>NC_057728.1:66897150-66913286 GCF_004010195.1 Chiloscyllium plagiosum | reverse complement strand
TCACCTTAACCTCCTTCCACCTATCGCATTTCCAACGCCCTTCCCCCAAGTCCCTCCTCCCTACCTTTTATCTTAGCCTGCTGGACACACTTTTCTCATTCCTGAAGAGGGGCTTATGCCCAAAACGTCGATTCTCCTGTTCCCTGGATGCTGCCTGGCCTGCTGTGTTTTTCCATCACCACACTTTTCAACTCTGGTCTCCAGCATCGGCAGTCCTCACTTTCTCCCAGTGAGTGAGGAGGCTAGACACATCAGCAGCAACGTGGGTGAGGGCAACTTTGCCCAGATTTAGTCTTTCACCTGGTTTTTTCATCAGGACAAGAAGGTGGGGCTCAGGAAGATTCAGCACAGAAACAGCCACTTGATTGGTTCCTGGATATAGAGTGTTAATGTGGACAATAGAGGAGCAGCAAATAACCAGCAAAAGGAAGGTACATACATCTGTACATACATGGATACGTACATGTATACATACATACATCTGTACATACATGGATACGTATATGTATACATACATACATCTGTACATACATGGATATGTACATGTATACATACATACATCTGTACGTACATGGATACATACATCTGTATGTACATGGATACATACACACATACATATATGCATCTGCACATACATGGATACACACACGTATACATACACACATATGTACATATATCTGTACATATATGCACATACATGGATATGTACATGTATACACACATACACCTGTACATACATAGATACATACATACGTCTGTACATGCATGGATATGTACATGTATACATACTTACACCTGTACACACGTGTATGCATACATGTATACATACATATATCCGTACATACATGGATATGTACATGTATACATACATACATCTGTACACACATGGATACGTACATGTATATATACATACATCTGTACATACATGGATACATATACATGCATCTATACATACATGGATATGTTCATGTATACATGCATACATATGTAGATACATGCATGTAAAAGTACAGACATACATACATACGAACGTACATACATCTTCCTCCCTCGCTTCTGTGTGGAGAGGTAACAGAAACCATCCCTGGTCGCTGTTCACCGTTTCCCTGTAAACCACTCGCTCTGCAAATTAACTTGCTGAAAGGAAAAGGGAGGATCATTTTCAAAGGCACTGAACAAGCAAACCTTCAACCAATTCAAAACTGAGAACAACGTCAGGGTATCCACAACCACGCATCGTCAGCAAAAAATCCAAAGGTGTCGGAAGAAAGCTAAAATCAAACAACTCATTGCCATCTGTCATCCGGCCTGGTGCCAGAACTGAGCTCCCCCGGCTCTATTCCCTCTTCACCATGACATTCGTGCCTTGTATCTGTATGGGAACTTTAAAATGGGATAGAGTTTCAATTGTAAAGTTGTAAGTTAGCATTTTTTTTATCACTGTTTAATAAAGTTCGATTAGAATAAATAATTATTTTCTTGTCAGTGAAACACCTGGTCTACCTGTTCACATTACTAGGCTATTCTCCACTTGCCCACCCCCTCCCCACCCCACCTCCCCCCAAACCCTAACACCACAAACAGTAAGAGAATCCACCAAGCGAATTCACTCCAACACCGACGCTCAGTAGCTGCAGTGTGTACTATCTACAAGATACACTGCAGAAATTCACCAAAGATCCTCAGGCAGCACCATCCAAACCCATGACCACTTCCATCTAGAAAAACAAGGGCAGCAGATACATCGGAACACCAGCCCCTGCACATTCCCCTCCACGTCACTCACCATCCTGACTTGGATATATAACTCTGTTCCTTCAGTGTCGCTGGGTAAAAATCCTGGAATTCCCTCCCTAAGGGCATTGTGGGTCTACCGACAGCACATGGACTGCAGCGGCTCAAGAAGGCAGCTCACCCCCACCTTCTCAAGGGGAAACTAGGGATGGGTAATAAATCCTGGTCAGCCAGCGATATCCATGCCCCATGAATCTATTAAAAACAAACTGGAGGCACTCAGCAGGTCTCAGAGTATCTGTGAAGAGGGTCATTAGACTAAATGTTTCAGGTTGCTGGCTGCTCATGTTGTTAAAATGAATTATTTAGCAAGGGGATTTGAGGTTTAATGTCGGAGGGGAAACTGCATAAACCTCCTGTGAATATCAGAGGTTGAGAGGTTCACTAATCGAGTTATTTAACTTAGCACTGTAGATACAGAGGGGAATGCTTCTCACTGGGAGTTCAGCACAAGGGAACATCATAAAATGAAAACTGGGCTTTATGCAGATAATTCACTTTGCTACAAAATGTGAAATGTTGGACCCTCTTCCCCCAAAGAGTTTTGGATTCTGGGTAGGGTTCGGTGTGGGATTTTAAGCCTGGAATTAATTCATTTTGTTGCATATGTCTAAGATGACTTTAAAACTATAGTCAATTGTCAGAAAAACCCATCTGGGTGACTAATATCCTGTAGGGAAGGAAACTGCCATCCTTACCTGGTCAGGCCTACATGTGACTCCACACCCACAGCAATGTGGGTGACTCTTAACTGCCCTCTGGGCAATTAAGGACGGGCAATAAATGGCCTAGCCAGCGAAACCCTCATCTTGTGAATAAATAAGAAAAAGGGTGTGAAATGAGAATGAAGGTCGTTTCAACCCTGAGCTAATGAAAGAGTAAAATGAAGCTAAGTGGCTGAGTTGCCTGTTTCTGTTCTGCTATATTAGACGGGGTGAAAGTATTTTATAAATGGAATCTGGGACGCACGAGGTACAATAAAGAAACCGGGAAAGACTGAGTAGGGAGATGAAAATTTTAAACAACTCCATGTATGTTACAAATGCCAAAAGAAATGTAAGTCTTATTTCAGGCCCAGGCCCATTCAGGTATGGTTTGTAGAGAATACAGTGACGCTGTTTGAAAACTTCAGCTTTGTTGGCTCAGCTCTATAAGAAATAAAGTCAGTTCCAGAAGGTGAGCATTGTGCAATCAGAGCAGCTTCATCCTTAATGTCTCTTTGTGTTTTTTAATGCAGTGTCCTGCCTTCACAGGAAGTGGAAAATATTGACTGACAGATTGAATAAAATCCTGATGTTTCTCTTCTTTTTAGTTGTAAATGTAGGAAATCCATTTGTGTCTTGTTGTTTGAGCAGCAATAATATATGTTTGACAGTGTCATTTTCACTTTACACCCTATTTCAAACTGTGCATATTTCAGACTCCATTCACTCAGCATTGTAACTACGGCAACGGAAAATAAAGCTGCCCCTTTGCATCACAGTGAATAATAATGATAATGGAAAGGTTCTGGGCATTCTTGAACACGTTCTTATTTGGGACAATTATCAAATATCTGTATCTGGGGAGATTTGTGTTTCATATTCTTTGCTGTACCTTACTTCAGCTGAGTGCTGTCTCTGTCTGTCTGTCTGTCTCTCTCTCTCTCTGTTTCTCTCTCTCTTTCTCACTGTCTCTCTCGTTCTCTCTGTCTCTGCTCCCACTATTCTACAAGTCACAACATCAATGTAATTATTTTACTCAGTTCCTGAAATGGCTGATTGCATGCTTTCTCTGTATCAGACTTAAAATAAAAGGATCCATCAAAATGGGTGGCACAGTGGCGCAGTAGTTAGCACTGCTGCCTCCCAGCACCAGAGACCCGGGTTCAATTCCTACCCCAGGCAACTGTCTGTGTGGAGTTTGCACATTCTCCCCGTGTCTGTGTGGGTTTTCTCCAGGTGCTCTGGTTTCCTCCCATAGTCCAATTATGTGCAGGTTAGGTAAATTGGGCATGCTAAAATTGCCTGTAGAGTTAGGGGAATGGATCTCAGTGGGCTGTGGACTTGTTGGGCCGAAGGGCCTGTTTCCACACTGTAAGTAATCTAGTCTAACAAGGTTTCTTTAATAAATACAAAGTTATGATTTTCTATAAGCAAGGTTATGCCATGAAGTTGCAGAATTGGTTAACACACACAGTTTGTTGTATAAAGATCTAAATATTTGCTTCTCTAACTGACCTAAAATTCACACAGACCAGGTAAAAGGAAAAGGCTGATTTCTCTCTGCAGAGATTCACTTTGGGAAAACAATATTGTTCATCAATAAGTCTTAGATTCCAAAAGCAGAAAAAGATAAAGTTCAGTCGTTTGTTGATCTGACATTTTGACACATGTCAACACGTGTCACCAACATGTTCAGTTGTCTCTGGGATCTTGGTAGACACAGCCTGCTCAGGGAACACACTATCAAGAAATTTCTAGGTGCTCTTCAAGAGAACTGATTTCACATGGGGTCCACCCTAAAGTTGCTTGAGAAACAGGAATCACAGGGTGAGCAGCTTGTTCGGTATAAAGCTTTCCCAAACTCAAAAACAAAACCAGCTCTAAGCAAAAAAGCCAGAACACCCAGTTAAAAGAACAGTCAGCTGTTTTCCCTAAATGAATTCAAACAACAAGAGCAGTAGATATCTGGAACTATGTAGTTTCAAGAAATGCCTCATGGAATAAATGTCCTTTTATTAAACATGTAAAAAAAAATCTAGCTATCCACAAATCAAGTGCACAATAGAAAAGCCATTGTAACAATCTCAGTAGTATATTGGGTAAGTTCTTTTAGGTCTATGCCACACACTCTAATCTCTTGTAGAAGCCACAATATACTGCAAACTTCAAAATAAAATCAAATTGGTGATTCTGCAGAGAGCAGGCCCTGTGTTAACATGGTCCATTGTGGTTCCACCTCCTGACTGGCTAGTCCAGTGCCCCCATCTGGTGGGTGGCTGTAATTCCTGTGTCACACGTTTACGTGACCAGGTCAAATTATAAACATGACAGGATAAACACTCCATGGACAACATTCCCAGGCATGAGGCCTACTGCTCACATGGAGAAAGTGAGGACTGCAGATGTTGGAGAGTCAGAGCTGAAAAGGGTGGCGCTGGAAAAACACAGCAGGTCAGGCAACATCTGAGGAGCAGGAAAGTCAAGGTTTCCAGCATTAGCCTTTCCAGTGCCACTCGTTTCGACTCACATGGTCAGAGTATCACATGAAAATGCTCCGTGTCCCACACCGCCCCATACCTCCACTGCACCCCCCCCCCCCCCCCCCCCCCTCCAAAGCCACACACTTTGTGCCTCCCTCAGGGATGTTTCTTCAATTGTTCCATCAGTCGAGAGAGATCAGTGGGGAAACCCACACCTTCAGAACTCACTCCTGATTCTTGAGCACAATAATATAGGAAAGATACAGAGGCTTTGGAGAGGGTGCAAAGAAGGTTTACCAGGATGCTGCCTGGACTGGAGGGTTTTCCTTATGAAGAGAGGTTGAATAAGCTCGGACATTTCTCTCTGGAGAGGAGGAAGAGAGGAGACCTGATCGAGGTGTATAAGGTAATGAGAGGAATAGATAGAGTCAATAGCCAGAGACATTTCCCCAGGGCAGGATTGACCAGTACGAGGAGTCATAGTTTGAAGATATTAGGAGGAAGGTATAAAGGAGATGTCAGAGGTAGGTCCTTTACGCAGAGAGTTGTGAATGCATGGAATGCGTAGCCAGTGGTTGTGGAAGCAGAGTCATTGGGGACATTTAAGCGACTGCTGGACATGCACATCTATAGCAGTGAGTTGAGGGTGCGTGGGTTAAGTTACTATATTTTACATTAGGATTAAATCTCAGTACAACATCATGGGCCTAAGGGCCTGTTCTGTGCTGTACCTTTTTATGTTTTATGTAAATAGTACTCAGTCCCAGTGTAGTACTCAGGGAGTGCTATACTGTCACAGGGTCAGTGCTCAGGGAGTGTCATATTGTCACAGGGTCAGTGCTGAGGGAGTGCTGCACTGTCGGAGGGTCAGTGCTGAGGGAGTGCTGCACTGTCAGAGGGTCAGTGCTGAGGGACTGCTGCACTGTCAGAGGGTCAGTGCTGAGGGAGTGCCTCACTGTCACAGGGTCAGTGCTGAGGGAGTGCAGCACTTTCACAAGTACTGTCATTCAAATCAAATGTTAAACTGAGGTTACTTCTATCCAGTTGGTTGGACCCCAACATATTCCATGGCCATGAATTTGAAGAACAGTGTGGTGATCTCCTTTCTCCCTTGGCCAATATGGAACCCTCAAGCAGTGCCATTAAATCAGTTGAATTTGTCGTTATAGTTTGTAGTTTATGGGATCTTGCTGTGTGTAAATTTGTGGCTGTGTCTCCCGCATTTGATCATGAGTATGAATCAATAGTGTTTATTGGCTGTCAGGCTGTTTGGAATATCCTAGGTTTTGAGGAAGGAGCTATCAAAATGTAAGTTCATTATTCTATTCCAGCTTGCTTTGTATCTCCTTCAAGGTGGCTTTTCTTTGTCTCTAAGAAATTGTTTTAAAATATGAATTCAGATTATAATATTTTCAAAAGTCTTTGTCACTTGGCAGTGATTTTTACATTATTGCAGTGGTTTAAAATGAGAATCCTGTCTCGAGGGTGTCAGTTATTAGCATCAGCCCTGTCTGTCGACAAAGCCTTATCCCTCGAGACCATCCCGATCACCACGTTCTGAGCTGGGCAGGAGGATAGGTCACTGGGTCAGAGCCTGTTGTTTACTTTGTTCATAAACAGATGGCTGATCTTTTTTGAGTCAAGTTGAGGTTTTTTAGCGGCTCTGTCAGGAACGTAATTGAATGTGATAAAAATGGGGAATGCAGCCCAACCTATATCTCTCCTCAGTTTGATTTGCATAATGGACCATCAATTCACTGTCATCCATCAAAAAATGTTGACTCACATGCTGTCTCTAAATTGCAAATCAAATTGACGAACAAATATATTTCACACACCACCAGTCATCACCTCTCAGAGTATTTGCAGCATCATTAAACAGGTAAGCTGTTATTTATGGGGTCCAATGGTTTTGGTTTTAAATTGTTGCATCCCTTCCTTATTGCAGCTGTTTCTGCTTTGTGACAATTCTCCTTGTTCTATACTCCTCTATAGTTTGGAAATAATGCCTTTTTAATATTGTTATAGAGCAGCACATCCTTAGCCACTGTGAGCAATGTCAAAGGGTGTCAATAAATATACAGGTCTGTGACTCCCAAATTTGCCTTACTTAGAAACAGAACCCATGTGAAACAAGTGCAGATGCTGTAAATCAGACACAAAAACAGAAATTGCTGGAAAAGCTCAGCAGGTCTGGCAGCTTCTGTGGAGAGAAATCAGAGTTAATGGTTCAGAACTGAGGAAGGGTCACCAGAAGGGTTACCTCTGATTTCTCTCCACAGAAGCTGCCAGACCTATTGAGGTTTTCCAGCAATTTCTGTTTGTGAAGTCTTTTTATTTGTTGAGATTCCCCAGCTTAAGGCTAATGATTTACCAACATGGCAACAAACTAATTAAATTATGTGTAACAACGGTCTTTTCCCTTGGATGGGGGAATCCAGAACTCAAGGGCATAGGCTTAGGGTGAGAGGGGAAAGATTTAAAAGGGACCTAAGGGGCAACTTTTTCACACAGAGGGTGGTAAGTGTATGGAATGGGCTGCCAGAGGAAGTGGTGGAGGCTGGTACAATTACAGCATTTAGAAGGCATGCATGGGAATATAAAAAGAACATAGAACATAGAATAGTACAGCAGAGTCAGGCCCTTCAGCCCTTGATGTTGTGCCCGCCTTTTATCCTACTCTAAGATCAAACTAACCTACATACCCTTCAGTGTACTATCATCCATGTGCATATCCAAGAGTGGATTAAATGTCCCTAATGTCTCTGACTCTACTACCACTGCTGGCAGTGCATTCCACACACCCGCCACTCTCTGAGTAAAGAACCTACCTCTGACATCTTCCCTAAATCTTTCTCCAATCACCTTAATGTGATGCCTCCTTATGACAGCCATTTTGGGCCTGGGGAAAAGTCTCTGGCTATCCATTTGATCTATGCCTCTCATTGTCTTGTACACCTCTATCAAGTCACCTCTCATCCTTCTTCACTCCAATGAGAAAAACTCCATCAACCTTTCTTCATATGACATGTCCTCCAGTCCAGGCAGCATCCTGGTAAATTTCATCTGCATCCTCTCGAAAACTTCCACATCTTTCCTGTAATGATGTGACCAGAAATGAACTCAATATTCCAAACGTAGTCTAACCAAGACTCTAACCAGGATAGAGCAGGGACAGAAATGGTTGTCGCAGGGTCCGGAAGATGGTGAAAAGGGGGAGGTGTGGCATTGTTAGTCAAGGACAGTATTATGGTGGCAGAAAGGACGTTTGAGGACTCATCTACTGAGGCAGTATGGGCTGAGGTTAGAAACAGGAAGGGAGTGGTCACCCTGTTGGGAGTTTTCTATTGGCCTCTGAATAGTTCCAGAGATGTAGAGGAAAGGATAGCAAAGATGATTCTTGATAGGAGTGAGAGTAACAGGGCAGTTGTTATGGGGGACTTTAACTTTCCAAATATTGACCGGAAATACTATAGTTTGAGTACATTAGATGGGTCAGTTTTTGTCCAATGTGTGCATGAGAGTTTCCTGACACAGTATGTAGACAGGCCAACAAGGGGCGAGGTCACATTGGATTTGGTACAGAGCAATGAACCTGGTCAAGTGTTAGATTTGGAGGTAGGTGAGCACTCTGTTGATAGTGACCACAATTCAGTTATGTTTACTTTAGTGATGGAAGGGGATAGGTATACACCACAGGGCAAAAGTTATAGCTGGGGTGAAGGTAATTATGATGCATTTAGGCAAGATTTAGGATGCATAGAATGGGGAAAGGAACTGCAGGGGATGGGCACAATTAAAATGTGGAGCTTATTCAAGGAACATGGGGGAGTCCTGAACTCAAGGGCATGCTGAAAGAAGACAGAGGGTGGCGGTTGATGGAGCTTATTCAAGGACTGTGGGTCCTTGATAAGTATGTACCGTCAGGCAGGGAGGAAGTTGTCAAGTGAGGGAGCCGTAGTTTACTAAAGAAGTTGAATCTCTTGTCAATAGGAAGAAGTCGGCTTATGTTAGGATGAGACATGAAGGCTCAGTTCGGGCACTTGAGAGGTACAGGTTAGCCAGGAAAGAGAGAGCTGAGAAGAGCCAGGAGGGGACATGAAAAGTCATTTGCAGATACGATCAAAGAAAACCCTAAAGCTTTCTATAGGTATATCAGGTATTAAAAGAATGACTAAACTAAGATTAGGGCCAATCAAGGATAGTAGTGGGAAGTTGTGCGTGGCGTCTGAAGAGATAGGGGAAGCGCTAAATGAATCTTTTCCATCACTATTCACACTGGAAAAAAACATGGTCGTTGAGGAGAATACTGATACAGGCTACTGGACCCGACAGGATTGAGGTTCACAAGGAGGAGGTGTTAGCAATTCTGGAAAGTGAGAAAATAGATAAGTCCCCTGCACCAGATGGGATTTATCCTCAGATTCTCTGAGAATCCAGGGAAGAGATTGCCGAGACTTTGGCTTTGATCCTTATGTTGTCATTGTCTACAGAATAGTGCCAGAAGACTGGAGGATAGCAAATGTTGTTCCCTTGTTCAAGAAGGGGAGTAGAGACAACCTGGTAATTATAGACCAGTGAGCCTTACTTCCGTTATGGGTAAAGTTTTATAAAAGGTTATAAGTGATAGGATTTATAATCATCTAGAAAGGAATAAGTTGATTAGGGATAGTCAACATAGTTTTGTGAAGGATAGGTCGTGCCTCACAAACCTTATTGAGTTCTTTGAGAATGTGACCAACAGGTGGATGAGGGTAAAGTGATTGATGTGGTGTATATGGATTTCAGGAAGGTGTTTGATAAGGTTCCCCATGATAGGCTACTGCACAAAATATGGAGTGCATGGGATTGAAGGTGATTTAGTGGTTTGGAGGGCGGCAGTTGATGGGAAATGTTCATCCTGGAGTTCAGTTACTAGTGGTGTATCGCAAGGATCTGTTTTGGGCCCACTGCTGTTTGTCAATTTTATAAATGACCTGGATGAGGGTGGAGAAGAATGGTTCAGTAAATTTGCAGATGACACTAAGATCGGTACAGTTGTAGACAGTGCTGAAGGATGTTGTGGGTTACAGAGGGACATAGATAAGCTGCAGAGCTGGGCTGAGAGGTGGAAAGTGAAGTTTAATGTGGAAAAGTGTGAGGTGATTTACTTTGGAAGGAGTAACAGGAATGCAGATTACTGGCTAATAGTAAGATTCTTGGTAGTGTAGATGAGCAGAGAGATCTCGGTGTCCATGTACATAGATCCCTGAAGTTGCCACCCAGGTTGATGGAGTTGTTAAGAAGGTATACAGTGTGTTAGCTTTTATTGGTAGAGGGATTGAGTTTCAAAACCATGAGGTCATGCTGCAGCTGTACAAAGATCTGGTGCGGCCACACTTGGAGTATTGCACACAGTTCTGGTCACCGCATTATAAGAAGGATGTGGAAGCTTTGGAAAGGGTGCAGAGGAGATTTACTGGGATGTTGCCTGGTATGGAGGGAAGGTCTTATGATAAAAGGCTGAGGAACTTGAGTCTATTTTCGTTGGAGAAAAGAAGTTTGAGAGGGGACTTAATTGAGATGTATCAGATAATCAGAGGGTTAGATAGGGTGGACAGTGAGAGCCTTTTTCCTCACAAGGTGATGGATAGCATAAGGGGACATAGCTTTAAGTTGAGGGGTGATAGGTATAGGACGATGTCAGAGGTAGTTTCTTCACTACCTGCAATAGTAGCAGACTCGCCAACATGAAGGGCATTGAAATGGTCACTGGATAAACATATGGATGAAAATGGACTCGTGTCGGATAGATAGGCTTCAGATTGGTTAGGAGGAGAAAGTGAGGACTGCAGATGCTGGAGATCAGAGCTGAAAATGTGTTGCTGGAAAAGTGCAGCAGGTCAGGCAGCATCAAAGGAGCAGGAGAATCGACGTTTCGGGCATAAGACCTTCTTCAGGTTTCCTGAAGAAGGGCTCATGCCCGCATTCAGATTGGTTACACAGGTCAACCCAACATTGAGGGCCGAAGGGCCTGTACTGCACTGTAATGTTCTGTGTTCTCTATTCTATAGAGCCACAGCATAACCTCATGGCTCTTAAACTCAATACCCTTGTTAACGAAAGCTAGCACACCATATGCCTTCCTAACAACCCTATCAACCTGGGTGGCAACTTTGAGGGATCTATGGACATGGATCCCAAGATCTCTCTGTTCCTCCACACTGCCAAGAATCCTGCCTTTAACCCTGTACAGTATTGAGCATTCAAATTCAGCCTTCCAAATGAATCACTTCATACTTTTCTAGGTTGAACTCCATCTGCCACTTCTCAGCCCAGTCCTGATCAATGTCCCATTACAACATACAGCAGCCCTCCACACTATCCACCACTCCACTAATCTTCACATCATCAGCAAACTTACTAACCTACCCTTCCACTTCCTCATTCAAATTATTTATAAAAATCACAAAGAGCAGAGGTGACAGGACAGATCCCTACAGAACACCACTGGTCACTGACCTCCAGGCTGAATATGTTTCATCTACCACCACCCTCTGTCTGCTATGGGCCAGCCAATTCTGTGTCCAGACAGACAGGTTTCCCTGTATCCCATGCTTCCTTACTTTCTGAATGAGCCTACCATGGGGAGCCTTATCAAACACCTTGCTAAATTCCATGTACACCACATCCACTGCTCTAACTTCATCAATGTGTTTTGTCACAGCCTCAAATAATTCAATAAGGATTGTGAGGCATGACCTGCCCCTCACAAAGCCATGCTGTCTATCTCTAATCAAATCATGGTTTTCCAAGTAATCACAAATCCTGTCTCTCAGAATCCTCTCCAGTACTTTGCCCACCACAGATGTAAGAGTAAATGGTCTGTAATTCCCAGGATTATCCATATTCCCTTTCTCGAATAATAGAATAACATCTGCCAAACTCCAATCATCTGGTACAACTCCAGTGGACAGTGAGGACGCTTCCTGTAGTAACCTAGGGTATATCCTGTCTGGCCAAAGGGATTTATCAATCCTTATGTTTTTCAAAATTTTCAGCACATCCTCCTTCCTAACATCAACCTGTTTGAGCATATCAGTCTGTTTCACACTGTCCTCAGAACTGTTAAGGTCAGGAGTGAATACTGGAGCATTAAGGATCTTCCCTACCCCCTCTGACTCCAGGCACAAGTTCCCTCACTATCCCTGATTGGCCCTCTCCTCACTCTGGCCATCCTCCTGTTCCTCACATAAGTGTAGAATGCCTTAGGGTTTTCCTTAATCCTACCCACTAAAGCTTTCTCATTCCACCCTTCTAGCTCTCCTAAGTCCATTCTTCAGTTCCTTCCTGGCTACCTTGTAACCCTCTAAAACCCTGTTCTGCATCCTCCACACTATCCACAACTCCACCAAACTGAAGGTCGTTGCCTCCTCAACCTTATGTAAGCTTCCTTCTTTCTCTTCTCTAGAAATTCTATATCCCTTGTCACCCAAGGTTCCAAGGGGCGGCACGGTGGCACAGTGGTTAGCACTGCTGCCTCACAGCACCAGAGACCTGGGTTCAATTCCCGCCTCAGGCAACTGTGTGGAGTTTTAACATTCTCCCCGTGTCTGCGTGGGTTCCCTCCGGGTGCTCCGGTTTCCTCCCACAGTCAGGTGAATTGGCCATGCTAAATTGCCCGTAGTGTTAGGTAAGGGGAAAATGTAGGGGTATAGGTGGGTTGCGCTTCGGCGGGTCGGTGTGGACTTGTTGGGCCGAAGGGCCTGTTTCCACACTGTAATCTAATCTAATCTAATCTTCACCCTACCATCCCTTCTTCAGTGGGACAAACCTATCCAGCACTATCAGCAAGTGCTCCCTAAACAACCTCTACATTTCTGTTGTGCATTTCCCTGAGAACATCTGTTCCCAATTTAGGTGCCCTGGTTTCTGCTTAATAACAATGTAATCCCCCCTCCTGCAGTGAAATACTTACCCATACTGTCTGCTCCTTTCCCTCTCCATGAGCATAGTAAAAGTCATGGAGTTGTGATCACTATCACCAAATGCTGTCCCAACAAGAGATCTGACATTTGACCTGTTTTGTTGCCAAGCACCAAATCCAATATGGCCTCCCCTCTAGTCAGTCTATCAACATATTGAGTCAGGAGTCCTTCCTGGACACACCTGAGAAAAACTGCTCCATCCAAACTATTTGAACTAAGGAGGTTCCAATCAATATGAGGGAAGTTAAAGTCACCCATGACAACAACCCTGTCCCTGCTGCTATTGGAAAACTTCCAATAAAGTGTCTGCTCGTTTCCTGTTTCTGACTTCCACTCATACTGAATCTGTAGACAAACCCTCCTCGACGACCTCCCTATCTGCAGCTCTGATACTATCCCCACCTCTTTTACCTCCCTCCCTATTCCTTTTGAAATTTCTAAACCCTGGAACATCCAACAACAATTCCTGCCCATGTGACATCCAAGTCTTTGTAATGGCCACAACATCATAGTTCCCAGTACTGATCCATGCTGAGTTTGTCACCCTTATTTCTGAAACTTCTTGATTTAAAATAGACACACTTCAACCCATCACACTGAAGGGTTTCGAGGGATATGGGCCAAGTGCTGGCAAATGGGACTATGTTAATTTAAGATATCTGGTTAACATGAACGAGTTGGACTGAAGGGTC
Organism: Chiloscyllium plagiosum; assembly: GCF_004010195.1. Classification (NCBI taxonomy): domain Eukaryota; kingdom Metazoa; phylum Chordata; class Chondrichthyes; order Orectolobiformes; family Hemiscylliidae; genus Chiloscyllium; species Chiloscyllium plagiosum. Next base: position 66,899,649 of record NC_057728.1, on the reverse strand, counting down.
TGTGTCCATGCTGTACAGCTCTATGACTCTGTATAAATACTCCTCTATTACTCCTGGTTTTGTACACTGCTGACTGGTCTAGAATGTTCCTTTGCACATCAGATTAGGTCCTTATGGTCACACTTTGTTACAAACTGAAAAGCTCAAAAATACTGACTGGCCCTTTCAGCTCACTCCCGATCATAAGGGCACAACCTTTGTCTTTAAACACAGGGCATGCCTTCCTCCAGAGACCGAAGCTACTGGCTGTATAGTAATGCAGATACCAAGGGGGGGTTTCAGGGAGAAAGAAATATCAGAGGCAAGTGAAAGCGGTTAGCTTCCAGTCTGGAATACTCTACCCTCCGAGATCATTGTATTCCTCCAACTCTGAAGCATTCCTGATTATAATCAGTCCAACAACAGGCTGTTGTGCTTTCAGCTGCCTGGGGTCTAAGCTGCAGAATTCTCTCCCTAAGTCCCTTCAACGATCTGTGACTCTCTCCTTCTTTAAGTTGCTGCTAAGACCTCTCACTGACCAAGCTTTTGGCCGGCCGTCTTTGTCCCTGTTTGGATGGCTCAGTTTTAACTTGAACTCCCCTGTCAGCTGGAGAACAGAGAAGATGGCAGTGACACTTCAACTTCCAAAAGTCTACGATTCAAGCCAGGCCATTCTCTCCCTCACCCCTCTACCCCCCCAAACCCCACCATGCCTACCCCATGAGTGGATAGGAACTGCTCTGAGGGACTCAGAAAAGGAGAACATCCAACTCAGGAAAAGTTCCTGTGTCCAATTGCCCGGCTGCTGAATCGGGGATTGCTGTGATTGACAATGTGTTAGAGTCACCACAAACCAAACCAGACTGGGAGGTAGTCACCTTCCACACCCCCATCCATTCCCCACATGGCCTGGATTCTTGATTCTTATTTTCCTGCCACCATATTCCCATAAAGTGTTTATCTTGCTTTTCTGGTTTGTGGATGATTTCCTTTTAAAGGGGGCACCCTTTACCTTTGTATATCAGGAATGAACAACCTGTTTTCACAAAGGGATTGAGGATAAGTTTGTTTTATTAATGAGTTTTTGTTGATTTATTGATGAAACCTGGTGGGAGTTTCACTGTCTTAGACAGTGCTCACAGTGTAACACATCAACCATCCGAGAGATTCGATTGGTCAGATTTCAGACTTGTGAAAAACTGGTGGGCCTTGATTTCCAGTGCACCCCTTCCTGAGGGAGTCACATGTTATTTGGGGTGTGGTGGAACAGGCTCACAGGGCTGAATGGCCTTGTCCAGCTCCTAATCCACATATTGATAAGTGAAAGACCTCTGCTGAACTGCACAATAATGTTGACCAATCTTACACACTCACTTCAGAGACCACACGGAGCTTGAACTGTCTGACACCAAAGATGTAAAAATGGTGGAAGTGGAGATGAGAAGGGACAGTAATTATTATTAGTCACATTAATATTTCCATCCTGTTATAGGGCTGGGCTCAGGGATTATGGAACTCTGTTGACTTTACCCTGACAACTTTCCTGAATCTACATAACAGGAAAAATATTATTGCCATCTTCAATCACTTCACCTTCCTGCCTGGTGTCCCTCAGTTGATCTATAATTTCTGGAGGGAGTTGACATTCCCATATCCCTACAGCACACAGCATTTCCAGGAATTACTGCCAACCTCCCATCTCTCCCCCAGCCTCTCCATACACACCCCCCCCATCCCACACATTGCCACCCAGGGACCTGCCATTCAGTTTTTACAAATGACTGTGTGTCGGTGACAGCATGACTCTGTCAGTGCAGTCACTAACGTCAAGCTGTTTATTCCAATCAGGCTGTAAATGGGCCGAAAGGACTTTCACTATAAATGAGCTGCATGTTTATTAATCTTCGCAACAATCTTCGATCTCTGTGACACCTACATTTTTCAGCTACATAACAGTGGAAGGATGATGATAATGTGCTGAGAAATGGATGTGGTGGTGGTTGAGATAGGAAGAGAGGTTTGTGTCCTTGTGACCTAATGAGAGAGATTATTCAGAGGTAATAACATTAGATGCTATTACATTCAATCAGTGAAGCCAAGCTGTCAAATTATGTGGTAAAATATTTCTTGTCTTCAAACAGTGTCACTAATTCATCATGAGGCTGTGATTTGGAGTGGTCTGTGCACCCTCTAACCACAGAATCATCCACTGCAGAAGGAGACCAATCGGCCCACCATTCCTGTGCTGTTCCCTTTGAACATCTACAATTAGTTGCACTCCCTGTTGTTTCCTTAAAGCCTTGCAGTTTTCTTTTCCTGTCAACTATGAATCCAGTCCCTGAGGCGGTGAGCACAGTGAATGCGATGAGTTAATTTGCCGAAAGTCTATAATCAGACACTCGCTGTTGAGGTAAACTTTCCAAATTCAGTTCTCCTTTGAGAACACACACACACATGCACAGACACACATAGACAGACAGACACACACACACGCACAGACACACACAGACACACACACAC
>NC_057728.1:66884479-66897082 GCF_004010195.1 Chiloscyllium plagiosum | reverse complement strand
GACACACAGACACACACAGGCACACACACACACAGACACACACACACAGACACACACACACACACAGACACACACACACAGACACACACACACAGACACACACTGAAGCTGACCAAGAGGTGTCAGAAACATGATGGCGTGTATCAGGGGAAGAATGCCCCTCAGCCTCTGGTCTGGGGATGTCCACAGTTTTCCTTGTCCTGATTGGAGCTTCCACAATGAAACCTAGAGACCAGGAGCAGGAGCAGGAGGAGGCCATTTGGCCCATTGAGCCTAGTTTGCCATTCAATGGGACCGTGGCTGATCTGTTCGCTTTAAATTCCATTTTCTCATCTTCCTTGATAAAACTATGATTCCTTTACCAGACAACAATCTGTCTACCTGTGCCCTAAAGCTATTGAGTTGGGTCTTTGCTTTCACTGTAACCTCTACATCTGGCATAGGTATCTCCATGGGCTCCATAGCATGATGTGTCCCTGCACTATCATTCCCAAAACCCACCCTGACAACGTCACTGTAACTCATCCTCCAGCCTGAAAGATCTGAAATAACCATTGCTCTGTATCCTACCCTCAGCCAGTTTTGTATCCAAGTTGCTGCTGCCCCTTTTATTCCAAGTACCATGCCTTTCCTCTGCCTGTTGTGTGGTACTGTAACCAATGCCTTTTTAAAGAAACCACATTAACAGTGTTACCCTCACTAACCCTCTTGATCATGTCTTCCAGCATCTTTTCCATTTCAGAAAAGCAAGGCTCTTCCAAGTTATCTCACATATTTCCATGTGACAATAATTCCTTCTCCAACAATTGATTTAAGCAGTTTCTCCATCACCGAACCCACCACTTCCAAATCCACAAAGGATTGAAAAATTATTGCTAGTGCCTTTGTAATTTCCACTTCCTCCAAAATCCTTGGATGTATCTCATCCTGTCGTGGTGCCTTATCAACTCTTTGTCGGCTTATCCAATCCCTCCTCCTTGTCGGTTTTACACTGTTCCAGTGACTGGCAATCCTCCTTTGTCACCATAGCCTGGGCAGCATTGTCTTCCTTTTGAAAGACAGATGCAAAATATTCATTTAACACCTCAACCATACCCTCTGTCTCCACAAGTAAATGAGGCAGAGTACAGAAAGGAGATAGAGAGCTTAGCAGCATGGTACAAAGATAACACTCTCTCCCTCAGTGTCAGTAAAATGAAGGAGCTGGTCATTGACTTCAGGAAGTGGAGTAGAGGACACACCCCTGTCTGTACCAATGGGGCTGAGGGGGAGATGGTCGAGAGCTTCAAGTTCCTGGGAGTAAATATCATCAATGATCTATCCTGGTCCATCCACAATGACTTTGCACTCAAGAAAGCACACTAACGCCTCTATTTCCTCAGAAGTCTACGGAAATTCAGCAAGTCCACAATGACTCTTACCAATTTTTATAGATGTACCACAGAAAGCTTCCTATTTGGATACATCACAATCTGGAAATGGCAACTGCTCTTCCTGAGACCACCAGGTGTTACAGAGAGTGCTGAACACAGCACAGTCCATCAGACAAACCAGTCTCCCACCCACTGACTCCGCCTACACTTCCCACTCCCTCGGGAAAGCAGCCAACATCATCCAGACCCCACCCACCCCGGCTATAATCTCCTCCACCCTCTTCCATCGGACAGAGGATATGAAAAGTTTAGAAACACCAACAGATTTAAGAACGGCTTCTTCCCCATTATTCTCAGAATTATAAACGGGCCTCTCGTATATTAAAGTTGATCTTTCTCTGCACCTTCTCTGTAGCTGTAATACTATATTCTGCATTCTGTTCTGTTACCCTGTTGTACCAATATAGATTCGTACAGCACACAAAAGGCCCTTCAGAATTAACGTTTCGGGTCCAGTGGCCCTTCCTCTGAACTCAAGGGAGGAAGGGTCTCTCAATATGAAACGTTAACTCAGATTTCTCTCCACAGATGCTGCCAGACTTGCTGAGCTTTTGCAGCAATTTCTGGTTTTGACTCTGTAAGCCATGAGCTTGGTGTCAGATCTGATGTTGTTGTCCTCGAACACCCTTTCCCTCAGACGCTGAAGGCTGTGCTAGCACACTGGGGGCAGTGCTGGATCTCTTCATCAATATCTGCTTCGGCCAATCAGATCTTTCTAAGGTATTGGAAGTGGTTAAATACCATGTGCTATTGTCAACCCATCTGACCAATCCATCCACATCTTCGTGTAACCCAGAACCATCTTCTTCACTATTAATCATTTTACCAATCTTGGTGTCACCTGCAAATTTGCTTAAACATCCCCCAGCCCCACATTTTCATCAATATCACTTATGTATGTAACAAACAATAAGGGTCCCAGCCTTGATCCTTGTGGTACACTACTTTCCAGTGGTCTCCAGTCACACAAACAGCCTTTCACCATTCCCCTTTGTGTCCCATTACTAAGCCATTTCTGATCCACCTCACCAAGTTTCTCTCAATTCCATGTCCTTTAACCTTCTCAGTCAGTCTCCATGTGGGACCTTGTCAAAGGTTTTGCTAAAATCCATATAAACTACAATTGAACTTACCTCATCCATACACTTGATTAGATTTTCAAAACATTCTAACAAATTTGTTTGACATGATCTTCCTCTGACAAAGCCATGCTGACTATCCCTAATTAATCCATGCCCTTCCACATGAATATGAATTTGCTCGTTCAGAGTTTTCTCCAATGGTTTCCACTGATGTCAGACATACCAGTCTATAATTTCCTGGTTCATCTCTACTGCCCTTAAAAAGTGGAACCACATTAGCTGTCTCTGGCACTTCCTCTGTAATCAGACAGGAGCTAACAATTTGTGTCAGCCTGAGATTCCATTCATCCAGGCCAGGGGATTTGTCTAACAGAGCTTTCAGTTCCTCCCCATTTCCTCTGTCAAACTGTGAAGCTCCTCACAGTCCCTTTTCCTGTATTCGATACATTCTCCTTTTCCAGAGTGAAGACCAAAGACTAACCGACAGGGAGCAACTCCCAGTTTACTATAGCCAGATCCTGCTTTATTCTAATTAAATCGGCCTTCCCCCAATCCATAGCCGTCTTTTGCTGGCCATCTTTTTCTTTGTTCAGAATGGATTTGAACCATACTAGGTTGTGGTCGCAATTGCCTAACTGATGCCCCCCCACCCCACCACATTGAACAATTGCCCAGCTTCTTCCCCCAGAAGCAGGTCCAGTACTGCAGTGTCCCTTGTTGGCCTTCTACCCATTGATACAAACAGCTCCCTGGATACATTTCAGGAAATCTGTCCCCTCTAAACCCTTTACACTATGACTATCCTAATTTATGTTGGAAATGTTGAAATCCCCGAGTATAATTCACCGAATATTACTCTTACACATCTCTGTGAACTGTCTACATATTTGCTCCTCTATTTCCCTGCTGACTCTTTCGGGACCTATAATATACTCCCAGTAAATTAGCTGCTGCCTAACATTCCTATGTTCTACCCACAAAGCCTTGTTTGAGAATCCTTCCATGATATTATCTCTCCTTATTGCAGTAAAACTCCTTAATCAACAGGGCTACACCATCACCCTTTTCACTCCTTCCTCTGTCCCACCTAACGATCCTACACCCTGGAACGATGAGTTGCTGTTTGAGTTTTTCCCTCAACCATGTTTCGGTGATGGCAACAGTATCATACTTCCTCGTGACTAGGAGAAAGCTCTCCACTTCCCCCGTCTCCCCACCCCCAACAATCATGATGAAGGGCTCAAGCCTGAAACATCGATTCTCCTGCCCCTCGGTTGCTGCCTGACCTGCTGTGCTTTTCCAGCAACACACTCTCGACGCTGATCTCCAGCAACTGCAGTCTCACTTTCTCATACTTCCATGTGTCATTAATGCCATTAACTCATCAGTTTTATCTATTGCACTCCTAACATTAAAGACCACCCAGACGTGCCTGACACTTTTGACATGCAACATTGCTAAAGTTATTTGCTTCCTTTGTTGTAGCATGATGTGTCGCTCATTAATATACTGTGTCTCCTCCCCCTGCCAGACTAGTTTATACTCTTCCCAACATCACTGACAAATCCACCTGCAAGCGGGTTGGTCCCAATGTGGTTCAGGTGCAGACCATCCCATTTATATATCTCCCACCTTCCCCAGAAATGGTCCCAGTGATCCAGGAATCTAAAACCCTCCATCTTGCATCAACTCAAGTCACACATTCATCTGACCTAGTTTCCTATTTCTGAATTTGCTAGCACATAGCACTGGGTGTAATCCAGAGATTACAAGCACTGAGGTCCTGCATTTTAATCTCCTTTTTAATCTACTGCCTAGCTCCCTGAATTCTTGATGCAAGACCTCATTCCTCACTTTGCTCATATCATTGGCACCAATGTGTGCCACAACAAATTCATCACCTTCCCCTTTCAGGTGCAGCTGTTCAGTCACATCCCTGACCCTGGCGCCAGGAAGGCAACACACCATCCTGTACCCTGTGGTGGCCAGAAGCTTGGCTCTGACCGCACTGCTCTAGGTACCAGCACCTACATCCTGGGATCCCAGAGCACTTCTGTGCCACCTACCTCTTCTTTCTGGAAAGTCTGATGGATTTGTCTGTTTAGCAAGTAAAACAATACTTTTCTCCGAATCTCGGTACATGTGATAGTAATAAATCACGTCAAATCAAAGCAGGCCTGGAAATCTGGATGAGGCCAGATGGCTCCTTTTCTGCTGGCACTGTTACGATGGGCCAAATGGTCTTCTTCTGTACCTTAGATATTCTATGTTTCTAACTCAGCTACGGAATGCTGCCTTTCCCATCCAGAGCATCACACCCCATCATGAACTTAAAACTGAAAGTAGCAGAAAAGAGAGAGAGTGAATATGAGAGAGAGAAAGAGAGAGAGAGAAGGGGAGGAAGGCTGATGTTAGGTACAGCTGAAACAGAGACTTTATACTGAGGGAGATACTACCCAAGGAGAGCCACCAGTCATGGATTAATCATCTTCATTGGAGTCGATACTTGCTGCAGGATACAGGCTTATTTTCTGTTGTATTTTGCTCTGTCACATTTTGTTAATGATGATTGTTGCATCAACGCTGGGCATTGCCATGGGTGATCTGCTAGTCATAATGACAGTGATATTTATAAAACCCTTAGCAACACACTCGCCTCTGAAGTTTTTCTTAAATTGAAGAACTCATTAGTTGCATTACTCTCTGACAGTGCTGTTTGGATTCACTCTGTTCACCTAAGACAGAGAGAACATCACCAATTTGTATAAAACACGAGTTGTCTTTAATGTCGTGCGGTTTAAGTCATTTCCCCTCCTCTCTCCCACCCACAAAGAACATTCCTGTAAAGCCTGGGGGACTCCCTACAGCTTTCCATTTAGTGTTTTTGATCAGTGAATTTCCAAGAGCCATATCTATTCCTCTTGTTTTGAGGATGTAGTAGATGATGGAAATTCTTGAAACCTTTCTGATCAGGTGTTAAATATCAAAGATTTTACCCTGAGTCCAGCAATGTGCAGCACATCTCCCACTGAGTTAGTCTGTGGCGGAGCCCATTCAAACTGACTCCTGCAAAGACTGAGAGGGGATCTGGTTAGTAGTAACAGGATAGGTCAGAGTCAGCATGGATTGATGAAGGGGAAGTCATGCTTGACTAATCTTCTGGAATTTTTTGAGGGTGAAATCTGAAGATGGATGAGGGAGATCCAGTGGATGTAGTGTACCTGGACTTTCAGAGAGCTTTTGATAAAGTCCCACATAGGAGGTTAGTGAGCAAAATTAGGGTGCATGGTATTGGGGGCAAAGTACTAACTTGGATTGAAAGTTGGTTGGCTGATAGGAAACAAAGAGTAGTGATAAACGGCTCCATTTCGGAATGGCAGGCAGTGACCAGTGGGGTACCTCAGGGATCAATACTGGGACCGCAGCTTTTTACAATATATGTTAATGATATAGAAGATGGTATTAGTGATAACATTAGCAAATTTGCTGATGATACTAAGCTGGGTGGCAGGGTGGAATGTGATGAGGATGTTAGGAGATTACAGGGTGACCTGGACAAGTTAAGTGAGTGGTCAGATGCATTGCAGATGCAGTTTAATGTGGATAAATGTATGGTTATCCACTTTGGTAGCAAGAACAGGAAGGCAGATTTCTACCTCAATGGAATCAATTTAGGTACAGGGGCAGTACAGAGAGATCTGGGTGTTCTTGTATAACAGTCAATGAAGGCAAGCATTCTGGTACAGCAGGTAGTGAAGAAGGCTGATAGCATGCTGGCCTTCATAACAAGAGGGATTGAGTATAGAAGCAAAGAGGTTCTTGTGCAGCTGTACAGGGCCCTGGTGAGACCACACCTGGAGTACTGTGTGCAGTTCTGGTCTCCAAATTTGAGGAAAGACATTCTGGCTATTGAGGGAGTGCAGCGTAGGTTCACGAGGTCAATTCCTGGCACTACGCAATAAACTAAGTGGGGTCCCAAACCAACCATACAGTCTCCCGCAAGGTGGGGCAAGGCCTGAACAACATAACGGGATACAAAATGAAGCAGAGCAAGATAGCAGGCACAGACACCCCTCCCTGACGCGCTCTATTCTTTCTGTGCTCGGTGCCACCTGCCTGCCCTGATAGCCCGGGACAGAGCTGTTCCCTCGGTCACTGCTGCACACGTCAAATCGCTCTTCATGGGAGTCAACCCCAAGGAAAGTGACAGACACGGACAGTGTTCCTGGCCAAGCACTTAGATCCTGCACGGAGCGGCTGGCAGAGGGATTCACTGACATCTTCAACTCTCCCTCCTACAAACCGAGCTCCCCATCTGCTTCAAGAAGACCACCATCATTCCAGTATCTGAGAAAACACATGCAATGTGCCTTTATGACTACCACCCAGTGGCTCTGACCTCAATAATCATGAAGTGTTTCAAGAGGCTGGTCATGACTCACATCAACTCCAGTCTCCCAGCCTGTCCCAATCCCCTACAATGTGCCTATTGATGTAACAGGTCCACAGCGAACACCATATCCCTAGCCCTGTACTCATCTCTGGAATATCTGGACAACAAGGACCCCTACATCAGACTCCTGCTCAACGACTACAGCTCCACCTTCAACACTATAATCCCCTCCAGACTGATCTCAAAACCCTGAGACCTTGGTCTCAGCGCCACCCTCTGTAACTGGATCCTCAGCTTCCTGACCCACAGACCGCAGTCAGTGAGGATAGACAACAGCACCTCCTTCCCAATAACCCTCAACATTGGAGCCCCCCCAAGGGCGTGTCCTCAGCCCCCTACTGTACTCCCTGTACACCCACGGCTGTGCTGCCAAATTCCGAACAAACCCCATCTACAAGTTCGCCAACGACACCACCGTAGGATGGATATCAAACAACGATGAGTCAGAATACAGAAAGGAGACAGAGGGCTTGGTGTCATGGTGCAGTGGGAACAACCTCTCTCTCAATGTCGGCAAAACTAAAGATCATTGCCTTCAGGAAGAAAGGAGGGGAACACGCTCCCATCTACACTAACGGAGCTGAGGTTGAGAGGGGGGAACGCGTCAAGTTCCTCAAAGTGACGATAACTGACAACCTGTCCAGGGCTTCCAAGGTAGCTGTGATGATCAAGAAGGTACAACAACACCTCTTCGTCCTCAGGCAGCTAAGAAAATTCAACATGTTCACAAGGACCCTCACCAACTCCTACAGATGCCCCATTGAGAGCATACTGTCCGGGTGTATAGCAGCCTGGTACGGCAACTGCTCTGCCCAGGACCATAAGAAACTACAGAAGGTGGTGTGCCCAGCCCAGACCATCACGGAAATCAACCTCCCATCCATGGACTCCATTTACACGGCTCACTGCCACAGAAAGGCAGCCAACATCATCAAAGACCCCTCCCATCCCGGTAATGCTCTCCCACAACCCCTTCCGTCAGGCAGGAGGTACAGAAACCTGAACACACGCACCAACAGGTTCAGGAACAGCTTCTTCCCGGCTGTTATTAAACTGATGCATGGACTCTCTAACTTCAAATAATGTCAACCTTGCCTCCAGCAGTGTAACCTGTACCCCTCACTCTGTCCAAGGTTTATTTCACTGTATGTCCTTGCTCACTATGATCTGCCTGTACTGCTCGTAAACAAAGCTCACTGTACTTCGGTACACGTGATAACAAATCAACTCACATCACATCAGCTGGGCTGACTAACAAGTGGGGCTACATTCTATGGGCCCAATACCAGCCTTCATGTGGTCCAGTACAGTGTGGATTGTAAATGAGAAATCTGCAAGGTGAGCATTTTCCAAGCAAATTAAACAGCAGCTGGATAACTGTTAAGGTCCTGGAAATGTTTGTGCAATTTGATGATGGTAGTTGCTCTGTGGGAAGTAAGTCTTGAACACACACTAGCTGCACTGATATTGCAAATGGATGAAACTGGAAATATTCACTGCTGCTGTGTGTGTTTGGTCTGTAAAACATGAAAGATATTTTATGTCAGTGATGATAGAATTTTAATGCCACAATTTATTTGCTGCCATATTGGAATTTGCATAACTGAGTTTTGAAGAAGTTATTTGCAACAACAAGTACATATGCTTGAAGTGTCGGCTGTGCCTGTGTTGAATAAACTTGCAACTTAAATTGCTGATTATGTTTTGCTTTTGAACCTAAGTATTCTTAATGTCATTTTCTTAATTTACCGTGGTGCTTCAGCAGAAAGGAAAACATTTACTGTATCTGCTTGTCAACCAACTACCCCAGGTTTTATAAACACTGCAGAGGCTGGAAATCTGAAATAAAAACAGAAAACAGAATTACTCAGAAGACAGAAGTGGAATTACTTAGCAGCCCAGACCAGGAGAGAGAAACAGCACAAATATTTCAGGTTGAGCACCTTTCATCAGAGCTCGATGAGATTAGATGTGAGTGAGTTCAAAGGTGGAGGGCTTGCAGTCTCGTTCTGGTCACCACATCTGAGGAAGAATGTGAGTAACTGAGTTATTGTTGGCACATGCACCAAGATACAGTGAAAGGTGTTGCTTTGTGTGCTCTACAGGCAGATTGTATCATACAGAGTGCGTCCGGGTAAAAGAACAGAGTGTAGGTTACAGTGTTACAGCTGCAGAGAAGGTGCAGAGAGAGAGGGATCAGCATTAACATTTGAGAGGGCTGTTCAAAAGTCTGATAATAACGGGGAAGAAGCTGTTCTTGAATCTGCTGGTACGTGTTTTCTAACTTTTGTTTCTTCTGTCCAATGGAAGAGGGTGGAGGAGATTATAGCCGGGGTGGGTGGGGTCTGTGATGATGTTGGCTGCTTTCCCGAGGCAGTGGGAAGTGTAGGCGGAGTCAGTGGGTGGGAGGCTGGTTTGTCTTATGGACTGGGCTGTGTTCAGCACTCTCTGTCGTTTTTGGTGGTCTTGGGAAGAGCGGTTGCCAGATTGTGCTGTGATGCATCTGGATGGGATGCTGCATCTGGAGCATCAACAAAAATGGGCAAGAGTCATTGTGGACATGCTGCATTTCCTTAGCCTCCTGAGGATGGAGAGATGTTGTTGTGCATTTTTGATTGCCATGTTGATGTGAATGGACCTGGATGGATTGTTGGTGATTATCACTGTCAGGAACTTGCTGCTCTCGATCGTCCCCACCTCAGTTGTGTGGATGTATCAGAATGATTCCAGGGACAAAGGAGTTTTGTGGCAAGATTGGAGTTGGAGAATGTTCTCCTTTGATCATGATGGACAAGATTGTGGCAGGTCTAGATGGACTAAGAAAAGCTGCTGTTACCAATTGATAAGGGAATAAAAGGTGTCGAGTAAAAGATACAGGAAAGATTGTGAAGAGGAATGTTTAATGCAATGAACAGGAACGACCTGGAATCCAATGCCAATGATCAGCAGAAATGGAAACAATCAATGATTTCAAAAGAGGCACGAGAGGGAAATAAATCGCCAGGAGCACAGAGGAATTTGGTTGTTTGTGGGGAGTCAGTAGAGACCCAATCAGCTGAATGGCCTCCTTTAATGCTGTCATTATGTCTTCATACAATTCCTACAGTGTGGAAACAGGCCATTTAGCCCATTAAGTCCACACTAACCCTCCGAAGAGCATCCCACCCAGACCTATTTCCCAACCTTATCCCTGTAACCCTGCATTTCCCATGGTTAAGCCACCTACACGTTCCACCCCGCCTTAAGTTCACCTGGACCATTTCATAGAACATAGAACATAGAAAAGTATAGCAGAGAACAGGCCCTTCGGCCCACGATGTTGTGCCGAGGATTAATCCTAATGTAAAATAAAACAACCCAACCTACACACCCAACAACTCACTGTTCTCCATGTGCATGTCCAGCAGTTGCTTAAATATCCCTAATGACTCTGCTTCCACCACCACCGCTGGCAACACATTCCACGCATTCACAACTCTCTACATAAAGAACCTACCTCTGATGTCCCCTCTATACCTTTCTCCTAATATCTTCAAACTATGACCCCTCGTACCAGTCAATCCTGTCCTGGAGAAATGTCTCTGGCTATTGACTCTGTCCATGCCTCTCATTATCTTGTATACCTCGATCAGGTCTCCTCTCTTCCTCCTTCTCTCCAGACAGAAAATTCCAAGCTTATTCAACCTCTCTTCATAAGGCAAGCCCTCCAGTCCAGGCAGCATCCTGGTAAACCTTCTTTGCACCCTCTCCAAAGCCTCTGTATCTTTCCTATAGTAGGGCGACCAGAACTGGACACAATATTCCAAGTGTGGTCTCACCAGGGACTTGGAGAAAGTGAGGACTGCAGATGCTCACCAGGGACTTGTAGAGCTGCAGCAAAACCTCACAGCTCTTAAACCCGATCCCCCTGTTAATGAAAGCCAAAACACCATATGCTTTCTTAACAACCCTATCCACTTGGGTGGCAACTTTGATGGATCTATGTACTTGCAACACCCAGATCCCTCTGTTCCTCCACACTGCTAAGAACCCTGTCTTTAATCCTATATTCAGCATTCGAGTTCGATCTTCCAAAATGCATCACTTCGCATTTATCCAGGTTGAACTCCATCTGCCATTTCTCAGCCCAGCTCTGCATCCTGTCTATGTCATGCTGCAGCCTCCAATAGCCCTCGATACTATCAACAGCACCTTTCTGTCATCTGCAAACTTACTAACCCACCCCTCAACCTCTTCATCCAAGTCATTTATAAAAACTACAAAGAGCAGAGACCCAAGTACAGAGCCCTGCGGGACCCCACTCACCACTGTCCTCCAGGCAGAGTACTTTCCACCTACAACCACTCTCTGCCTTCTGTCAGCCAGCCAATTCTGAATCCAGATAGCCAAATCACCCTGTATCCCATACTTCATGACTTTATGAATGAGCCTACCGTGGGGAACCCTATCAAATGCCTTGCTGAAGTCCATTTACACCACATCCACTGCTCGACCTTCGTTGACCTGTCTCATCACCTCCTCAAAGAACTCAATAAGATTCATGAGGCATGACCTGCCCCTCACAAAGCCATGCTGACTGCCTTTAATCACACTATGCTCTACCAAATAGTCATGAATCCTATCCTTCAGATTTCTTTCCAAAACTTTGCTGATCACAGATGTAAGACTGACTGGTCTGTAATTTCCAGGGATTTCCCTATTCCCCTTGTTGAAAAGAGGAACAACATTCGCCTCCTTCCAATTCTCCGGTACGACTCCTGTGGAGAGTGAGGAGGCAAAGATCCTCGCCAGCAGCTTAGCAACCTCCTTTCTCGCTTCCCAGAGCAGCCTAGGATAAATCTGGTCTGGCCCTGGGGACTTATCAATCTTAATGTTTTCTAAAATTTCCAGCACATCAACTTCATCAATCTCGATCTGTTCAAACCTGTATCCCAGCTGCTCAAAGTTCTCATTCACAACAAGGTCCCTTTCCTTAGTGAAAACCGAAGCAAAAAACTCATTTGGGCTTCCCCTATCTGCTCAGACTCCACACACACGTTCCCTCAGCTATCCCTGATCGGCCCTACCTTCTCTCTGATCATTCTCTTATTCCTCACGTACGAGTAAAATGCCTTTGGGTTCTCCCTAATCCTTCCTGCGAAGCCTTTTTTGTGCCCTCTCCTGGCTCTCCTCAGTCCATTTCTGAGCTCCTTTCTACAAGCCTGTAATCCTCTAAAGCTGTGCTAGATCCTTGCTTCCTCCACCTTACATAAGCTGCCTTCTTCCTTTTGACAAGAAGTTCCTCTGTTCTCATCATCCAAGGGTCCTTAATCTTACCTCTTCTTACCTGCCTCAGAGGAACAATCTTGTGTATCACTCACAACAACTGCTCCTTAAATAGTCTCCGCATGTCTGCTGTGCCCTTTCTGTGGAACAATTGCTCCCAGTCTGTACTTCCCAACTCCTGTCTGATAGCGTCATAATTTCCTTTTCCCCAATTAAATATCTTCCCTTGGAAACTGCTCCTTTCCCTCTCCAAGGCTATGGTAAATGTGAGGAGAAAGTGAGGTCTGCAGATGCTGGAGATCAGAGCTGGAAATGTGTTGCTGGAAAAGCGCAGCAGGTCAGGCAGCATCCAGGGAACAGGAGAATCGAT
>NC_057728.1:66880618-66883530 GCF_004010195.1 Chiloscyllium plagiosum | reverse complement strand
GACAGGGACCTGGGTTCAATTCCAGCCTCAGGCGACTATCTGTGTGGAGTTCGCATATTTTCCCTGTGTTGGGTGCTCTGGTTTCCTCCCACAATCCAAAGATGTGCAGGCCAGGTGAATTGGCCATGCTAAATTGCCCATTGTGTTAGGTGCATTAGTCAGAGGGAATGGGTTTGTGTGAGTTACTCTTCGGAGGGTTGGTGTGGACTTGTTGGGCCGAAGGGCTTGTTTCCACACTGTAGAGAATCTAATCTAATGACCAGAAGATCTTAGCTATTGAAATTACTGGTTGGGTTCCTGTTACTGATTTCTGTCTAGGGAATTCTATTGTGTATGGATAGTGGAACAAGGTCCATTTAGTCTGAGCTGTGATACCACATTTCATTACATAGATTTAAATGGATATTTGGGTAAAGTATTGATGGTTACCACTGTATAAATATATTCCAACATTACCTCAGGAGAAAGGGGTAAACTAACTTAGCACATGACAAGATTTCATATTTAAGATACAAGAATTCAATGCAAGAGTAGGCCATCCAGCCCTTTGATCCTCCTCCACCATTCATACTATTATCGCACTGAATTATCAGATTTACCCCATCAACTTTTCCTAGCTATCATTCTTAAATATCCAATGTATTTGAATATTTAAAACCTGACCTTATTCTGCTAGCTGAAAAATGTGTTGCTGGAAAAGCGCGGCAGGTCAGGCAGCATCCAAGGAGCAGGAGAATCGACATTTCGGGCATAAGCCCTTCTTCAGGAATGGGAGGATTGGAAAGAGAAGTTGTTCAGAGTGAGGACCAGTTCAGTCATTCGAAGGAGGGTGTCAGTGGAAGGGTACTGGTTGGTTCGGCGGGAAAGGAAGAAGCGGAGGGCTTTGAGGCCTTCATGATGGGGGATGGAGGTGTGTATAGGGACTGAATGTCCATGGTGAAGATAAGGCGTTGGGGGCCGGGAAAGCGAAAATCATGGAGGAGGTGGAGGACGTGGGTGGTGTCCCGAACGTAGGTGGAGAGTTCTTGGATGGTGAAGATAAGGCGTTGGGGGCCGGGAAAGCGAAAATCATGGAGGAGGTGGAGGACGTGGGTGGTGTCCCGAACGTAGGTGGAGAGTTCTTGGACTAAGGGGGACAGGACCGTGTCAAGCTATGTAGAGATGAGTTCGATGGGGCAGGAGCAGGCTGAGACGATGGGTCGGCCGGGACAGTCAGGTTTGTGGATTTTGGGCAGGAGGTAGAAGCGGGAGGTAAATGTGAGGCAGCTGTGAACACTGTCACCAAAGCGTTCTCCCACTGCGAGATCTGACACCTTCTGGCTCGTTGCCGAGCACCAAATCCAAAATGGCCTCTCCCCTCGTCGGTCTGTCTACATACTGAGTAAGGAAACTCTCCTGAACACACCTGACAAAAACGGCTCCATCCAAACCATCTGCACTTAGGAGGTTCCCAATATTGGGAAAGTTGAAATCACCCATAACGACAACCCTGCTACATCTGCATTTTCCAGAATCTGCCAGCCTATGAATTCTTCAATCTCTCTACTGCTATTAGGTGGTCTGTAGAAAACCCCCAATGTGGTGACTGTTCCCTGGCTGTTCCTAACTCCCACCCATACTGACTCCGTAGACAAACCTTCCTCAATGACCTTCGTTTCTGTAGCTGTGATGCACTCTCTGATAAGCAATGCTACACCCCTCCTCTTTTTTCCACTTTCCCTGTTCTTTTCAAATGCTCTAAACCCTGAAACATCAAGCAACCATTCCTGCCCCAGTGAAACCCACGTCTCCGTTATGGTCACAACACCAGAATCCTGTACACCCGATCGGTGACATTCCGGACTCTGGCACCGGGGAGGCAACATACCTTCCGGGATTCCGTTGCTGACCACAAAATCTCCTGTCAATCTGTCTGACTATTGTGTCCCCTACCCCTAGTGCTTTTCTACTTTCCCCACTTCCCTTCTGAGCCACAGTGCCAGAGACCTGACAACTATGGCTTTCCCCTGGTAAGCTGTCCTCACCAGCAGTATCCAAAAGCTGAGGGGAATGGCTACAGAGGATCCCTGCTCTGACCATCGGTTCCTTTTCCTCCCCCTGACAGTAACCCAGCTGTCCTTATCCTGTGTCTGAGGACTGACCACCTCCCTGTCCATCCTCTCAGTTTCTCACTCAGCCTCCTGGATGATCCGCAGTTCATCCAGCTCCAACTCCAGTTCCCTAACTCGGTTTTCGAGGAGCTGGAGTTGGGTGCACTTCCCGCAGATGTGGTCGGCAGAGACATGGCCTGTCTCTCCCTGGCCACATTATGCAGGAGGAACATGCAACTGCCCTAACATCAATATCCCGCTACTCTGAAAGCCCACACAGGACTAAACAAGGGAGAGGGAAAAAGGAAACCTGAAGAACTTACCAAGTTTACAGACTCTTATTCAGGTTAGAGAGGCCCTATGGTGTAGGGTCTCTGGTTTAGATTGCACCCACTTAAAAAACAATCACTAACCCTTCCTGGCAGCCCTCGCTTCTCTCCGCCCTCTCTCCTTTCGTTCTGCAAAACATATTGGACACCTCTCTCCCTTTCCTGGCCTCTCCATCTCCATCAGCTGTGACCAACCAACACAGACATCTTCTACAAACCGACCGACTCCCACAACTACCTGAACTATGCCTCCTACCACCCTGCCTCCTGTAAAAACACTATCCCTTACTCCCAATTCCTCCGCCTCTGCCACATTTGCTCCCAGGAGGACCAGTCCCACTACAGAACACACCAGATGACCTCTTTTTTAAAAAAGACTGAAATTTCCCCTCCCACGTGGTCGATGATACCTTCCAGCACGTCTCATCCACTTTCCACATCTCCATCCTTGAATCCCACCGCTCCAACTGCAACAAGGACAGAACACCCCCCC
>NC_057728.1:66867987-66880534 GCF_004010195.1 Chiloscyllium plagiosum | reverse complement strand
CAAGGCCCTAAAGGAGCCTTCCACATCCATCAAAGTTTCACCTGCAGTTCCACACATGTCATTTACTATATCTGTTGCTCCCGATGTGGTCTCCTCTACATCGGGGAAACAGGGTGCCTACTTGTCAGAGAACATCCCTGGGACACCCTCAGCAACCAACCCCACCGCCCAATGGCTGAACATCTCAAGTCCCGCTCCCCCTCCCCCTCCCACTCTGCCGAGGAAATGCAGGTGCTGGGCCTCCTTCCATTTATCTTTCGACCACACCCCCATCATGCCCAACCCCCGGCCCACAATCCTCACTCCCGATGAAGGGCTTATGCTCGAAACGTTGATTATCCTGCTCCTCGGATGCTGCCTGACCTGCTGTGCTTTTCCAGCACCTCTCTCTTTGACTGATCTCCAGCATCTGCAGTCCTCACTTTCTCCTAACCACCTGGTCTGTACATCTCTGCACACTACGGGTAATTTCCCATGGCCAACCCACCTAACCTGCACATCTTTGCACTGTGGGAGGAAACCCGTGCAGACGCAGGGAGAATGTGCAAACTCCAGACAGACAGTCACCTGCGAATGGAATAGGACCCAGTATCCTGTCGCTGTGAGGCAGCAGCATTAACCTCTGAACCACCATACCACCCCAACTTCCTCCTGACTATGATGCGGCAGTTTCAGTGTGGTCCACTTTTATATTTCTTTCCAAGCAAATCTGGTTGTCAAACTTCACACAGCAAGATCCCACAAACACCAAGGAAGTAAATATCCAATTAATCTGCTTTCATTAGGCTAGTTTTTGCTTTGGGGATTCGCTGACTGATGATGGGTTCATGTGATGAGGTCATTGCTACAAAGACTAGGCAGAGAGTTTTGCTAACTGCCCTCTGGTCAGTGTCATCTCCCCAGCTCCATGGCAGCTTATTGCCTGCTACAGCTTCGTCTAGAGTGACCTGTCCACATTTCACCAGCCACCTCTCCAGACACACGTGAAGCCAGTGGGCTGGATTAGATCAACCACTGATAGGGCACTGTCAGACTTGTCAAAGCAGCGACATGGTTAGCTGTCACTGCTTGTCTATTGTACTCATTGCTCTCCCACCCATTCACTAATCTAGCCTGACTGCATAATAACCCAACTCTGACATCTCCTCGGGACACAGTAGATGCCAATTGTGTGCAATCCACATGTGCAGAGCTTATTCTGTGGAGCGTTGCTGTGTATGAATATTGTGCATCAAGGTATGTTTGATTCTGATAATCATGATAAAAAAGAACATGAATTTACTTTGTCCCCTTCGGAGTATTGCAAAGCCAGTTAAATAATTTTGATTTGGAATTCCTGTTGTAATGTCAGAAAACATAAGAATTTGTAACAGGGTGAAACAATATTGTTTCATCATATGATCATGGCTGATCTTATCTCACCTTCAACTCCACTTTCCTGCCCAGTCCCCATAACCCTTTAATCCATTACTAAGGTGGCTCAGTGGTTAGCACTGCTGCCTCACAGCACCAGGACTCAGGTTCAATTCCAGCCTCAGGCAACCGTCTGTATGGAGTTTGCACATTCTCCCCGTGTCTGCGTGGGTTTCCTCCCACAGTCCAAAGATGTGCAGGTCAGGGGAATTGGCCATGCTAAATTGCCCAGAGTGTTAGGTCAATTAGTCAGAGGGAAATGGGTCTGGGTGGGTTACTCTTCGGACGGTCGGTGTGGACTGGTTGGGCCGAAGGGCCTATTTCCGCACTGTAGGAATCTAATCTAATCAAATTAAAAATCTGTCAATCTCCTCCTTAAATTTGCTCAATGTCCCAGCATCCAACTCACTCTGGGGGAGTGAGTTCCACAAAGTGATGACCCTTTGTGAGAAGTCATTCCTCTTCATCTGTTTTAAATCTGTTGCCCCTTATCCTAAAACTAAGATCTCTTGTTTTAGATTGCCCCATACGAGGAAGTGTCCTCCCTATGTCTACTTGGTCAATCCCCTTTGGCATCTTCGATCCCTCAGTTAGATCTCCTCTCATTCTGTTAAACTCCAGAGAGTATTGGCCCAAACTGCTCAATCTCTCTTTGTAAGCCAAACCCTTCATCTCTGGAATCTAATAGCCCTCCTCTGAACGGCCCCAAACACAAATACATCTCTCCTCAAGTAAGGGGACCAAAACTGTACATGATACTCTAGGTGCAATCTCATTAATGCCTTGCACAGTTGCAGCAACACTTCCTACTTTTAAAATCTATTCCTTTAGCAATAAATGCCAGAATTCCATCAGCCTTCCTTGTTACCTGCTGTACTTGCAGACGAGCTTTCTGTGGCTCATGCCTGAGGACACCCAGATCCCTCTGCATTGAGGCATTTTGAAGTTTCTCTCCATTTAGATAATAAGTTTCCTTTTAGTCCTCAGACCAAGATGGATAAGCGCACAGTTATCCCCCTCAAACTCCACCTGCCACCAAGCCTATCCACATCCATTTATACATTTCTTCTTTCTTCATTGCAACTTACTTTCCCAACTATTATAGTGTCATCTGTAAATTTGACCACAGTACATTCTCTCCCCCCCTATCCAAGTCACTAATATAGTTTGTAAATAGATGGAGTATGAGGACTGAGACATGTGGCACCCCATTCATTACATCTTGCCAAACAGAAAAAAAAACATTTCCCCTAACTCTCTGTTTTCTATCAGATAGCCAATCCTCTATCCAAGCTAATACGTTACCCTGAACCCAGCAACCAATTTCCACAAAGTAAGCTCCCACTCACAATCATCAAATAAACAATCAAGGTTTAGTGATGTAGAAACTTGCTGATGAGTAAGCCATTATTGATCCTATGTTTACAGAAGATTATGAAACTTGATTATATTTGAGAATTGCCAAATAAAGTGTAAATACTCCTCTCTTGCAGAGGTTATTGGTAAACAGGCTGTCATCACCATGTGATTCATTCTCTGTTTACTCTGCATTTTTGATTTGTGCTAGACCTTTGCATTCTGCTTATAAATAAAGAAATAGAATTGCATTTGTATAGCATCTTTCACCACCTCAGGACATCCCAGGGCAGTTTACAGTCAATTATAGTCCCTGTTGTAATGTAATAAATCACCCCTCTTCTCAATTCCTGCATAGAACATGCCACAACATCATGTAGACAGGAAGTCCCAAAAAACACGTCCTATTCCCAACAAGCAAGCCTCTGATTGGTTCACCAATCCAACCTGTGTTTCCAAATTTGATGTGATTGTGATGCAGTATTGGATAATATCTGCCAACTAATTCTGAGTGTGTTAAGAATTATGCTGAAAACCACATTAGAACCATTCAGCCATGCTTCTGTTGTAGTGCCCTTGCAGACTGAAACTGCAATTGTTAGTACACAGGGCCCTATTCTGTGCAGAAAGAACATGTGCACGTACACTGACTATTTTAAATCATCAGAACAGATAAAAGTAATTTTCCGGTTAATTCCTCAGAGTGATGCCTCGATTGTACAGCGTTACTCTGCCTGGTTTATTTTTAAACAAAGTTCAGCAGTTTACTGTCAGTCATCATCTAAGTGGTGCAACCTTCATTGAAATGCCTCTAGCAATCAGATTCTACCTTCCTGTCAATCAGTGCACATTACTGCAGCAGGATATTTTCTCCCCACGTTAGTATTTTTGTTAATTGTACCGAATGAGTTCAAAGATGAAATGTCTTTTCTCATCAATACGCAAGCTCTGTGCTATCAAATATTTTTTCTTAATTTCCCTTCGACTTGTGGTGCCAGTCTGTATGTCTCACTGCTTACTGACCCTCCTAATACTGCAAACAGTGGCTCCTCATTCACCCTGTCCAAACTCTTGACCTGAATTGTTGTCCTGTACACCCTGATCTGGGTCAGCAACACCACTACTGCCTTTACTCTGAGTGCTTTGTTGGGAAGGTTGAACTGACATTACATTAGATGTGGTTTCTGTGCGAGATCTCTAGGGACAAGGCTATTTATTATGTTTCCTGCAAAAGAACATTAAATTTTAATCAGTGGAATGTGATCTACTTCTTGTGTAGAATGCTGGCTTCTACAGAGACATGTGCACGGAATCAGGATTAAACCCCAGTGGAGCTGAATAATATTAGAAAGCCAAAGAACTGTGAGTCCAAAGGTAGATGTGTACCTACATTTTTAAAGCAAAGTTAAAGAATATTTTAATTATCTCTCCATCCCATCTGCCTCTGCAGTTGTCTGACTATATTTATTAATTTAGCATGTGTTGCTATGCAGTTAGGGCTGTCACATTTAATTGGATACATTCCGACAGATTTCTGTACTAGAACTTGTGACTCTACATGCCCTACGCAGTCGAATAGCCCATTTCCTCATCTATAACACTTTCATAACCAATGCAGTTGGTTCTGCTGTAACATGTGTTATTTCAATGCGAATTGGCTATAATGTGGTTGAAGAGTTTAGACCATTATTTGTAGAACGCAAGCTTTCTTTACCCGTTTAGGTATAAGGCAATGTCGGTGATAACACAATTCTGATCTCATTGGTATAAACAGTACTGCTTATACCTGATTTTCTTATAAGGTTGAATTGCATGAAAATTGAACTATCACATTATATCAGAACTGACTGTAACTGAAAATGATCAAAAATTATTTAAAATTGCAGCCCAATAATGTTTGCATGCAGAGAATATTTTGTTTTACTGTTTGTTCAAAAGACATGCGTGTCACTGGCTGGGCCCAGTCTTTATTGCCCGTCCCTAGTTGCCCCTTGAGAAGGTGGGGGTGAGCTGCCTTCTTGAACCACTGCAGTCCATGTGCTGTAGGTAGACCCACAATGCCCTTAGGGAGGGAATTCCAGGATTTTGACCCAGTGACAGTGAAGGAATGGGATATATTTCCAATCAGGATGGTGAGGGGCTTGGTGGGGAACTTGCAGGGGGTGGTGTTCCTATGTATCTGCTGCCCTTGTCCTTCTAGATGGAAGTGGTTGTGGGTTTGGAAGGTGCTGTCTGAGGATCTTTGGTGAATTTCTGCAGGGCATCTTGTAGATACTATACACTGCTGCTATTGAGCGTCAGTGGTGGAGGGGGTGGATTTTGAAGGTGGTGAATGGAATGCCTTTCAAGTGGTCGATTTGTACTTAACAGGATCAAGCTTTTTGAGTGTTGTTGGGGCTGCATCCATCCAGGCAAGTGATGTGACCCCTTACTCTGAGATTATGCCCTCTGATCCTAGACTCTCCCGCTACCTCTCCACATCCGTCAAGTCCTCAGAATCTTATATGTTTCAATAAGGTCTTGTCTCATTCTTCTATATTTCAATGACTACAGGCCCAACCTACTCAACCTCTCCTCATCAGACAGACCCTCCCGCAAGTGAACCCTCTCTGCTCTGCCTCCAATGCCAGTCTATCTTTCTTTAGATAAGGGGCCCAAATGTTTTTCAGCTATGGTCTGACCAGTGCCTTACAAAGTTTTAGCAACACCTCCCTACTTTTAGACACCATTCCCTTTGAAATCAAGGTCAACATTTCAGTCTCCTTCCCAAATTACCTGCTAAGCCACTTGCAGAATTTTTTAAAAGAAATTATTCTGTAGCTATTTCGTAGCTTTGCAGAGAGTCAAAAATAATTCCAACTTGCCTCATATCTCACTTTATTACCACTACAACAAGGAATGGAAAGTGTTCAACCATTGTGACTCAATGCTGCACACTTCTTAAAAAAATTCCTTCCTCATGGTTTCTTTCGGCAACTGTCTCTCAACAGCTTTGAAAATCCACCCCTTTTCAGGTGCACAATTCCTGACACCATGTGTGGAGTGACGTTTACAAAGACTGCCACATACTGCACACAAAGGTACTTACAGCAAAGGTGGAGGTCACAAGGTTATGTCAAGCCAGGGGTTATACTCAGTACCATTACACTCATCCCAAAATGCACTGCACTGAAATTCCCAGAATTCTCTTCCTACTGAGCTCAATTTTCCCAAAATTGCTCAAAGGAAGGTGACGGACAAAGTTCAAAATCTTTCATGAGGTAAAGTTAACATGGAATCGTTCTTTGTGGTCACTGTTCAACTGAGACAGAAATGATCTCAAGGAAGTAATTTGGAATATATTTTGTGGTTTCTCTTTCATGGTGAATTTCTAAACAGAAATTTGAGACAGAAAGTCTTGGCCACTGAGCACATTGCCCCTGGATTACCAACCCTGTCTTGACATATTTAAAGCTGCTTTGTCATATGACAACAAAATGTCCTGCCTCCACACTCCCACCATTGGCCACCGACAGACCAATCATTCAGGTCATGGAACCACACTCCCAGAAAGATGTTGCCTGGTCTTGGGGATTTTAGTTATGAAGAAAGGTTGGATAGACTGGGTTTGTTTTCACTGGAATGTAGGAGGTTGAGGGGTAACCTGATAAAGTTTATAAGATTGTGAATGGAATGGATAGAGTGGAAAGTATGAGGCTTTCTCCCAGGGTGGAGGGGTCAATTACTAGGGGACACAGGTTCAAGGTGTGAGGGGGAGAGGTTTAAAGGAGATATGAAAAGCAAGTTTTTCACACAAAGAATGGTGAGTGCCTGGAACACGTTACCAGAGGGGGTGATGGAAGCAGACGCAACAGCAGCATTCAAGAAACACCCAGAGGGATACATGAATAGGAAGGGAATAGAGGGATATGGATCCTGTAAGTAAAGATAGCTTTAGTATGGAAGGGCAAAATGTGGCGACACAGGTTGGAGGGCTGAAGGGCCTGTTCCTGTGCTGTATGGTTCTTTGTTCCTTTAACTGGGTTTCTGTTACCTGATTGGATGAGTTGTAACCAGTGAACAAAGCACCGTTTCTCTCAAATTTCAACAATTGTATAACTTGATGAAAAGGAGAGTGAAGGAATTCATGATTTATTGGGGCCCTGGAGATTAATGTTCAATCCCAAGAGACTCCAAGACCATTCTAGAAGGTGGAAAACCCAACTATGAAAGAAAAATATGAGGAACAGATTGAATATAAAATTCTACAAATGGCAGCCAAGGCTGTTAGCGGGTGAAGGTTGCAGTTTTTAGACAGAAATTCAATCCTTAACTCAAAAGATGTTTTGCTCCTCGCTCCATTCTTGATATGATCAAAGGTCTTGATGAAGGTGGAGGGGGTGAGGTGCCAGTTTGGGGTCTCATTACCTTCTCATCTCCAACTGGACAGAGACTGTGGCAGGAGGCCCTCTAACTCAACCCCAAAGGAATATCCAGGCTACAATGTGGGTTTGAGCAAATGCCTTGTGATCTCCTTGAGCCAGGAGGAGGAAGGGATTGTGGGGCTGCTCCTGGGAATGTAGTCCTTGATTGAGGACATCAGGAAGGGGGTTGAGAGAGTCTCCCAACCCCACTGTCCACCCAACAACCTCCCCTGTGTTCTCTATCTCAGAGAGCCCATCCTATCGCTCTACCCGAGGACACTGTGATCCAAGGGCTCTAGTGAGTGTTGTCCACCCTACCCCGTAGCTCAGCACCTCCCCTTCCCCCTCTAAGGTCCTTGCTTGCTGGTGGCCTGTCTAGTGCCTGAGTGACATGAGATACTGTAGGTTTTTCCTGAGAGGGGACAATGAGAGACTGTCACCAGTTGCCAAGACCACAATCACCCCCAAGTTCCTGGCCCAAGATTCCACAGCCTTTTGAAGGTGGCTTATTGGGCCCAGACATTACCTCTAGTTCTCTTTCCACAGATACTGCCAGACCTGCTGAGTTTCTCCAGCAATTCCCATTTCTGTTTTGGATCACCAGCGTCCACAAGTCTGTGTTTTATTCTGCTCTCTGTGACTCAGACACTAATCTATCTTTAAACAGACTATACCTTTGCATTCCCCTGAAGAACAAATTAAAAAAAAACTTTTTCTCTCATGCCCTATTTTGGATTCTCCAAAGTTATCCCCATCTAGTGATAAAGCGTTGTAAAGCTGAAATCTCAACAGCCAATTCGTACACAGTAAGCTGTCCCCAGCAGCAATATGATGATGGGTAGTTACTCTGTATTGGTGATATTGACTGAGAATAAATATTGGTCAAGGGTCCCTCTGTGCATCATTCCAGACCACCTTTTAGATTCATCAACAGACAATGCCGCAGTTTAACATCCGATCCAAATAAAAACCCCATCACATTCTCAGTACGGTATGTACATTATCCCAAACTGAGCTGTGTTCTACAGTGGGACTTGAACCCACAAACTTCTGATTTTAAAGTGAGCAGGCTACCAACCAAGCCAGAATTACATGCATTGATATAGCACCTTCTGTGTCATAAAAGGGATCCACTGGAGTATTGTAAATACCTTCCATTGTGCAGATCTATTCCTAGGGAGACATGATGTTTGGGAAGGAAGAGCAGTTCCCTCCCAGCTTCAAACTATTCTGTCCAATTTCAATCCGTGTCTTGATTGTGACTGAGGTTCACCTTTCTTTCAAACAAACCCCAGGTGTCGCTGTGGTGAGTACCTGCCATTCAGGAAGGATGATTTCCAAGAAGGAAGCAGGAGACAGCTGGAGTTGAGTGCTGGTCGGAAGCTGCATCCTAACACTGTCTGGATCTCTTTGGGAAGTCTGCAAGATGGGTAACCAACCCTGCTCTCTTGTTCAATCCTTGAGGCTCTTAAATACTATCTGCTGTCAGTGAAAGCAAGGAAACAAGAAAGCAGTCTGTCCAAGGGTATATTAGCATGGCCACATCCTTGTGAACCTCTGCGAGGGATTCTGAAGTCTGATTTAATGTGATGGAATTCTCACTGGAAATGAACAAACACGAAAGGAAAACTGTAAGTCACAAGGTCGAAGATCAAAAGAAGGTAAGAAGTTCCGAAATAATCAGGCAAAGCAAAGTTGAACTGGTTTTATTAAAATGTTTTCCTCCAAAAGTCATTTCTCAGAAAGTCAAGTAATGAAAAGATGTATTTGTCATTATGATGAGCAAGTTGTGTGTTAGTAATGTCATGTGACTTCATTGCAGTGGGATGTGAGAATGCAGAGGGCTGTCGGTCAGAGGGAAATACTGGCTGAGCGGCTTTTTGAGTATGAGTCAATACCTCTGAACCCTGGGCTTGGTGCTTGTCACACTGGAACCAATCAATCTGCCTCTCACAATATTGGCCAGCCTGGAGTACACCAACATGTGGGATCTTGGTCCAAGTATCAAGGTGATGTGGAGATGCCGGTATTGGATTGAGGTGGACAAAGTCAGAAGTTACATTGCACCAGGTGGCAAAGGGACAGTGCTCTGAAAGCTTGTGATTTCACATAAACTGTTGGCCAAAACGCTGGTGTCATGTGACATCTGACAGTATTGAAGTGACAGCTTTGATGTTAAAGAGCCTGAGGTGGATGGTGCTGGTTGAAGGGTGACTGTACTGTTAGCTCTGCAGTGTGGGGTATAGGTCACAATGAGTGAGATTGATTGGATGATACAGGGGCAGCTGATTGAAGATGTACTCTTCTGTTATTAATAGTGTTTGGAGCTGGAACTGCGGTTCACTGGGATACACCAAATTATCCAGCAGCACATGTTGCTGGGGTGTGCTCAGGTTTTCACTCATTGGAAAAGTACCTTTTGTGTCTGGCAATGGCATTACAATTTATTAGCAATTGATTCCCAGAGGTTCAAAAACAAGAGCTTTGCAAATATGTGAACGTGTGACAGTGACCGTCATTTAAGATGCAAGTTCCAAAGAATATCACTTGAGTAGCAGGAGGTAATGAGCTCATGTTAGAGGTACAATTTCAGGGTGTTTAGTATCTCATCAGGAGTAAACCAGGCAGTATTTACCCCATTAACATGGTCCCAGTTTGTTTTCAGCTTCTTGGGTAGTCCCAGCTTGAAGACGAAGAGATTCTGGGCTTTAGCTGAAATCCCAATTCACTGCCTTTGTCACTGGCAGGTGCAAAGATTTCTTTGTACACCTGACTGGTCATCCATATTCGACCCTGCTTAAAGTTTAAGGTCATTCCATACTCTCTGAACCATGTTCTAACTCACACCAAGTTCTGGTGACAAACGTCCACTCCCTCCAACAGCGACGCACAGTAGCAGGAGTGTGTCTACAAGATGCACTGCAGAACTTCACCAAAGATCCTCAGACAGCACCTTCCAAACACACGACAACTTCCATCTAGAAGGATAAGGGCAGCAGATACAGGGGAACACCACCCCCTGCAAATTCCCCTCCAAGCCCCTCACCATCCTGACTTGGAAATATATCGCTGTTCCTTCACTGTCACTGGGTTAAAGTGGCTGATAAACTGTTTTGTGCTGATATGGGTGGAGCAAAAATGTGAGGTGTCCCGAGTGAGTGAGTGGGCAGCATGAGGCAGTGCAGAGTTTATAGTGTGGGGTTTGGAATGGGTGAACATACCTGAGTAAAGATGCTACGTGCACCCGTGAGTGTGGTAGACCATGAATGTGAGGTCTCAGAGGGGAGATGGTGATTGACCATCTTCATCCACTGCTGGGCATTCCTCCAGACCATGGGAACCACACTGACCAGATAGCAACCTTGGGCCAAGGTGCCAAGGTATGAAGTCATGGTGTCCTCTGCTGGATGTGGGGGTAAGAGAATTGGTTTGCTCTGCAGCATTTCATCCACTAGGACCCAGGAGCCTGCTGACAAACATTGGCACCAATCTCACCATTTCTGCCATGACCAGGGCAGGTTATGTGAAATACGGAGGGCAGCTCCAGATTGCCAATGCTTGACTTAGTGCACAGTGGCATTTTAAAGAGGGCATTGGTGCCAAGAACCCAGGATGTCCTGGAGAATTGGATGAGTTGGGTGCTATTGGGATGCAGCACACAGTGAGGTGAGATGTAAGAAAACTGTCTGGTCCTCACAGATGGAAACCCTCCACGAACGTTGTCCAATGAGATTTCTGGAACGATTCAGCCCTTGTGTATCACAGCCTCACTTTCCTCCTTTACAAATCCGGACTCCTTAAAAACCCAGCTTTATGGTCACTCCTTGGAGGGGCCTTCAGCGTTTTCGTACATTGAAGGTGCTACTTAAACATAAGTTGTTGTTGTTGTAGTGGTTTTCTCCAGGTTGGTTTCCTAGGCAAACTGATGAAATAAATTCAAATGGTCGGCTTGGCTCACACGGGTAATGAACCTGAAACTCTAACCTAGTGACAGAACAAGATGGAACTGCAAGACACTGAGATGGATTCTAATTCTGGAGAAATTACTTCTCTTCAGATTACACACCACCACATTCAGCTCAATGAGATCCAGTCTTACAACTCAAGGGAAGTTTTCACATAAGGAGAACAGAAGGATCTTAAACAGAATCCACGTTAAAATCCACATCTGCAAGTGTGTTTTCTGAATGATCTTCCGCACAACGTGTTGCCAGCAGAGGTGGTAGAGACAGACACTGGGGATTCATGTAAGGTGCATCTGGACAGATGCATGTGTAGGTGGGGAGCAGGTAAAAACAATGGCTGCAAATGCTAGAAACCAGATTCTGGATTAGTGCTGCTAGAAAAGCACAGCAGTTCAGGCAGCATCCTGGGGAGCAGAGGGATACAGATCCTTAGGAATTGGGCGACAGGTTTAGACAGTGGATTTGGATTGGCTCAGGCTTGGAGGGCCGAAGGGCCTGTTCCTGGGCTGTAAATTTTCTTTCTTTCTTTGTTATCACACCACATCCTAAATTAGATGCACAGATCTTTAAAGACCTCTGGATCTAGATTCTCCCACAAGTGGAATTATGGTAAAACTTTTCTGCACCTCTCCAATTTAATAATGTCCTTCCTATTTCAGCACAACCAGAACAGATGGGATTCATGAAAGTAACAAAATAACCAAATCAAATCCTTTTGTAGGCTCCTTATGTCCTCTTCACAACTCACTTTCCAATCAAAGATTTCCGGTCTACTCTGTGTTGTCAAAGAAATATTTTATTACAGTCGCTAGTGAATTGACTGGCTCACATTGTAAGATGTGTTTTCTCTTTATTCTGAGTTAGAGACAAAGCAAAACTGCAGATGTTGGAATCCAAAGTAGTCAGGCAAGAGACTGGGAAACACAGCAAGGCAGGCAGCATCAGGAGGGAGAGGAACACAGCAAGGCAGGCAGCATCAGGAGGGAGAGGAACACAGCAAGGCAGGCAGCATCAGGAGGGAGAGGAACACAGCAAGGCAGGCAGCATCAGGAGGGAGAGGAACACAGCAAGGCAGGCAGCATCAGGAGGGAGAGGAACACAGCAAGGCAGGCAGCATCAGGAGGGAGAGGAACACAGCAAGGCAGGCAGCATCAGGAGGGAGAGGAACACAGCAAGGCAGGCAGCATCAGGAGGGAGAGGAACACAGCAAGGCAGGCAGCATCAGGAGGGAGAGGAACACAGCAAGGCAGGCAGCATCAGGAGGGAGAGGAACACAGCAAGGCAGGCAGCATCAGGAGGGAGAGGAACACAGCAAGGCAGGCAGCATCAGGAGGGAGAGGAACACAGCAAGGCAGGCAGCATCAGGAGGGAGAGGAACACAGCAAGGCAGGCAGCATCAGGAGGGAGAGG
>NC_057728.1:66851016-66867196 GCF_004010195.1 Chiloscyllium plagiosum | reverse complement strand
AATTGAAGAACTCAATGTTGAGTCCTCCGGCTGCAAGCTGCCCAGTTGGAAGATGAGGTGGTGTTCCTCCAATTTGTGATGTGGTTTGTTGTGGCAATGGAGGAGGCCGAGGATGGTCATGTCGGAAAGGGAGTGGTTGGACAATGATCCCCTCAACATCTCCCCCCCACCCCCCCCCTTGGAGCACCCTGCTCCCTACTTGCCCTCACCTCTGCCCATCCCCCAATCACCTCCTGTGGTGCTGGACCCTCAGAATGTCAATATTGTTCCTGGCACCAACTGTTCCATTCTGTGACCACAAGAGTTGCCTACCTCGGAACCCAACCCCACTGCCTGTGACCCCATTTCACAGGAACGCCTATCCTCTGGGATCCTCAGAACTACCCGATCCTTGGGCAGGCCGAAGGAGAGGAGAGACAGAGCGGGAATGGGAGAGGCTTGCTGCCAATGGAACATTCCAGACTGGGTCTGATAAACCTGTCCTGATGGTGTAACCCTGTTCACCTGGCATTGTTCATGCGAATGGATACAGCTTGAGAAATGGACAGCAGCTGTTGGTCAGGACAGCCATAAAATAGGCAGGACTTGGCACCACCGAAGATGACGCTCTGTGCGCAGGGAACATTTTCTGGAACTTTCTGTGTGCAGTTAGTCTGTTTCTCTTTCATTTTAATAGGAATGTAATCCAAGTGTAATTTGGTTCGATTGTCTCTGCCATTGAAGAGTTCCAGCTTGTAGATCGTGAATCCATATTCCACCCAAAACCCCTTGCTCTCTCTCTCTCTCTCTCTCTCTGTATCCCCTCCTTTAAGGTGGGCCTAGACTGGAACCTGCATCATTATGGCTGATACCCCCTCATTGCTCAAGCTCCCATGAGGGCCATTATATTGCGGTGGGTGGGAGAACAATGATCTGGTGGACGTTCCAGCACCATCACACCCCCCCCTCAGTCCCCAGTTAAAGCAGCTCCCGCCTTCTCCGATAGCCCTGATGTCACAGCCCGGCTGAAGGATCTTCGGAACACTGAATGACCTCAGTGTTTGAAGTTTTCCATTACTGGTTTCAAAATCAACTCCTTTAATTCACAGTCAGAAACAAACACTGAGCCATAGAACAAAAGAAATAAACTACATTTCTATAGCACCTTGGGATGCCCCCAAAACACTTGAAGTTAATGAATTACTGATTTTTTTCACATGTTCCAGTCACAGTCCTGTTAAAGAAAATATAACAGCCAGTTGGTGGAAACAGCAAAGAGATGAGATGCTACACCACGAGCGTGCGGGCAGTTCACAGGGTGCACAGTGTGATCCCAGGTCTGACACCTCAGGGCAGAAAATTCCAATCACTGGCTTCATCAGAAACCAAACTTCACCTCAGCACCTCCTCTCTTTCTTCTTGATATTAATTTCCCAGCCAGGCTTTTGAAAACCAATAATCTGATTGTCACAGCAGCTGTCCTGCTCAATAATTGGTCACGCGGTTTCTAGCTGCCTCCTGTTAGTCATGGCCTGGAGCTGTGACCCATCGGTGTGGCTGCTAACACTCACAGCTTGTCAATTTTATTGAAGAATGAAAGGGTTGAAAGTTGTACACCTGCTGCATTGCTGATTAAAGATTGCCAACTCTCTCCAATTGTCCGGGAATAAAACATAGAAACTGTGAGTAAGGGTAGGCTATTCAGCCCTTTGAGCTTATTCTGCCACCTGACATGGTCATGGATGATCCTCCATCTCACCTTCTGCCCAGTGTCTTTAAGTTTGCTGTCTCTTTCTTGAATATATTCAGTGACATGGCCTCCTGTGGTAGAAAATTCCATAAGTTCACTACCCTCTGAATGAAGAAGTGTTCCTCATCTCAGTCCTAAACAGACTGTGCCCCCTGGTTCTAGACTCCCCCACCCAGGGGAACATCCTCCCTACACTGAGTCTGTCCAGCGCTGTAAGAATGTTAACCATTTCAAATCAGATCACCCCCATCCTTCTAAACTCTGGTGAGTACTGGTCCAGTCAAACCAACCTCTCCTCATGGGACAGTCCTGCTGTCCCAACTATCAGCTGAGTGACCCCTCCCCTGTACTCCCTCGAAGGGGAATTTATCTTCTATTAGGGAGAGAGACCAAACCCACACACACTACTCCCACTATGGGTCTCACCAGGGCCCTGTATCACTGCAGTAAGACATCCCTACTTCAGAACTCCAATCCTCTCACAGTGAGGGCCAATCTACCATTTCCCTTTTGAACCGCTCACTGCAGCTGCCTGGTTACTTTCACTGACTGATGCACACAGATACCCAAATCACTCTGCACATCTACACATCCCCATAAACAACACATGGCTTTAGAAATCTCAGCATTCAGCACAAAGTCAGGCAATGATTACTAAATCTTGATATAACATCCAGACTATCCCACAGGGAGAAACATCCTCTCCCTAACGACGCTAGGAATTTTGTCTATTTCAGTAAGGTCACCACTCATTCTTCTAAACTCCAGTAAGTACAGACTCAGTCAACACAACTTCTCCTCCAAAGTCCTTCTATACCGAAGATCAGCTGAGTGACCCTTCTCTGGACTGTCTCCAGTGGCAGTACATCACTCCTTAGGTAAGGAGCCTAAAACTGTGCTTTTTACAGTTTTAATCAAAGCTTCTCTATGTTTACACTCCACTCCCTTTGAAATAAAGGCCAACATTTCTTTACCTTCCCCATTACCCATTGAACTTGGATGGTATATTTTTGTGATGAGGAATTCCACATTCCTCTGAGCTGTAGCTTTCTGCAGTGTTTCTCAATTTTAATTATATTCAGCTCCCCTATCCTTCCTGCCAAAGTGCATAGACAGTCTTAAACTAGAGATTTCACATTTAGCTCCAAGGAGTTCATTGCCTCAGAGGATCAGGCTCCCAGGTGCTGAATGTTTCTGTGTTGACAGGTTTGAAACTGTTCTCCTTCTTTGCTGCCCCCTTGTCCTCCATTCCCCCCACAGCCTCCTTTGATATCCCCACTCCAACTGGACAATACCACTTATCATAGGCTCTTCCTCCTTTACTCCTGAAGGGCTTTCTAGTGAACCAATCAGCAACAAGCATAGGAGAGAACTGGTCTCTGATTGGAGGAGCAGCTCCTCACCAATTCTCTCCATTCTACTTGTCTTATCTCTGATTGGTTGCCTCTGTGATTGAATTTTCAGGACGGTTCTGGGACTTTTGGGGGTGAATTCACTCGACCTCCTTGTGTGTTTTGAACCCTGGATCACTAATTCCTCCCACATTGCTACTGGGAACTGAGGAGTCACTCTATTCCCTGATCCAGAGAAACTTAAAACTAACTTTGGTTTCTCAGGAAAATGAAACCAGGTGATAGCTACAGAGCCTCAGAGTTTAGACCAGCCAGCGTTGCTGAGGGAGCTGCTCATAGACTCATACATGAGCCTCAATAACTGTCCCTGATACTTAAAGAGACTGAGTGACCAAATGGAGCCAGACAGCACACTGGATTCTCAAAGAGTCTTCGGAGAAAGGTGTTCCTCTGGGATACTGTACTGTTACATACCGTTTGGGGAAGAGATTGTCCGTGGGACCCAGCTGGGTGTCAGCTGCTACCAGGTGAGAATCAACCTGGCATTCTAGCTGAGGATGTTCAGAGCTCTGAGGGATATTGTGGTTGATGTTACCTCAGGGTACCATGGATTCATCCTGAAACACTTTGTTAGTCAACAAAGTTGCATGCATTTTCAATTCTAACCACTGGACAGTTAATTGGAAGGTGCCAGGTTCTGTAATGTAGTGTCATTGCTTGATAAGATTGTTGATCATTCCAATCCTGCACCAACTGCTTGACAATTATCTCTCCAAACAATGAGAACAGGAGCTGCCTTCATTATAAAGATAAGAGCCTTGTGCATGTACAGAGAATGGGGCTCTTTTCTCTAGAACACAGAATGTGAAAAGAAAATCTTATCAGGGTGCTCTGAAAGAGTTTGATGTAAACAGTGTCCAGTGATTATTAAATCAACACATTAATGGTATAAATGTAAGGACTTAGTGAAAAATTACAAAGGGAATAGTTAGGAGCAGAATACATGAGTGGGGAATGCAAAATCAAGACAACTTTTATAATGGGAATGAATAATTATTTGTATTAGTGAGAAGAGTGGTTGGCAGTTTCAGGGAGGGAGCTGGTGCAGGAACACAAGGCGGAACAGCCTCGTTCACTGTAATGAAGTTCATTGATTGAAGAGTAACTCACTGCTGATTTAAGAAGATTGAGGCTGTGTTCAGAGAGGGAACTTCAAACCTAACCTACTGAAACAGTTCTGGAATTTTAACAGACTGATAGTGAGGCATTCTGTGAAAATGCAGGTGGAAGATCATAAGGCCATTGAGATAGGAACTAAAGTAGGCCCTTCAGCCCATTGAATCCGGTCAGCCATTCAGTGAGATTGTGGCTGATCTGATAACACTCAAGTACACTTTCCTGCCTTTTCCCCATGAACATTAATTCCCATCATGATTAAAAATCTCTCTGTCTGTCTGTTGTAAATGACCCACCCTCAACAGCCCTCATATTGCGAGGGAAGCCTCCATGCCATTACATCATCCATCAGTGTCAGGAAATTTGATGCCAATTCATGAAGGGTTGACATTGGGTGGAGAGATTGGCATGTGAACCCGGGGCGATGTAAATCTGAGCATCCTCTCAAATGGGAGTTGTTGGGGGTGGGGCGGAGGCACAGGGAAGGTACATTTATGACCACTCCATGACCTCGAGAAAGCCCATTGCCCTGGTGGTGATGGCTACCACTGGATGTTTCCATTAGAGACATCTTCTCCTTCTTCCCCTACTGAGCCTGCTGCTCTGATTGGACAGTGGTCCCAGCACCATGCTTTTAATTGGCTCTCAGTGAAATAGGAATTGGCCATTCAGCCCCTTGAACCTGCTCTGTTATTCAATAGAATCGTGGCCAATTTGACTTGGAATAAGCTGGCCAGGAGGCCGCCATTGCTTAGTGAGGCGTCAGGATCTGCTTTTATCCCTGGGGCTGGAGGGTCTTCTCAGCTGCTGAATAAACTTAGCCCGGGCTTTCAGGGCGTCGATACAGTCAGTCAGTTGAACTAACTCTCCTGTGATGGTTCATACTAACCTATTGCAATGCAGTGGAGATTGGTTTCTCTCATGAACTATCAATGTGGGATCCAGCGTCTGAGTAATTTTAGGTATGAGGTTCAGTGAGGGGAAAAGGTGAGTTTAGTTGTTTGTTTCCTGCTGATTTTATTGCAGAGACAGTGACAGAGCTGGGCAGGGTTTGTCCTTACTTCCTGCCCAGCTCTGTCACTGTCTCTGCAATAAAATCGGATCATTGTGATTGGTCAATGACTCCTTATCATTGTATCACATGACTAAGGATGGTAGGAGATGAATTGGATGCAATTTGCTCTAATGTTGCCTCTTTGTTCCCACACTCATGTCCAGACACAGGAGCAACTCTGTGTAACATTCCACCCTCATTCACAAAGGATCGTTTTGACTTTGTAGTTTAGATAATGCTTCATTGAAATGGTGGATGTGGGTTGGGGTGTGTATGATCACTGGTTAATGAATTAGGATGGGTAATTTTTAGCCATGGCATCTGTGCATGTCAGTTGGATGCCTGGCATTGTTAAAGGCTGTGGTTGTGCATTAAATATTTCATCCCCCACTTGACCAACAGTGAGCATGCTCAGTGACCACAATCTGTAATTCAGGAGCCCTTTCACCAACAATATTTTTCCAATTTCTTCAAGGTGGGTGATGGAGCTGAGAAACAGATTAGCTGTGATCTCGTGGTAAGGACAGCAATTCAGCACATTCCCAGAGGCTGCTCCCTCTCGACAGAGAGAGACAATTGGCAGTGAGTTCAACCTGAGGGTCTCTACACCTCAGGAGAGGGAGGTCCAACGTTCTGAAGGCTGGGTCTTCAGAATGATCCTTGTCTGGGGTTGAGCCTACACCTGAGGTGTCATGTTATGTTGCAAACCCCACTGAGTGAATGGCAGTATGGGCTTGATGGGTTGAATGGCCTCTTCCTGTTCCAAATAGGCACTGAAGTAGAAAAAAAAGAGAAATGATTTTTGTTGCAGATTCAAGATTGTTTAGGCACGTGGGAAGCGTTTATCAGAGTAATCCACATCCAGTGAATCCGTCTACTCGAGGGTAGAGGTAACTCCATGAGGTTTACAACAGGATCTGATCTGTCTCTGTTGGGTTTTGTATTCTGATGTTGTTTGGTCTCAGCAACTGTATGAAGTAATTGTCTCAACGTGTTTGTATGGAGGATGTGAATTGTTTAATTATGGAATAGTAAAATAATTCATTGTGACTGAGAACATACAGAGAAATTAATTAGTTTGAGAAACAATTCACTGAGGAGGGGATGCACAGTATTTTTACACTCTGATGAAAATTGTTTTCTAATTGTATTCATGTTCTTCCTTCAGGTTAATATTAGAAACTGTCTTCTAGACATTTCCAACAAGCTGTAAAGACATCAGGCTATTTGGAAAATCAGCCAGTTTTCTTCTTATTTACAACTTGCAAGCAAAATTAATTATTATTCGGAGCAGTTGATGACTGTGTGTTGAGTAATTTTATTTGTTGAAACAAATCACAACACCCAAGGAATAAAACTCGCTTTTTTTTGTTTATTAGCCTGTTTTTTTTATAACCAACCGGCTCAGAGATGTTATTACACACCCCTGGAACAGGTGAGACTTGAATTCATGCCTCCCAGTCTCTGGGGGGGTAGGTGCGACGATACTGTGGCTTTAAGAGGTGTAATTTGTCCTGGTATTTTTGAAGAGAGGTTTTAAGGCAGAGGTGATGAACAGTCTACCAAACCCACGAGAGTAAACAACTTGGGAGGCCTTGGATTTTGTTTCAAAAGTTGGACCAATTGAAGCAGCCTGAATGGGTGTGGTCAGGTTCTCATAGATACAGGAGTTTTCAGTAGCAGCAGTATGTCTGGGGTCTCGATTCGGAGATGCCGGTGTTGGACTGGGGTGTACAAAATTAAAAATCACACAACACCAGGTTATAGTCCAACAGGTTTAATTGGAAGCACACTAGCTTTCGGAGCAACGCTCCTTTATCAGACAATCACCTGATGAAGGAGCGTTGCTCCGAAAGCTAGTGTGCTTCCAATTAAACCTGTTGGACTATAACCTGGTGTTGTGTGATTTTTAACTCTGGGGTCTCAGCAGGGTTGGAGGCTACAGTCACTCTCTGCCGGCTGCTACATTTTATCAGAATTTTCTCTTGATGTTTTTTCCCTCTTGGGCTGCTGAAGTTGCAGATGAGACGGTCTGTTTTTTGAATTTGCCTTTTGCCAAGGGTATGTTTATGGAATGTTACTGTATAGGAACATGATTTGGATACACTCGTGTTGGACTGGGGTGTAAAAAGTTAAAAAACGCATGACACCAGGTTATAGCCCAACAGGTTTAATTGGAAGCACTAGCTTTCGGAGCACTGCTCCTTCATCAGATTCTCCACAACCACCTGATGAAGGAGCAGCGCTCCGAAGGGTGTAAAAAGTTAAAAAACGCATGACACCAGGTTATAGCCCAACAGGTTTAATTGGAAGCACTAGCTTTCGGAGCAACGCTTCTTCCTGATGAAGATCACAACCACCTGATAAAGGAGCAGTGCTCCGAAAGCTAGCGCTTCCAATTAAACCTGTTGGACTATAACCTGGTGTTGTGTGATTTTATATAGGAACAGTCAATTAGTAATAGTTGCAGTATCTATTATTCTTTTAGGTTTTCCAGTTAAGTTATTCCAATTTATAGAGTCATAGAGATGTACAGCATGGAAACAGACCCTTCGGTCCAACTCGTCCATGCCGATCAGATATCCTAAATAAATCTCATCCCATTTGCCAGCATTTGGCCCATATTCCCTCTAAACCCTTTCTATTCATACACCCATCCGGATGCCTTTTAAATGCTGTAATTGTACCAGCCTACACCACTTCCTCTGGCAGCTTGTTCTACACACGTACCACCCTCTGCGTGAAAAGGTTACCCCTTAGGTCCCTTTTATATCTTTCCCCTCTAACCCTAAACCTATACCCACTAGTTTTCGACTTCCCCTACCCTGGGGAAAAGACTTTGTCTATTTACTCTATCCATGCCCCTCATAATTTTATAAACCTCTATAGGGTCACCCCTCAGCCTCCGACACTCCAGGGAAAACAGCCCCAGCCTGTTCAGCTTCTCCTTGTAGCTCAAATCCTCCAACCCTGGCAACATCCTTGTAAATCTTTTCTGAACCCTTTCAGGTTTCACAACATCCTTCCTCTAGGTCCTTCTTTCTTTTGTTGCATTTCTTATTAGTGGATGAATAAAGTGTGTTTTGCTTTAAATCTGGTAGTTTGACCAATCGAATTGCATCTGGAACGCAACACCTGACATTCATTTTTAAAATTAAAAAAAATGATTAGGGCCTAGAGTATCTTCTGAATATTTTGAGGAGATTTGGTCTGCTCCATAGTAAGGGACATTACCACTTCAACACAAGAAGGCGATCAAACTTTCTTAACACCTTCTCAAACAGCCACAAATCCAACTCAACATTTCTTCAAAGAAAAGCTTGCATTTTTACCAAGTCTGCCACAACCTCAGGATTTCCTGTAGCAATTTACAGCCGAAGAAGTACTTTCTGGATTCTTTATGTGTAATTCATAAGATCATAGGAAATAGGAGCAACAGTAGGCCATTCGCCCCAATGAGCCTGTTTTATAAGGTCATGGTCAATCTGATTATTGTCTTAACTCCACCTTTTCTGCCTGACCCTGTTACCCTGCACTCTGTTGATCAAACATCAAACTCAACCTTGAATCCGTTGTGCAATCTGGATTTGATTCTTCCAGCCAAAGTGAGGAACCTCATGTTTTCCCCCATTGTACTCCATCTGTGAAATATTTACCCTCTCCCTTCACCCATCTAAACCCCTTTGCAGTCTCCTTGTCTCCCCCAAGTTCCATCTATCTCTGCATCTTCAGCAAATTTCTTTACAGTAACAGGCAGTTCCTTCATCCAAATCATTAATATTGATCCCTCTGGCAATCCATTACCTATAGTTTGAAAATGACTCATTTATCCTGAGCCATCAGCAACCCTGATGCTGAACCTAGGGGGTACTATGCCACACCCACCTCCGATCTGAAAAATAACCATTCATCACAACTCCCTGTTCCTATCCTTTCATTAATTTTATGTCCATCTTGTGACTTAACCACTCCATCCCATAGGCTTCAAAGTTGTTAACCGGTGATACTCTGTCAAATACCTTTTGAAAATCCTTGCGCAGAGTCAACTGCATCACCCTCATCACCCCCCACACTCTCTCAAAAACTCAATCAAGTCAAGCAGGAGTTTCCTGAAATGATCAGTGCTGGCTGCCTTGTTACTGGAGAAGCTGCTTCTGTCTTGGGGGTAGAGAAGGTTAAGATAGATTTAGTTGAGATTATTTTCGAAAGTATTTTCTCTAGGATTCCACAAACAGCGATCCTCGTTGGAAACAGAATTCCAGTCACAGAACCATCCCTCTACCGTATCCTACTGATTCCTGCTTCGCAGCCAATTTTGGATACAAAATGTCACTTTGCCTTGGATTCCACAGACTCTTAATTTCTTGACCAGTCTTCCATGAGGCACATTATCAAAAACCTTGTGAAAGACCATGTATACCAATCAAATGCATTAGCCTCATCAAAAAGATTGATCAAATTCGTCAAACACAGCTTGCCTTTAACAAATACAAATACTAACAGGACAATAGAGAATAGATAAATAATAGTTTATTTCCACTGCTTGGGGACTTTAGAACGAGGCGTATTGTCTGAGAACTAGGATTAGAGCATTCAGGAGACATGGTAGGAAGCAGTTTGACATGCAAAGGGTGGGAGAGATTTGGAACTCTCTCCCACAGACAGATGGATGCTGGATCAGTTGTTAATTTTAAACCTAAGATAGATGTTTTTGTTAAGCAAAGGTACTGAGTGATATAGGCCAAAGGCAGGTATATAGAGTTAGGGATGGATCAGCCATGATCCCATTGAATGGTGGAACAGAGTTGAGGGGCTGAATACTCCACTGCTGCTGTTTCTTCTGGTCTTATGGTGTTACCATCAATGTGGAGAAAGTGAGGTCTGCAGATGCTGGAGATCAAAGTTGAAACTTTATTGCTGGAACAGCACAGCAGGTCAGGCAGCATCCAGGGAACAGGAGATTCGACGTTTCGGGCACAGGCCTGAGGAAGAGCCTGTGCCCGAAACGTCGAATCTCCTGTTCCCTGGATGCTGCCTGACCTGCTGTGCTGTTCCAGCAATAAAGTTTCAACAACAACCATCAATGTCCCTCACATAGTCTATCAAAGTAGTGTGTATCTTGTACCTGATGGGGGTCATGACATTGTTGTTGTTGGACCCTTGGACAGTCTCCGCCTACCACACCATTCCATCAGCCCCTGCAGGTAACAGTCTGAAAGGAAGATGGTGATAGCTAGACCACGGTGACAGTGATGAGGATCCATCACAACAGAGCTATTGAAAGTTATGAGTAGTTTTGTTAGAGTGAATAAAGATAAAAGGCTGCATAGTGAGAATGTCACTGGATTGGTAGTTGAGAGGGCCAGGCTTACTCTCTGGGGATATTGGTTCAAATCACACGATGCCAGCTGGTGCTATTTCAATTCAGTCCATAAATCTGGAACTAACAGCTGGTCTTGGTGCTGGGGACCATGAATTGAGTGTTGTTCATCTAGTTCAATCATGTCCCTTAGCGAATGAAATCTGCAGTTCTTACCCGTTCTGGCCTGTGGGTGACTCCAGACCCACAGCAACATAATTGTTTCTTGTTGCCCTCTGAAATGGTCTGAGCAAGGCACTCAGTCCAAGGACAGTTAGAGAGAGGCAACACACTGAGCTGATCAGTGATGCCCACATCATGTGCATAACCAAAACCTGGTGGCATTGGCTGGAGGGTCAGTGGGCCGAGGGACCAGATCTGACATGGTAGCCGGAAGCAAGACAAGGAGAACTGTTTTTCAGCAATGGGTGATTAGAATTTGGAATGTGGTGCCTGATGGCGAGGTTCAGACTGGACTTGGATAAAGAAGAGGCTTTAGTGTAGTGGCAGCATCACTGGATAGTAATCCAAAACCCATTGCTAATGTCCTTGGGTAAAGAGGTCAAATCCTGCCAGGGCAGGTGGTGAACTAAATGAATAAAAATCTGCAATGAAAAGTGATCCTAATGGGGAGCGTGCAACCTTTACTGACTGCTGTAAAAATCCAGCGGGTTCATTAATGTTCTTCAGGGAAGGGAATCTCCTGTCATAGAGTCAAACAGCATGGAACAGACCCTTCACTCCAACCTGACCGTAATTCTAAACTAAATGGACATTCTGACGAGGGGTCACTAGACCTGAAATATTAACTCTGATTTTTCTCCACAGAAGCTGCCAGACTTGTTGAGCTTTTTCAGCAATTTCTGTTTTTGTCCCTCCAAACATTTCTTATTCATGTACTTACCCAAAAGTCTTTTAAACATTGTAACTGTACCTGCATCCACCACTTCCTCAGACGTTCATTCCACTCACAAACCACCCTCTGTGCCCCTCATTGACTTTTTAAAAACTTTCTCCTCTTACCTTAAAATTATGCCCCCTTGTTTTGAACTCTCTACCTGAAGGAAAAGACCTTTACTTTTACCTTATCTATGCCCTCCATGATTTTATAAACCTCTGTAAGGTCACCCCTCCACCTCCAGTGACAAAAGTCCCAGAAATAAGACCCACAGCATTGTAACAGCTGTAACACAGACTCTTACCTGGCCTCTCGTATTGGCAATAAGTACTGGCCAAGCCAGCAATACCCACAACTCATGAGCAGAAGCTTGGGGAAAGGGGTAAGCGGCGTGGGACTAACTGAATTGCTTCTCAAAAGAGAAACATGATGACCTGAATGGCCACCAGTTGTATTGCACTGTTCACTGATTCCACAGGAATGCTGTTCTAACACTAGTGAAACGGGACGGGCTCATCCCTCAGCCACATTTGTCCATGAATTGCTCACTGTACTTCAAAAGCAATCATTGGTTATTTGGCAATTTGGGGTCCCGCGGGATGTGAGAAGATGTTTAATAGAAGCAATTTGATTCTTTTTTCCTTCTGTTTTCAATCTTCAACGCTTTTAAAATTTAATAATCACCTGAATATCTTGTGATGACAGCCCTCAGTGCACCACAACCTGGGAGACATTATAAAGAATTAATATGACAGTATATAACTCTGTAACTCATTGCTAAATGGAAGTTACTGTCAGGACCACTGCAGTAACTCCTTTTTCTTTTGGGGGGCTGAATCTCGGTACCAGCTCATTGACTGTTCTCTGTGTATCAGTGAAATGACAACGTGCTGTGAGCTTTGAGACGGTAATTTTGTCTCTTGGCAGACAAATTGCTGAACCCCTGATTTCAATGGACTTCAACAAGAATTGCATGAATAGTTAATGCCAAGGCTGTGACCTCTGCAATGTTGGTTCATTTTCCAAGTGGAGGATATAACAGAAACGTTTCAGGTAGTTCCTCCATAGGCTGGGACCAGTTGACAAAGGGGAACATTATTAATGATGGTGATTTTTTCAGTTTTAACAAAAGAAAAGGTGATTTAATATGCGACTTATCTTCAAATACAAATATCCTCAAATTTCTGACAAAATATTGATTGTCTTTTGAACACTAACTTGTTCATGCTTTCCACTGTTTTACTGAAAGTAGTTTAAGGAAGGTAGGATGGAAGAGTTGATGCTATACTCTCATGCTCCTTGCAGGTTTGGGGGATAGGAATTAGACTCCTGGTCTTATACCAGCACTTAGTGTGTTTCTGTTCAAATGATATCATCATCCCCTTAATTATTTATCTCATTGTTTAAATATGACTACAAAACAAGGTGACTATTGAAGTGGGATCAATGTTGGAGACTCTCTGTTTCTGTCAGTCTGCACCACTTACTAAAATAAAAAACTAGGATTTGATTGCAGTCTCTAGTTGTTTGATTTAATCTGAACTGATTTCAGATTTTTAAATGCCTTGAAGGTTAGTCACTATGGATTATCCACCTTGAACTGTGTAGACCAGAATTAATTGATTTGCAAGGTTTCTGCACAGGCCTGGAATTGCTTCTGAATCTGCTGCTCTTGCATCACTGACTGCTGTTCAATGACATTTTAGTTTAATTTTGGAGATCCTTTTAAATATTAAAACAGCCTAATGGGTGAATTGTTTATTAGCCAGCTATAGAACAGTGACTGTGCTTCAGTGTTGTCCACATTGCACAAATCGTTTTCTTTAATTGCTCACTTACATACTGTAGTCAAATTGATGGTGTTATCTCTCTGGGCATTTATTAAGCTAACTGTATAGAAATCTGATTCGTGTAGAAGAGTTAAGGAAGTTCATCTGGAGACCAGGCTCACACACTGGAATACATAGAATCCCTACAGTATGGAAAGAAGCTGTTTAGCCCATTAAATCTGTTCTGACCCTCTGAAGAACATCCCACCCAGACCCATTCCCATGGCCAATCCACCCTCCCCTGTACATCTTTGGACCGTGGGTGAAAACCAGAGCAACCGGAGGAAACCCACAAAGACACAGAGAGAACGTTGATACTCCACACAGACAGTCACCCGAGGCTGGATTTGAAACCGGGTCCCTGGCGCTGGGAGGCAGCGGTGCTAACCACTGAGTCACTGTCCTGCTCTAATTATATAAAAAAATCTATTTTAGTTTATCTGCCCAATAATGACTGCAGTTAACCTTGTAATGACCATGGGCTTTAATTAGAGTCATAGAGTCATACTGCACGGAAATAGATCCATGGGTCTAACCTGTCCATGCCACCCACACATCCCATTCAGATCTTGTCTTATTTGCCAGCTCTGGGCCCATATCCCTCCAAACCCTTCCTATTCATATACCCATCCAGATG
Source organism: Chiloscyllium plagiosum (assembly GCF_004010195.1). Classification (NCBI taxonomy): domain Eukaryota; kingdom Metazoa; phylum Chordata; class Chondrichthyes; order Orectolobiformes; family Hemiscylliidae; genus Chiloscyllium; species Chiloscyllium plagiosum. The sequence continues at coordinate 66,853,162 of NC_057728.1, read as the reverse complement.
CCTTTTAAATGTTGCAATTGTACCAGCCTCCACCACTTCCTCTGGCAACTCATTCCATACACGTACCACCCTCTGTGTGAAAAAGTTACCCTTAAGGTCCGTTTTAAATCTTTCCCCCCTCACCTTAAACCTATACCCTCCAGTTTTGGACTCCCCTACCCTGGGGAGAAGACCTTGGCTATTCACACTATCCATGCTGCTCATGATTTTATAAACCTCTACAATGTCACCCCTCAGCCTCTGATGCTCCAGGGAAAAGAGCTCTTCAGCCTCTCCCCATAACTCAGACCTTCCAACCTGGCAACATCCTGGTAAATCTTTTCTGCATCCTCTCAAGTTTAACAACATCCTTCCAATAGCACGGCAACCAGAATTGTACACAATATCCTTAAAGCGGCCTCACTAATGTCCTGTACAGTTGTGACATGACATTCCAACTCCTATACTCAATGTCCTGACCAAAGAAGGCAAATGTGCCAAATACTTTCTTCTTCATCCTATCTCTTTCAGGGAACTATGCATCAAGGTCCCTTTGTTCGACAATACGTGTACTCCTCAATATTTGGTTTTGGGATCTTTAGTAGGTAGGACACTAAGACCCAGTTGTATTGTAAGCCTCAGTCAATACACAGGTTCCAACCATTGGAGACCAGGTGAACAAACGATAGACACGGATTACAATCCCTGTGGAATTCCTGATGTCCAAACCCTCAGGGGAATTGGTGAGAAACTTAAACTCCTGCTGGTCAATTCTCCTGGAGCCTCTGCCAATGTGTCTGCTCTGAGCTACAGGTGGAGACTTCACTCATGGTACTTACCCTGATACCGACCCCTACACTTACCCTACACTTACCCTGATACCAACCCCTATTGTGTGCAGGAGGGTTTCCTGACACAATATGTAGACAGGCCAACAAGAGGTGAGGCCATACTGGATTTGGTTCTGGGTAACGAACCAGGCCAGGTGTTAGAATTGGAGGTAGGTGAGCACTTTGGGGACGGTGACCACAATTTAGTGACTTTTACTCTAGTGATGGAGAGGGATAAGTGTGCACTGCTGGGGGCAGGGAAAGAGTTATAGCTGGGGGCAGGGAAATTATGATGCGGTGAGGCACGACTTAGGATGTGTGGCTTGGAAAAGTAGGCTTCAAGGCATGGGCACAATTGATATGTGGAGCTTGTTCAAGGAGCAACCATTGAGTTTTCTTGATAAGTATGTACCTGTCAGGCAGGGAGGAAAGGGTCGTGTGAGGGAGCCGTGGTTTAAGAAGGAATTGCAATCCCTTGTTAAATGGAAGAGGGTGGCCTATGTAAAGATGAGGCGTGAAGGTTCAATTGGGGCGATTGAGAGTTATAAGGTAGCCAGGAAGGACCTGAAGAGAGAGCTAAGAGCAGCAAGGAGGGTACATGAAAGGTCCTTAGTTGGTAGGATTAGGGAAAACTCTAAGGCTTTCTATAGGTATGTCAGGAATAAAAGAATGACTAGGGTAGGAACAGGTCCAGTCAAGGATAGTAGTGGGAAGTTGCGTGTGGAGGCTGAAGAGATCAGGGAGACACTGAATGAATACTTTTCGTCAGTATTCAATCAGGAACAGGACATTGTTGTCAATGTGAGTACTGAGTCACAATTAAGTAGAATGAATGGCTTTGAAGTATGTAGGGAAGAGGTGTTGGAAATTCTAGAAAGGGTGAAAATAGATAAGTCCCCTGGGCCTGATGGCATTTATCCTAGGATTCTCAGGGAAGCAAGGGAGGAGATTGCAGAGCCATTGGCCTTGATATTTATGTCCTCGTTGTCTACAGGAGTAGTGCCAGAAGATTGGAGGCTAGCAAATGTTCCCTTGTTTAAGAAGGGGAGTAAGGATAACCCTAGTAACTATAGGCCGGTGAGTCTCACTTCTGTTGTGGACAAAATCTTAGAGAGAATTGTAAGGGATAGGATTTATGAACATCTGGATAGGAACAATGTGATCAAGGATAGTCAGCATGGTTTTGTGAAGGGCAAGTCATGCCTCACAAACCTTATTGAATTCTTTGAAAAGGTGACAAAGGAGGTTGATGAGGGGAAAGCGGTAGATGTGGTATACATGGACTTTATTAAGGCGTTTGATAAGATTTCCCATGGTAGACTAATGGAGAAATTGAA
>NC_057728.1:66844585-66848791 GCF_004010195.1 Chiloscyllium plagiosum | reverse complement strand
TCCCTCCTCCCTCACCCTCCTCCCCCACCCTCCTCCCTCACCCACCTCCCTCACCCACCTCCCTCACCCTCCTCCCTCACCCTCCTCCCTTACCCTCCTCCCCATTCCTCTGTCTCTCATCCAGTTCTAAATTTCCAGCAAATTTTTGCATTTACTTTAGAAAATTATAAATAATGAATATCAAGCAATTTTAAAAATACAAATGTTCCCTGTTCTGATGAAAACTATGAAAGTTCACTTTGACTAAAGATTTGTATGGTTGTTTTGCCCCAATTATTATTATTATTATTATTTAAGTTTTGCTTTTTAAAAATAAGCATTTCTGTGTGTGTGTTATATATATAATAGCACATCCCTCGTGAGCTCCGAATGTACCAACTGCTTCACAGCCAATGAAGAGCAGTCATTTTGTAGTGTAATAATCTTAATCATTTAAGAATTACAGCAGCCATGTACAGTAAGATTCCACAAGCAGCACATGAGATAATGGACAGACCATTAGAACCTGTACAGCCCAGGCTTCATTTGAGAAAAGATGTCAAAGTTCTTGAGAGGGTGCCGCATAGACTGAGAAGGATAAAACATGAACAGCGAGGTTCAATCTTACTGGCTGAGTAGGCTGCGTGTCTTTTCTCTCTAAAGGAGGAGGCTAAAGGTAATGACCAGATCTTTAAGATGCTGAAAGTTTGGTCGAGTGGATACACAGTGAGTGATTCCTCCAAAGAGGCATCATCAATATCCAGCAGTTGCCATGAAACCCCGTGGGGACTTGATAGAATGGAACCAGTTACCACAGGGATCAATGTGTTTTTATAAATGCGATGTAGGTGGTTTTGGCTAGTCCAGTGTCATTGTGGGTCTGGAGTCACATGTAGTCCAGACCAGGTCAAGATGTCCGTGAAGGACATTAGGTTCTTGGCCATCTGAACCAGATGGCTTTAACAAGAACCAGCGATGCTTACATGGTCATTATGAGGGCTGACCTTTCAATCCCAGACCTTTATTGTATTCAGATTTTATCAGTTGACACGGTGGGACTTGGATTACCAGACTTGGATTACCCAACTTGGATTACCAGACTTGGATTAGCCGACTAATGCCATGCTTCCACATCTCCCCCAGATAACTTCCCCAAAATTTACTGATGCTAGATAAACAGACAAGGGAGATATGATTGGAGTGAAATGCCAATAGAGTGAGGTAAGGAAGAATGGGAGGAGACTCACTGGAGCAGAATCAGCCAGAATGAACAGATTTGGCCAAAATGCTTGTTTCTGTGCTTTCTCTGGCCCAAGAATGCTTTCTCAGAGGCATTCGTATTGCAATGAGTCGGTAAAACTGAAAATGAAAGAATAGCATTCTGTAAAACCTGGATTTGAAAAAGAGGAGTTGATTAAAAAGTGGAACTGGAAAGGCTCAACAGGTCAGGCAGCAGCAGCGGAGCAGCAAGGTCAACATTTCAGGTCAGGACCCTTCATCAGGGCTCAGCAAAAGAGGAGCTGGCCTTGTCTCTGAGGATAACACTTCTAATGTGGGGACACGGTGAAGGGGTAGATAGAGTGGACTGGCACTGGAAAAAGCACAGCAAGTCAGGCAGCATCTGAGCAGCTGTTGAAGTTTCAGTAGGACCCTTCAACAGGGGTCCTGCCCAAAATGTCAGCTCTCCTGCTCCTCAGATGCTGCCTGACTTGCTGTGTTTTTTCCAGCACCACACTATTGACTCAGACTCTCCAGCATCTGCAGGCCTCACTATCTCTGGGAGAAGGCGAAGAGCTGGGAAAATCTGGAATACATTGTCACAGGATTCAGTGAAGGCAACTTTAAACTGGATCCCAGTGGTGAAACTGAACGAGATGAGCCCCTCAGTGAGACCAGGATCTTCTTTGGGCCAGCCCCTTGTGTTCCTCCCATCCTGGGAGAACTCAGAGGATCATTGTTAAACCTGCCACTCAATATGAGGTGAATCGATAAATCAGTCCCCTGTTTGGGAAAATAATCAACGGCAGCACATTTTGAGAGAATATGAGGATATATTGCCAAAGTGTTCACTAGCACAAATCAACCGAATGCTGTTAAACTCTAATTTATTTTACTGATTCTTTTAATATTTAATGTGGATAAATAATCTCCAGTTAACCAATTGTTGATTTAGTTAAATTCAGTAAGCATAAACTCTGGATAAAATATTTACATTTTTGAGACTGATAGAGATTCTAATTGTACAGGGCAAATTTTAATTATTCTCAATTGTTTTAATTAAACTTAATTTCTGGAACATAATTGATATTTAGGAATAATTATTCTTTCATTTAACACTAATTAAAGCAGCATTGTTCCAAATGATTAGTTAACTTGAAATAAATCTGTCTCAGTTTCTTAAAAAATATGCCCAGATTCCTTTTTCTGTCGTGGATTTTGATTGTGCATTATAACGCTTATCGCAACCTTTTCCTGCTTCTTGAGTTTGGAAAGAACAAGAGACATAGATCTGGCAGAAATTATTAGCATTTTTCTAAATGATGTTACAACAGCAGAGCAATGAAGAACTAAACTTTCCAACCTCAAAGTGCACAGTCAAGGACAGCAACAGTTCACCAAGAGTTTAGGAATTTGGTGAGTGAGAGAGTTCAGTACAACGGAGGAGAGAATGTTGTTCTATGGTCAACTTCAAAAGTCGTGGGCGTGAGAGAGGGAGAGAGAGAAAGAGCGAGGGAGAGAGAGAAAGAGCGAGGGAGAGAGAGAAAGAGCGAGGGAGAGAGAGAAAGAGAGAGAGAGGGAAAGGTGGGAACCAACGGTGGGACACAGGAAGTGAAGACTGGAAGCTTTATGAAGATGACCAATTAGATTGGTTTTATATGTTCTCTTTTAAAAATAGAGAGAATAGAGTTTAAACCGGTACTGAGGAGATCATCACTACTAACACAAGGTCTAACCGTGAGTATGAATTATTAGTATTAACAAGATTTATTAATAGCCATCAAGTGTGTTAGTGTTGGTGAGGAGAATTGGCAGCACTGCTCTGACCTCACACATCCTGTGCATTGGGGGATCTCCAGGAGGTTCCACATTCAGGAATGTAACAGAAGAACACAGTGTTACATCATTCATCCCGTCAAGCCTGCGCCACCATTTAACTAGATCATGCTCGAACATCTATGTCAATGCCATTTTCCCTAACTATCTCCCAATTCCTTAATGCTGATCGTCTCCAGAAATCTATCAACTTCAGTCTTGAACTTGCTTGATGACTGGTCCTCCAGAGGGTGGAGAATTCTAAATATTCACCCCACCCTCTGAGGGAACACTTCCCTCTCATCTCATCTCCTGGGGAACCACTGGTGCAGAATGGGCCACAAATTGGAGCAGATTGAGCTCTGAGTTTCCAAACTCTAGTGGCAGTGGAGTCCCTGTTGTACATCAGTGAGGCTGAGAGCCACTTGGGGAGCACCTCACTCTGTGCCTGAGGGGTTTTCGGTGGGAGAGGATAAGTGACACCAGGCAGTCAAAAAGAACTAGGTAGGAAGTGCAGGAGTCCCTTTTGTGTGTCCACTCTCCAAACACCTGATGAAGGAGCGACGCTCCGAAAGCTAGTGCTTCCAATTAAACCTGTTGGACTATAACCTGGTGTTGCGTGATTTTTAACTTTGTACACCCCAGTCCAACACCGGCATCTCCAAATCATGACTCTCCAACCAGCATTCATAGAAACATCGAAGATTGGAACAGGAGGAGGCCATTCGACCCTTCAAGCCTGCTCCACCACTCACCCTGAACAGCTTCTCTTTCCAATCCTCCCACTTCCTCCAAATCAAAGGAGTAGCCATGGGCACCCGCATGGGCCCCAGCTATGCCAGCCTCTTCGTAGGATATGTGGAACAGTCCATCTTCCGCAGCTACACTGGCACCACCCCCCACCTTTTCCTCCGCTACATCGATGACTGTATCGGCGCCGCCTCGTGCTCCCACGAGGAGGTTGAACAGTTTATCCACTTTATCAACACCTTCCACCCTGACCTCAAATTCACCTGGACCATCTCAGACTCCTCCCTCCCCTTTCTAGACCTTTCTATTTCTATCTCGGGCGACCGAATCAACACGGACATTTACTATAAACTGACCGACTCCCACAGCTACCTAGACTACACCTCCTCCCACCCTGCCCCCTGTAAAAACCCCATCCCATATTCCCAATTCCTTCGTCTCCGC
>NC_057728.1:66819307-66843872 GCF_004010195.1 Chiloscyllium plagiosum | reverse complement strand
CCCCAAGTCCCTCCTCCCTACCTTTTATCTTAGCCTGCTGGACACACTTTCCTCATTCCTGAAGAAGGGCTCATGCCCGAAACGTCGATTCTCCTGTTCCTTGGATGCTGCCTGACCTGCTGCGCTGTTCCAGCAACACATTTTCAGCTCTGATCTCCAGCATCTGCAGCCCTCACTTTCCCCTGCTCCACCATTCATCACAATCATGGCTGATTGTCCAACTCAGTAGCCTAATCCTGCTTTCTCCCCATAACCTTTGATCCCATTCACCCAAAGTGCTATACCTAACTGCCTTTTGAACACATTCAATGTTTGGCATCAAGTACTTCCTGTGGTAATGAATTCCACAGGCTCACCACTCTGTGGGTGAAGAAATGCCTCCTCATCTCCATCCTCAATGGTCCACCCCGAATCCTCAGACTGTGATCCCCCACCCGGTTCTGGACGCACCCACCATCGGGTACATCCTCCCTGCATCTACCCTGTAGTCCTGTGAGAATGTTATAATTCTCTACAAAATCACCCCTCACTTGTCTGAACTCCAGTGAAAACAATCCGTACCTGGTCAGTCCCACCATCCCCGGAGTCAGCCTGGTAAACCCTCACTGCACTCCCTCAAGAGCAAGGGCATCCTTCCTCAGAAAAGGTGATGGGAGATGGAATAGGAGTCTGCATTTGGTGCTTTAAGGGTTAATGCTGAAAAATCCACACATCTTGACATTTTAAATGGCTCAGTAGTTTCTCATTTTCATCCAATGTGTAGCATACATTAATTAGTGCAGGAAATTATTAGCTGTTCACTCATTGTTGAGCTTTGTGGGAAGTTTAATCCATTTCTGCATCAGTTTAATTGTATCTGAGAAAAGAATGATATAACTACTTGGGTGAAAATACTCCGAATTTCCAGGCAAAAAATATCCCAATTTAGCGATGAATGGCATGTGTCCAATTTCCATCTCCATTGGTCCAACTGTCATAGACCTAATCGTTTGGCTCCTCAGCTTGAGGAAGAATTGATGTTAGATTGTCGCAAACACATTGAATTTCTGAGTGTATTTCTGTTGCCTGACATCTGAAGGTCAATGTTCTGTGTTGCTTCTCCTGAATGTAAGCTTGCCGAGGGGAATGTTCGCAAGTTAATGTGTCTACGTTAGAGTCTCGCTCAGCCATTGCTCACGCTCTGCAAACAAAACGTGCAGATCTGGGTGGAACACAATGGGACAGCTACAGAGGACTGCAACTTCACATCACATTCAATATTTATCTCCAAAAATATTCTTCATTCAATCTTTGACCCAAATGCAGTTGGTGGGATCTTGCTGAGTGCAAATTACACACCGTGTCACATGCAGTACAACAGTGACACATGGCTTGTTGTAACATACAGGAGGTCATGGCCGGTGCTGTGGAAATGCAGGTCTGGCTTTTCTTCCATTCTGTTCCTGGCTGTTCCACCCTGCCTCACACCAGGTGACATTATGCTCCATTCATTGTTAACAGCCATCAAATCTTTAGCAGCTATGATCAAGAAAGACAGCAGTCACAGTGCTGCAGAGTGAATTGTCAACATGTCATCTTGAAAGGTCACAGCAGACAGCCACCGTGATTGACCACATGATTGCGGATCACATGACAATGTGGAAGTTAGCGCAGATTGAGAAACCTGGCAGAAACCAGGCCTCAGAGTTGAGAGTTTCTCAGTTCGCTGCTGCCTCAACCTCCTGATCCATTGTAACATCCATAGAGCTGACTCCTCAACAGTAGTGAACTTGAACTGTGTGTAAATGACTGAAGTACGTTTCATCTGGGCAGCTCTTTCTGGGCTAGCAGGTACAGCCATTAAAGCTCACACCAGGGCTTTGGTAAACCATTAGAACTGCCCAAAGGGATAAAACCAGTGTACCATAAAATTAAACACTTAAATGATTAAAAATAAATGTTCTGGATGTATATGACAGAACGAGTATTCTGTACCCCTCCATTTAGCTGTGAGATAGCTCTAATGTCAAGGGCTCACTTTCAAACCAATTACTACATCTTCAGCTGTCTTGCTGCATTTACATCAGCTCCAAGTGCTTGGCTCCTATTCACTGCCTGATATTTCCACTGAGGCTATTAAACAGGAGAACACTTTTGGTATTTTAAAGCAAGAATCTTTCATCCACTTCAGCCAGAGTCTGCTCAATATTTTCAAAACTTGCTGGAATTATCTGAGAGAAGAGTTTTTTTATCAGCAGAATGGATTGAGAATCAGATATTGGACTGAAAGCAGGAAGTTGTAAGAAATGGGCTGTGATTGAGAAGTGAGTTGTGAGAAGGAAGTTCAGGAGCATAGAAAGGGACATAGATACATTCAGTAAGTGGCCCGTGGTCTGGCAAATGAAGTGCTTTGTGGGAAAGTGTGAAATAGTCCATTTTGGCAGAAAGAATAAAAAAGAAGCCTATCATGTAAACAGTGAGAGATGGCAGAGCTCTGAGATGCAGAGGAATCTGGGCATCCCAGGGCAGGAACTGCAGAAGGTTCGCCTGCAGGTACAGCAAGTAATCAGGAAACCCATTAGAATGCTTTGTTTTATTGCGAGGGGAATTTAATCTAAGAGTAGGAAGTTTATGCTTCAGTTATACAGTGCATTGGCGAGACAACATCTGGAAACTGTGTCCAGTGCTGGTCACTGGACTTATGGATGGAAGGAAGTGAATGCATTGGAAGCAGTTCAGAGAAGGTTTACTACAGTAATATCTGGAATGAGTGATTGCCTTATGAGGAAAGGCTCGACAGCCTGTGCCCGTGTCCACTCAGTTTACAACAGTCAGAGGTGACTGACTAGAAAACAGAATTTTCTCAGGGAATATGACTGGGTGGATATTGAAAGGATGCTTCCCCTTGTGACAGAATCTACAATAAGGGGAAACATGTCAAAAACAGAGATGAGGAAACACGTTTTGTTCTCTCAGAGGATTGTGAGTCTTTGGAAATCCCTTTCTCAAAGGCAGTGGATGCGGAATATTTAAATATTTTGAAGGTAGAGAGAGATGGATTCTCAATGACTAACGGGGGTGGGGGGGGGTGGTGGGGAGGTGAAAGGCTATCAGGGGAGTTGCAGGAATGTACAGTTGAGGTTAAAATTAGGTCAGCCCTGGTCTTATTGAATGGTGGAGCAGGCTGGAGGGGCTGAATGGCCTACCTCTGTTCCATGTTCATATATTGAACATCAATTGCATCTACATCCAAGGCTGCAGTATGGGACTGGAGCAGAGAGGTGCTTGATGTCAGATTGAGATGAAGCTGCTCTTTCTGTTCTGTAAAAGAATATAATTCTGCCATTGGGCGAGAGTTCTTTCCATGAATAATGAGTAGGGGTTCTCTCGGTGAATGATGAGTGTGGGTTCTCCCCGTGTGCTGATTAACACCATCTGATTAAAGGAATCACTTGGTCATTTCCCTCTATTGTGTCTATGGGACTTTGCTAGGTATAAATTGAGAAGGTGATTTATTGAGTGACTCATGGTCAATTGATGTTAGAGGCTCTCTTTCGTGTCAGTCTTTCCTTATGTTATTTTACTAGTCTATTTTTTAACCAAAGTATATTGAGTTTGCCAGGATTCCTGGCTGTGGAGTGATGTTGGGGGAGTGCACTGTTATCATTCAGAAAGCTGCTAATTTATAAGAGTTTGGAGAGGAGACAGTGGAAGAGGTTTGTTTGTGGAAATGTTTCCTTTATAAAGTTTTACCGCCTATTGTTGCAGTAAGAATGTGACTGGGAGAATGTTTGCCGTGAGCTGAGATGTTGAATCATGAGGATCACAGTGTTAACATTACTCCCAGTTAGTGAGAGCATTCAGTCAGTACCCTGTTTCCCGAATGATCTGACTCTGGACCGAACCCATTCTCACCAGGAGGTAAATGTCTGTAAGACATTTAGGACTGCACAAGTTTAATGATTTAGTGAATATTAATTGTGCCTTTCTTGATGTATTTTAAATGATTGTGAATCACGTTGCTCAGAAAGTTTTGAAGTTGTAGAAAGCAAGTGAGACTAGAGTTATACTGTCAGCTGTGATGAGTAACAGCCCATTAGGAAGTGTTTTCTGCACCACATGCTCTTAGAAATACACCATACAGGGCATAAGAAGCCGTTCAGCCCATCCAGTTTGTACCAACACGTGAGAAACATCTGACCTTCAATCTAATCCATTTAACTGCACTTGGCCCATAGACCTGAATGTTAGGATGTGCCACGTGTTCATCCAGGTATTTTCCACCCTCTCAGACAGCACATTCCAGACGAGCACCACCATCTGACTTGGTTTGAAGTTTTCTGGAGGACTGGGGATGTTGCACCTCTGTTATTGAGCTGGTGTGTAAGAGATTCACTGGGGTCATTGTCCTGGCCAAGAGGGAGAAACTGCAGTCGACCTCATTCCAAGAAGGAAACTGAAGAGAGAAATCTGATGGCAAGTAATTGGAGCAACAGTATTCCCACTGGAGAGTGAGCTGGTGAACCAAAAGAGCCGTCATTTAAGATCATTCATTACAAGAACCAAGAGAGAGTTGGAACAGAAACTTCATGTTAATGATGGACTGTGGCATATCCTACCAGAAGGGGGATTTCATGAGTGAAATCTATAAAATAACTTTCAAAAAGAAAAAAACAGGTCAATTTTGAAAAATATAACAGTGTATTTCTCAATAACACCATCCCAAAACTCAACTTGTCTGGTTTATCTCATTGACTTTGGAGGAATTTCACTACATCAAGTTAACTGCCATTTTTATCAAACTGACAATCATAGAGTCATAGAGTCATAGAGATGTACAGCATGGAAACAGACGCTTCAGTCCAACCCGTCCATGCCGACCAGATATCCCAACGCAATGTAGTCCCACCTGTCAGAACCCAGCCCATATCCCTCCAAACCCTTCCTATACATATACCCATCCAAATGCCTTTTAAATGTTGCAATTGTACCAGCCTCCACCACATCCTCTGGCAGCTCATCACATACACGTACCACCCTCTGCATGAAAAAGTTGCTCCATAGGTCCCTTTTATATCTTTCTCCTCTTACCCTAAACCTGTGCCCTCTAGTTCTGGACTCCCCCACCCCAGGGAAAAGACTTTGTCTATTTATCCTATCCATACCCCTCATAATTTTGTAAACCTCTATAAGGTCACCTCTCAACCTCCGCGCTCCAGGGAAAACAGCCCCAGCCTGTTCAGCCTCTCCCTGTCGCTCAGATCTTCCAACCCTGGCAACATCCTTGTAAATCTTTTCTGAACCCTTTCAAGTTTCACAACATCCCTGGTGCCAGGGTCTGGGATGTTGCTGATCGGGTTTACAAGATTCAGGAGGGGGAGGGGGAGAAGCCAGAAATCGTGGTACATATTGGCACCAATGATATAGCCAGGAAAGGGACTGAGGATCTGAAAAGTGACTACAGACAGTTAGGTTGGAAGCTGAAGAGCAGGATGAATAGAGTAGTGATTTCAGGTTTGCTACCTGTGCCACGAGACAGTGAGGTGAGGAACAGTCAGTGAATGCAGCTTAACACGTGGCTGCGAGGCTGGTGCAGGACAGACAGCTTCAGATACCTAGACCATTGGAATCCCTTTTGGGAAAGTGGGACCTGTACATGAAGGACGGGTTGCACCTGAACTGGAGGGGCACAAATGTCCTGGGTGGGAGATTTGTTCAGGTGGTTCGGGAGGGTTTAAACTAGTTTGGCAGGTTGGGTGGGAATCAGAGCCACATGTCTGAGAGGGGATCAGTTGCAGACGTGACAATGACAGGATGTATTGAATCTAAAAGGAAGGTTTCTCACGCAATGAAACAAAGGGATTGGTTAAAGTATGTCTGCTTTAATGCAAGGAGTGTCCAAAATAAGAGTGATGAACTTAAAGCATGAATCAGTACTTGGGGCTACGATGTTGTGACCATAACAGAGACGTGGGTTTCTCAGGAGCAGGAATGGTTGCTAGATGTTCCAGGTTTTAGAGCATTTAAAAAGAACAGGGAAGGTGGAAAAAGAGGAGGGGGTGCAGCATTGCTAATCAGAGAGTGCATCACAGCTACAGAAACGAAGGTTGTTGAGGAAGGTTTGTCTACGGAGTCAGTATGGGTGGGAGTTAGGAACAGCAAGGGAGCAGTCACCGCATTGGGGGTTTTCTACAGACTCCCTAATAGCGGTAGAGAGATTGAAGAACTCATAGGCGGGCAGATTCTGGAAAATGCAGATGTAGCAGAGTTGTCGTTATGGGTGATTTTAACTTTCCCAATATTGACTGGAACCTCCTTAGTGCAGATGGTTTGGATGGAGCCGTTTTTGTCAGGTGTGTTCAGGAGGGTTTCCTTACTCAGTATGTAGACAGACCGATGAGGGGAGAGGCCATTTTGGATTTGGTGCTCGGCAACAAGCCAGGACAGGTGTCAGATCTCACGGTGGGAGAGCACTTTGGTGACAGTGTTCACAACTGCCTCACATTTACCGTAGCCTTGGAGAGTGAAAGGAGCAGTTACCGAGGGAAGATATTTAATTGGGGAAAAGGAAATTATGACACTATCAGATTCCTGAAGAAGGGCTAATGCCCGAAACGTCGATTCTCCTGTTCCCTAGATGCTGCCTGACCTGCTGCGCTTTTCCAGCAACACATTTCCAAATACAGACTGGGAGCAATTGTTCCACAGAAAGGGCACAGCAGACATGCGGAGACTGTTTAAGGAGCAGTTGTTGTGAGTGATACACAAGTTTGTTCCTCTGAGACGGGTGAGGAGAGGTCAGATTAAGGAGCCTTGGATGATGAGACAGAGGAGCTTCTCGTCAAAAGGAAGAAGGCAGCTTACGTAAGGTGGAGGAAGCAACGATCTAGCACAGCTTTAGAGGATTACAGGCTTGTAGAAAGGAGCTCAGAAATGGACTGAGGAGAGCTAGAGGGGGCACGATAAAGGCTTGGCAGGAAGGATTAGGGAGAACCCAAAGGCATTTTACTCATACGTGAGGATTAAGAGAATGATCAGGGAGAAGGTAGGGCCAATCAGGGATAGCTGAGGGAACGTGTACATGGAGTCTGAGCAGATAGGGGAAGCCCAAATTAGTTTTTTGCTTCGGTTTTCACTAAGGAAAGGGACCTTGTTGTGAATGAGAACTTTGAGGAGCTGGGGTACAGGTTTGAACAGATCGAGATTGATGAAATTGATGTGCTGGAAAGTTTGGCAAACATTAAGATTGATAAGTCCCCAGGGCCAGACCCGATTTATCCTAGGCTGCTCCGGGAAGTGAGAAAAAAGGTTGCTAAGCCGCTGGCGAGGATATTTGTCTCCTCACTCTCCACAGGAGTCGTACCGGAAGATTGGAAGGAGGCAAATGTTGTTCCTCTTTTCAAGAAGGATAATAGGGAAATCCCTGGCAATTACAGACCAGTCAGTCTTACGTCTGTGGTCAGCAAAGTTTTGGAAAGAATTTTGAGGAATAGGATTTATGACTATTTGGCAAAGCACAACGTGATTAAAGGCAGTCAGCATGGCTTTGTGAGGGGCAGGTCATGCCTCACAAATCTTATTGAGTTCTTTGAGGAGGTGACAAGACAGGTCGACGAAGGTCGAGCAGTGGATGTGGTGTATATGGACTTCAGCAAGGCCCTACTGCTCAGAAGTCAGCCACTCAGCCTGCACTGAACAATCTATCCTGTTTTAGGACCTCTACAGTGTGGATGTAGGCCATTTGGTCCATCACGTCCACACCAAGCCTCCAAAGAGCATCCCACCCAGATGGACTCCCCTTCAACTCTGTATTTCCCATGGATAACCCACCTAGCCCGCACATTCCAGGACACTATGAGTAATTTCCCATGGCCTAACATGTACATCTTTGGACTGTGGGAGGAAACCAGAGCACCACCACGCAGACACGGGGAGAATGTGCAAACTCCACACAGACAGTTGCCCAAGGTTGGAATCGAACACGGGTCCCTGGTGCTGTGAGGCAGCAGTGCTATCCACTGAGCCGCTGGTGGTTGTGAAGTTAGTTCCATCCCTTGGTTTTTCTTTTCCCTCCGATTCTGATGTTTCTTTCCTTTCCCAATATTTATCCAATTCCATTCCAAACGTTTCTCCTGACTCTGGGCTCTTGTTCTTCTTCCTATTTATGGTCCCGATGGTGACTCTGTACAAAGCAAAGAGAGATTATTTTTGATAAGCTGCATGACTTTAATCTTTTTTAATCCTTTGAAAAAATAAACCTTTTATTTTTAACATTTCAAGCTCTCATTTCGAGTAAAAATAACTGATTAATCAAATAACCCCACACCATGATATGATTTCTTCACCAAATATCATTAAGCTTATTCATCGCCTCGATATTGTTTATGGGAGATTGCTGTGTAAACATTGGGCTGATCTAGCTTCTGACATCACAAGTCACTATAAGAATCAAAAATACTTCATTGGTTGTAAAATACTTTGAGACAATGAGAAGTTGTGAAGATATAATAGAAATTTAAGTTCTCCTGCCGTCAGTTTAATTCATTTGAACATTCTCAAGCTTGTTTTGCCTGATGAAGGAGCGTCGCTCCGAAAGCTAGTGCTTCCGATTAAACCTGTTGGACTATAACCTGGTGTTGTGTGATTTTTAACTTAGTCCACCCCAGTCCAACACCGGCATCTCCACATCATGACCTATATTAACAGTATAATATTGAAACCAGGATATCTTTCACAAGGATGCAAAACCGTCTAATTAAATCAGTAGGACGTCATAAAATTAACTCTCTCTCAATAATGGATTGTAAAGTTGTTCAACTCCAGAATACCCTGTCCAGGGTCTTGTGTTGGGATTTATGCAGCTGCTATCTGGTGAATAACAGTTGTCAGTTCTTTCAGAGAGTGTCTCATTGTCACCGACATGTCACTGGGAGTGTGCCTTGTCAATGTTTTCCTCATGATCACTGTTGATTGACTCTCAGAGACTTATGAGACATTAGTCTTCATCGAATTCTATTGGTTGGACTCTCAGTATCAAGGTGGGAGGTGGTTGCATAACCAGACTGATTCAGATGTTTGTAACAGTAAGCTGAGGGAGGGCTCCTGCACTTGGTTCTGGGGGCGTCTCTGCCTAAAGTATCAACAGCCTCTGAGTGTTCAGGCTGGACGTCCTCCCCCAGCAGGCTGGCCTGCTCATTCCTGACTCGGTCTTTGCACGACCCTACATTGTGTGGACTGGCTTTTCCTACACAGCCACAGTAACCAGGGCTGAGAGATACTGCATTGGTATCAGGTCACATGGCCTGTCGAAATATAAACAATGGCTTTTCCCTTTAAAAAATATTTTTAATCAGCCTATTATGGATGAAGCCAGACCACCTCAAACATTTCAAGAAACTAGCCTAGGCCATAACATTTCTGGTTGTTTTGAGCAGGTGTAAAATAGATATTCCAGGAGTGAAACAGCTGGTCGAACCACACAGTTTTAAACAAAACAGAATTCATTTACAAGATTACCAAATGAAACACCAAGAAATGAGAACAAAATAGAGAATAACGTAACCTTTCCGAAAACCCGACAGATTATCCCAACTTAATGATGCTGTTCCAAATTCCTGCAACAATTCCCATAAACAGCCCTTGGCAAAAAAGATAAAATAAAACACAGGGTCTTACAGGAGAGAGAGAGAGATTGCAGAAAGATTCAGCATTGAACACCTTCTTCTGTGTAGGGTTAAAACGTCCACCCCCCCCCCCCATTCATCTATTGTACTCTTTGCTACCTTCTCCCCAGCCCCACCCCCACCCCCTTCTCATTTATCTCTCCACCTTGCAGGCTCCCTGCTTCTATTCCTGATGAAGGGCTTTTGCCCAAAATGTTGATTTTCCTGGTCCTCGGATGCTTCCTGACCTGCCGTGCTTTTCCAGCAACACTCTGATCTAAATCACACCTTCTTCTGTGCAGCAGTTTCTTTGACCAACAGCCTCAAAAAAAGCTGACAGACTGCTTGCTGTGAACAGCCAGACTGCTAAAACCCAAACCAAACCAAACCAGAGAAAAGCTGAGCTGGGAGAACAGGCCACTCCCCTTTCATTCTACAAGAGATTTATTTAAAACTTGAAAGCCTTTTGTCTGGGGCAGTATCTGTTAGTTACAATCAAATTGTCCCTAAAACCGTTCCAAACTAGACATTTCAGCAACTGTGCCTCGTGCGACACTTTTCAAAAAAGCCAAGGACAGCGTAACCTTGTTAAAGGAGCTGCATCATCACAAACCTGCTCAGCACAACACCAATGTCCTGGGAAAAATCAGGAGCTTGGCACCAGGTAATGAAAAGCCAACACAGACACAATGTCCTGAATGGGCAGCTCCTGCACTGTAATAAATCTGTGATTCTCCAGGAGAGGTAGGACATAGACCCCCACCATCCTGACTCTGCCTCTGACGTTCTGAGGCAGGCACTAACCAGAACACCAGAACCACAGTCAGCGCAGCAACAGCGAGCGTGTTATTTAAACAGGGAAAGACTGTAGAAAGCCACAGAACACAGGATTTGGGACTGTTTGTTCATAAATTACAAAAAGCTAGCATCCAAGTTTAGCGGCCAGCAGGGAGACATTGGAATGATAGCCTTTAGGACTTTACTAAAACTACACAAGTTGCTGCCACAGCGAGAATACTGTGAACAGTTTGGGGCCTCTTACCTAAGGAAGGATGTTCTGGCATTGGAAACAGTCCAGACACAAATTCATTGGGCTGATCCCAGGTTTGATGGATGGCCATATGAGAGAAGATTAAGCCTGTGCTCATTTGGGTTTAGAAAACTGAGAGGCAACCTTTTTGGAACAAGATGCTTATGGATTTGACAGGACGGCGGAGTCTTTACTGCAGAGGGCTGTTGAGGCTGGGTCATTTAGTACATTCAGGGCTCAGAGAGACAGTTCTCTATTCAGGAAATGAATCAAGGGTCATGGGGGAAAAGGCAGGACAGGGGATGATCAGATCAGCCACGATCTCATTGGGAGGTGGAGCAGACTCAATGGAGTGGATACAAAATTGGCTTGGTTATAGCAGACAGAGGGTAGTTGCGGAGGGGTGGCTTTCTGGAGATGATTGGGATGAAAATGTAGGTGGTCTGATTTGTAGGTTTGCAGATGAGCTTTGGAGGCTGAGGGGCAACCTGATAGAAGTATCTAAATTTCTGAGAAGCATGTACAGGGATAGTCAGAGTCTTTTTCCCCTGGGTGGAAACGTCAAGTACTAAAGGGTACAGGTTTAAGGGGCTAGGGGGCAGGTTTAAAGGAGATGTGTAAGGCAAATCTTTTATACAGAGGGTGCTGGATGAAGGAACGTGCTGCCAGGGGAGATGTTAGAAGCAGATATGATGGCAATGTTTAAGAGGCATTTAGACAGACACATGGACAGGCAGAGAATAGAGAGATATGGACCATGTGCCAGCAGATGGGATTAGTTTAGACTGGCATCATGGTCAGCACAGACATGATGGGCCGAAGAGTACAAGAACAAGGAAATAATGTTGAACTTGTAAGGATACTTGTTAGACCTCAGCTGGAGTATTGTTTACAACTGTGGGCACCACATTATAGGAAATGTTTTAATGTATTGGAGAGAGGTTTATGAGAACTGTTCGGTATAGGAAAGGCCAGTGATGAGGAGAGTTCAAAAAGGTTGGGACTGTTGTCCTTGGAGAGAGAAAGCTGAGAGGAGATTACATAGAACTTTTCAAAATCACAGGCTGGCTGGGTGGGTAGTTAGGGATGCATTGTCCCCGAGCTGTAAATAGATTGAGAATCAGAGAACACGATTTTAAAGGACCTAATATGAGGTGAGAGAAATGGTGGTTAGGTCTGGAATGCACTTCCTGGGAACATGGTGGAGGCAGGATCAGCTGAGGCATTCGAGAGGGGCATGGGATGATTGTTTAAATAGAAACAATGTGCAGGCTGAGGAAAAGGCAGGAGATTGGAGCAATATTAAAATGCTCAGCGGGCCAGGACAGGCACTGTGCGCTCAATGGCCTCCAGAACTAGAACAATTCTGTGACTCAATGATATGCAAAAAAATTCAGCAAAGCTTTCAGTTTGAAAACAAACTCAGTTCTTCGTGCTCATGTGTGTCTTTCTCAGTCCAGTTTGTTATTTTGTTATTGAGCCTAAAAAATAAACTCAATACAAAGACCTTCTCTTAACATCTGTGAGATTTTCAAGATGAAGTGAACCATTGGTGAGCTTATTTCAAAAGAGATATGTATACACATAGAGAGAGAGAGATAGAGAGACAGAGAATTACAGAATTACTCAAAGCAAAATCTGTTGACAAAAATAGGTTGAAGAGGGGAAGGTAATTCCTAACGTGGTGAAAGCTAGAAGGATATTAATCCATCTGTACGTGTGTGCAGCAATGTGTGTATCTGGGTTCAGTGATGAATCAGTGTTGTCAAAGCAGCTCAGAACCTACTTTGCAAAGTCCTCAGTGGCGATGCATCTTCACTGATGCCCAGTCATCCCAGCTCAGTTATGTTGCTCCAATTCTTCTTTGACTATTACTGACCAAGACAATATCTGCAGTCAGGGAATCTCCTGACTCTGCAGAACTCTCTCTGTTTGAAGGGCCCCATTAGAATCAATTCTTAAGTGTTACTAAAGGGCAACAAAAAATGGAGGCTTTCTGTTTTGCTCTCATTAGAACAAGAGGGTGCTGATTGGTTGGGCAATCATTAACATGGAGATACAGCAAGAACAGTTAACTGTCAATCTTCATTCTTTGACTAGGCAGTTAGATTCTGATTGGTCAGGGTGTTTCAATGGGGACTTATCAGAGTTTGACTGTCTCGGTGACCCCTTTCTTTTTATAAAGGGTACAGAGTCTGGACAAATCTCTCTGAGAAAGAACAGGGTCCTGAGTATATCTGTATGTAATGTCTAGCTTGTGCAATGCATCATACTGTGGGGATTCGACCATAATTTTAAATTGCTTTCTGGTGTAATTCTCAGCATAGTCTGGATTCTTTAATAAATGATGTCCAAAAGCAGAATGACATGGACTGGTGGAAATACTGTTCTGTAGATCGCAAATATGGGCTTTAGGAGCACAAGTGACACACTGCCCACTGTGAATGGCTACTGGGTGTGTTGTTTGATACTGTCCCCAGTCGCTGGGGTATACATACATCTACATACTGGGGGCATCACAAGGGCACTGAAATTCATATACCACTTTACTCTTGGTGTGAAAGGCAGAACATCACATTCGACCAAGTGTGACATCAGGAAGCCCTAGCAAACTGGAATTAATGGGTATCAGGACAAACTCTCCACTGGTTGGAGCCATAAATGGGGAAGTAATGGCCACGTGGTATTATCACCAGACTGTTAACCCAGATAATGTTCTGGGGTCCTGGGTTTGAATCCCACACAAAGACAGATGGTGAAATTTGAATTTAATAACTAAACAAATCTGGAATTAAGAGTCCAATAATAACCATTGCCAATTGTCAGAGAGAAAAAAAAATTTGGGTCACTAATGTCCTTCAGGGAAGGAAACTGACATCCTTACCTGGTCTGGTCTCTATGTGACTCCAGACCCACAGCAATGGGGTTGGCTCTTAACTATCCTCTAGGCAGTTAGGAATGGGCAATAAATGCTGGCTCAGCCAGCGATGTCCTCATCCTGTGAACCAATAAAATTTAAAAAAATTGAATGATTCATTGTCACATGTATTCAATATAAAATACAGTGAAAAGTGTGTACTGTCATTATTCACATTGACTTAAAAAAAACAAAAAATGATGAAAGATAACTTAAAGAGAGTCCAAGGTTTCCTTCTGTGCTGCTACAGTCCCCTCCCCTGGGTACCACCAGCCCATACCATGGCTCTGCCAAGGGGTCCACTCCATGTGGAAGTGAGAGTCCTACTCCAGGCTGCTCAGACTGACTGATTGACTCTGTAACCACGCTGTCCCTGACAATGCTGCTGCCGCTACTCTGGAATCCTTCAGAGCCACCTTCCTGCCAAAGAGCTCTCTTTATCAGGTACATTTGAGCGAAAACTAAATAAAACTGAGGAAAGAAAAGGGGCAGAAGAGTAAAAAGAAGGGTTAAAGCAGATGAGGAGGACAAGCCCAGCCACAGGAGCCTGGATGCTGCCATCTTGTAAGTTTAGGAGCGTGGTTGGCAGAGAAGAGTGGGGAGACTTCATAAACACCTCATGTAGGCCGCACACCCTGGATAAGACCCTCTAAGCATCACATCTGAACATATAGCTCAAAGGAGGCCCAGGTACATGCCCCCCCAAATCTTGGTGAGGGAACAGGGATAGGAAAATGGTTCAGTGATGACCCTCCCTCCAACCGAAACTCAGAAGTGGGTTGGCATGGGCGTCACAGGCTGAGTGGCCTCTTAATGCTGTATCATTTCCAAATGGGGATGTTCACCGATGATTGCGCAGTGTTCAGCACCATTCCTCAGTCCTCAGATACTGAAGCAGTCCATGTTCAAATGCAGCAAGATCTAGACAATACCCAGACATGGCCTGACAAGTGGCATGTAACATTAATACCATGCAAATGGCTGGCAGTGACCATAGAGTCATAGAGATGTGCAGCACGGAAACAGACCCTTCGGTCCAACCCATCCATGCTGACCAGATATCCCAACCCAATCTAGTCCCACCTGCCAGCACCCAGCCCATATCCCTTCAAACCCTTCCTATTCATATACCCATCCAAATGCCTTTTAAATGTTGCAATTGTACCAGCCTCCACCACATCCTCTGGCAGCTCATTCCATACACGTACCACCTTCTGTGTGAAAAAGTTGCCCCTCAGGTCTCTTTTATATCTTTCCCCTCTCACCCTAAACCCATGGCCTTGAGTTCTGGAAGAGACTTTCTCTATTTATCCTGTCCATGCTCTTCATAATTTTGTAAACCTCTATAAGGTCACCTCTCAGCCTCCGACGCTCCAGGGAAAACAGCCCCAGCCTGTTCAGCCTCTCCCTATAGCTCAAATCCACCAACCCTGGCAACATCCTTGTAAATCTTTTCTGAACCCTTTCAAGTTTCGCAACATCTTTCCCATAGGAAGGAGACCAGAATTGCTCACAATATTCCAACAGTGGCCTAACCAATGTCCTGTACAGCCACAACATGACCTCCCAACTCCTGTACTCAATACTCTGACCAATAAAGGAAAGCATACCACCAAGAAAGAATATAACTGTTGTCACTTGATATTAAATGCTGTTACCATCACTGATTCCCCCCCTCACCCCCACCCCCACCTTTTTCAACATCCTGGGGGTTACCGTTGATCTGAAATTGACCAGGACTTGCCAGGTAAACACAATGGCTCTAAAAGCCAGTTAGGGACAGGAAATCCTGCAGTGAGTAACTCACCTTCTGACTCCCCAAAGTCTGCTGCTTCTACCATCCTGCACTGCCTTCTTGACCTGCAATCTTCTTCCCGACCTCTCTGCCCCCACCCCCTCTCCGGCCTATCACCCTCACCTTAACCTCCTTCCACCTTTCGTATTCCCAACGCTCCTCCCCCAAGTCCTTCCTCCCTACCTTTTATCTTAGCCTGCTTGGCACACTTTCCTCATTCCTGAAGAAGGGCTCATGCCCGAAACGCCGATTCTCCTGCTCCTTGGATGCTGCCTGACCTGCTGCGCTTTTCCAGCAACACATTTTTCAGCTCTGATCTCCAGCATCTGCAGTCCTCACTTTCTCCTGCTTGTACCATCCTGACTTGTGCCTTATAGATAGTGGACAGTGTATACCGTCTACAAGATACGCTGCAGAAATTCTCCCAAGGTCCTCAGACAGCACCTTCCCACCCCACAACCACTTCCATCTGGAAGGACAAGGGCAGCAGATACATGGGAACACCACCCCCTGCAAGTTCCCCTTTGAGCCTCTCACCATCCTGACTTGGAAATACATCCCATTCCTTCACTGTCACTGGGTCAAAATCCTGGAATTCCCTCCCTAAGGACACTGTGGGTCTACCTACAGCACATGGACTGCAGTGGTTCAAGAAGGCAGCTCACCCCCACCTTCTCAAGGGGCAACTAGGGACATCCTAGCCAACCAGTGACTGAAGTTTTTAAAAAAGTAATAGGTTTTACATTTGAATGGAAAACTGTGATGATGCTGGAGGTCATTTAGATTCCACTGTTATGCTAAGACAGCATGTTAAATTAAATTTGATTAAAGCAAAATACTGTGGAAACCGAAAATCTGAAACCAGATATCTGCTAAGTATTTTCTGTTTGTTACCGTTAAATTTGAAGTGTGTTAAGTTCTGAATTTTGTCCCTTTCCTTACAATGTGGTTTGATAAACATGTTGGGAAAGTCACAGTCTTGGAATTTCTTAAAATGTTACAGTTCCCCTCTGAGATCATTTGAACTGATTAACTGTAGAGCACAGCCGAGGCCACCTTTATCAAGATGGTAATATTGTTGTGTAGGTAATTTTAAAACTGAGAGATTAAAAGTAGATAAAACATGAGGAACTGCAAATGACAAACACAGCCATTGAATGTAAGTGGCTTAATAGATCTCATTGTATTCCAACAAAAGGATCGTTAGAGATATATTTCCCCCAGGAGCTGTTGAAATGCCATTTCACCACCAAATTGCTATTAGGACCATTAACATTTGGAAGTTTAGCTTGAATTGGATGCTGATTGGATTTTGAAAAAAAAGGACAGACTTGTGTCTACTGACGCTCACTTAGCTTTGAGATATTAAGAGCTAATTTCTATTTGAACTGTGCCTTCTCGAAGAAAGGAGAAGACGGGAGAGAGAGACTTCAGGAATGAAGGGCTGCTCATGAGAGCTGAGAGGGGTTTACTGGACCAACCCGATAGAAGTAGAGAGATCTTCAACGTTCTGAAAAGATTCACTCCAATCTTTCACTGCGCCCTATGAAGTCATTCCAAATTCTCACAGAATTCTCTTTGCAAGTATCATAACATTTCTTTGTTAAAACAACTTCTGATGAAGGAGTAAATTCCTGCAGATGCTGGAATCTGTACTGAAATCAAAAAATGCTGGAAATCACAACAGGTCAGGTTGTATCTGCGAAAGCTGTCTGACTCACTCTGATCTCCAGCATTTGTTGATTTCAGATTTCTGATAAAGGGTGAGTAAAGGTTTGGCGATTTCAGATACAAGGCCTCACTCCGCCAGCCACCTCTCACTATGAGTTAAAGTCATAGACCCTTCACCCCAACTCGTCCATATCGACCAGTTATCCTTACCTAATCTAATCCCACCTGCCAACATTTGGCCCATATCCCTCTGAACCCTTCGCATTCATATACCCATACAGATGCCTCTTAAATGTAATTGTACCAGCCTCCACCACTTCCTCTGGCATCTCATTCCACACACACATACCACCCTCTGAGTGAAACATGTTGCCCCTCAGATCCCCTTTAAATCTTACCCCTCTTACCTTAAACCTATGCCCTCTAGTTTTGGACTCCCCCAACACAGGGGAGGGTAAATACACCCTTGATTATTTACCCTATCCATGCACCTCATGATTTTGTAAACCTCTATAAGGTCACCCCTCAGCCTCCAATGCTCCAGGGAAAACAGCCCCAGCCTGTTCAGCCTCTCCCTATAGCTCAAATCCTCCAATCCTGGCAACATCCTTGTAAATCTTTCCTGAACCCTTTCAAGTTTCACAACATCCTTCTGGAAGGAAGGAGACCAGAATTGCATGCAATATTCCAAAAGGATTGATCAAGTGAAGGCAATAAGAGTATACTTAAGAGTGAAATCAGGAGGGCAAAAAGGGGACATGAGAGAGTTTTGGCAAATAGGGTTAAGGAGAATCCAAAGGGTTTTTACAAATACATTAAGGACAAAAGGGTAACTAGGGAGAGAATAGGGCCCCTCAAAGATCATCAAGTCGGCCTTTGTGTGGAGCCGTAGGAGATAGGGGAGATACTGAACGAGTATTTTGCAAGTGTTTACTGTGGAAAAGGACATGGAAGATATAGAATGTAGGGAAATAGATGGTGACATCTTGAAAAAGGTCTATATTACAGAGGAGGAAGTGCTGGATGTCTTGAAACACATAAAAGTGGGTAAATCCCCAGGGCCTGATCAGGTGTACCCGAAAACTCTGTGGGAAGCTAGAGAAGTGATTGCTAGGCCTCTTGCTGAGATATTTGTATCATCGATAGTCACAGGGAAGATGCCTGAAGATTGGAGGTTGGCAAACATGGTGCCACTGTTTAAGAAGGGTGGTAAGGACAAGCCAGGGAACTATAGACCAGTGAGTCCTGCTCCTCGGATGCTGCCTGACCTGCTGTGCTTTTCCAGCACCACTCTAACCTAGAATCTGGTTTCCAGCATCTGCAGTCCTTGTTTTTTACCTACTATAGACCTGTGAGCCTGACCTCGGTGGTGGGCAAGTTGTTGGAGAGAATCCTGAGGGACAGGATGAACATGTATTTGGAAAGGCAAGAACTGATTAGAGATAGTCAACATGGCTTTGTGTGTGGGAAATCATGTCTCACAAACTTGATTGAGGTTTTTGAAAAGGTGACAAAGAGGATTGATGAGGGCAGAGCAGTAGATGTGATCTATATGGCCTTCAGTAAGGCGTTCGACAAGGTTCCCCATGAGAGACTGGTTAGCAAGGTTAGATCTCATGGAATACAGAGAGAACTAGCCATTTGGATACAGAACCGGCTCAAAGGTAGAAGACAGAGGGTGGTGGTGGAGGGTTGTTTTTCATATTGGAGGCCTGTGACCAGTGGAGTGCCACAAGGATCAGTGCTGGGTCCACTACTTTTCATCATTTATATGAATAATTTGGATGTGAGCATAAGAGGTACAGTTAGTAAGTTTGCAGATGACACCAAAATTGGAGGTGTAGTGTACAGCGAAGAGGGTTACCTCAGATTACAACAGGATCTTGGTCATATGGGCCAATGGGTTGAAGAGTGACAGATGGAGTTTAATTTAGATAAATGCGAGGTGCTGCATTTTGGGACAGCGAATCTTAGCAGGACTTATACACTTAATGGTAAGGTCCTAAGGAATTATAGAAAGGTACAGCACAGAACAGGACCTTTGGCCCACGATGTTGTGCTAAGGGTTAATCCTAATGTAAAATAATCCATCCATGTGCATGTCCAGCAGTCACTTAAATGTCCCTAATGACTCTGCTTCCACCATCACCACTGGCAACACATTCCATGCATTCACAACTCTCTGCGTAAAGAACCTTCCTCTGACGTCTCCTTTATACCTTTCTCCTAATATCTTAAAACTATGACCCCTCGTACCAGTCCATCCTGCCCTGGGGAATGTCTCTGGCTATTGACTCTATCTATTCCTCTCATTATTTTGTACACCTCGATCAGGTCACCTCTCTTCCTCCTTCTCTCCAGAGAGAAAAGTCCGAGCTTAGTCAACCTCTCTTCATAAGGCAAGCCCTCCAGTCCAGGCAGCATCCTGGTAAACCTTCTTTGCTCCCTCTCCAAAGCCTCTATATCTTTCTTAAAGTAGGGTGACCTGAACTGGACACAATATTCCAAGTGTGGTCTCACCAGGGACTTGTAGAGGTTCAGCAAAATCTCGAGGCTCTTAAACTCGATCCTCCTGTTAATGAAAGCCAAAACACCATATGCTTTCTTAACAACCCTATCCACTTGGATGACAACTGTGAGGGATCTATGTACTTGCACACCCAGATCCCTCTGTTCCTCCACACTGCCAAGAATCCTGTCTTTAATCCTATATTCAGCATTCGAGTTCGACCTTCCAAAATGCATCACTTCACATTTATCCAGGTTGAACTCCATTTGCCATTTCTCAGCCCAGCTCTGCATCCTGTCTATGTCGCACTGCAGCCTGCAATAGCCCTCTATACTATCGACGGCACCTCCAACCTTTGTGTCATCTGCAAATTTACTAACCCACCCCTCAACCTCCTCATCCAACTCATTGATAAAAACTATAAAGAGCAGAGGCCCAGGAACAGAGCCCTGCGGGACCCCACTCAACACTGACCACCCGGCAGAATACTTTCCATCTACAACCACTCTCTGCCTTCTGTCAGCCAACCAATTCTGAATCCAGATAGCCAAATCTCCCTGTATCTTCCTGACTTTATGAATGAGCCTACCATGGGGAACCCTATCAAATGCCTTGCTGAAATCCATATACACCACATCCACTGCTCGACCATCATCGACCTGTCTTGTCACCTCCTCAAAGAACTCAATAAGATTTGTGAGGCATGACCTGCCCCTCACAAAGCCATGCTGACTGTCTTTAATCACACTATGCTCTACCAAATAGTCATAAATCCTATCCCTCGGAATTCTTTCCACAACTTTGCTGACCACAGACGTGAGACTAACTGGTCTGTAATTGCCAGGGATTTCCCTATTATCCTTCTTCAAAAGAGGAACAACATTTGCCTCCTTCCAATCCTGTGGAGAATGAGGAGGCAATTATCCTCGCCAACGGCTTAGCAACCTCCTTTCTCACTTCCTGGAGCAGCCTAGAATAAATCTGGTCTGGCCCTGGGGACTTATCAATCTTAATGTTTTCCAAAATTTCCAGCACATCAACTTCATCAATCTTGATCTGTTCAAGCCTGTATCCCAGCTCCTCAAAGTTCTCATTCACAACAAGGTCCCTTTCCTTAGTGAAAACCGAAGCAAAAAACTCATTTAGAGCTTCCCCTATCTGCTCAGACTCCACACTCAAGTTCCCTCAGCTATCCCTGATCAGCCCTACCTTCTCCCTCATCATTCTCTTATTCCTCACGTATGAGTAAAATGCCTTTGGGTTCTCCCCAATCCTTCCTGCCAAGCCTTTCTCGTGCCCCCTCCTGGCTCTCCTCAGTCCATTTCTGAGCTCCTTTCTACAAGCCTGTAATCCTCTAAAGCTGTGCTAGATCCTTGCTTCCCCCTCCTTACCTAAGCTGCCTTCTTCCTTTCGATGAGAAGCTCCTCTGTTCTCATCATCCAAGGCTCCTTAAACTTACCTCTTCTTACCTGCCTCAGTGGAACAAATTCATGCATCACTTGCAACAACTGCTCCTTAAATAGTCTCCACATGTCTGCTGTGCCCTTTCTGTGGAACAATTGCTCCCAGTCTGTACTTCCCAACTCCTGTCTGATAGCGTCATAATTTCCTTTTCCCCAATTAATTATCTTCCCTCGATAACTGCTCCATTCACTCTCCAAGGCTATGGTAAATGTGAGGCAGTTGTGAACACTGTTACCAAAGTGTTCTCCCACCGCGAGATCTGACACCTGTCCTGGCTCATTGCCGAGCACCAAATCCAAAATGGCCTCTCCCCTCATCGGCCTGTCTACATACTGAGAAAGGAAACCCTCCTGAACACACCTGACAAAAACGGCTCCATCCAAACCATCTGCACTTAGGAGGTTGTTGCTGAACAAAGAGACCTTGGAGTGCAGGTTCATAGCTCCTTGAAAGTGGAGTCGCAGGTAGATAGGATAGTGAAGAAGGCATTTGGTATGCTTTCCTTTATTGGCCAGAGTATTGAGTACAGGGGTTGGGAGGTCATGTTGCAGCTGTACAGGCCAGTTTTGGAATATTGCGTGCAATTCTAATCTCCTTCCTATCAGAAGGATTTTGTGAAACTTGAAAAGGTTCTCAAAAGATTTACAAGGATGTTGCCAGGGTTGGAGGATTTGAGCTAGAGGGAGAGGCTGAACAGGCTGGGGCTGTTTTCCCTGGAGTGTCGGAGGCTGAGGGGTGACCTTATAGAGGTTTACAAAATTATGAGGGGCATGGATAGGGTAAATAGGCAAAGTCTTTTCCCTGGGGTTGGGGAGTCCAGAACTAGAGGGCATAGGTTTAGGGTGAGAGGAGAAAAGAGACTTAAGGGGCAACGTTTTCACACAGAGGGTGGTAACGTGTATGGCATGAGCTGCCAGAGGATGTGGTGGAGGCTGGTACAATTGCAACATTTAAAAGGCATCTGGATGGGTATATGAATAGGAAGGGTTTGGAGGGATATTGGCCGGGTGCTGGCAGGTGGGACTAGATTGGGTTGGGATATCTGGTCGGCATGGACGGGTTGGACTGAAGTGTCTGTTTCCATGCTGTACATCTCTATGACACCACGACTCTAAGTGGCCCAACCGATGTTCTGTACACCTCTGGCTGACAACTTCCTGTATGTCTGACCATGTGTTAATATGTTTTTGGAAAGTTACACTCAGTGCATTGATGCAGGAATTTATTGCACGAACAACTCTGTCTTAAATACTTGCTAAGTTTAATACAAATTTAATACATTTCATCAGGATACTAAAAACAAAAAAACACACTGCAGGTGCTGAAGATCTGAAACAAAAACAGAAAGTACTGGAGAAGCTCAGCAGGTCTGGCAGCATCTGAAGAGACTAAATCTGAGGAAGGGTCTCTGGACTTGAAATATTAACTCTGCTTCCTCTCCACAGATGCTCCAACACTCTATTTTTATTTCAGGTCTGTCCAGTATATGTTTTCCCTTCAGTGTTCTGATTTGGAATAGAATAGAATCCCTATAGCCTGCAAATAGGCCCTTTGGCCCAACAAGTCCATACCGACCCTCTGAAGAGTAGCCTACCCAGACTTGTTCCCTTACCCAATTATCTACTTTTACCCCAGCTAATGCACCTAACCTACACATCCCTGAACACTATGGGACAATTTAGCATGGTCAATCCACCTGACCTCCACATTTTTGGATTGTGGGAAGAAACCGGAGCACCCGGAGGAAACCCACGCAGACACGGAGAGAACGTGCAAACTCCACACAGACAGTCGCCCAAGGCTGGAATCGAACCTGGGACCCTGGTGCTGTGAGGCAGCAGGGAGGGGTGGTCATGGTAACCTCGGTTAGTGCAGGAATTGAACCCACACTGTTGGCATTACTCTGTATCACAAACCAGCTGTACAGCCAACTGAGCGAAGGAGCACCTTAAATGAGAAAGAAGGAAAGGCAGTGAAGGGGAAGAGTTATAGAGTCAGAATGCTACATCACAGAGACAGGCCATTTGGCCCAAACTGGTCTGTGCCGACCAAAATGTCCATCCACACTAACCCCATTCCCCTGCACTTGGCCCATACCCTTCTAAACCTTTCCTATCCATGTATTTGTCCAAATACCTTTTAAATGTTGTTAATGTACCCGCCTCAACCACTCCCACTGGCAGCTCATTCCATATGCGTACCACCCTCTGGGTAAAAAAAGTTGCCCCTCAGGTTCCCTTTTATTCTTTCCCCTCTAACATGAAACTGATGTCCTCGATTCCCCAACCCTGGGTAAAATACTGAATGTATTCACTCTATCCTTGCCTCTCATGGTCTTATACACTTTTATAAGATCCCTCCTCAGTCTCCTACAAAGGACAAAGGTTCGAGCTTGTCCAGTCCCTCCCTATAACTCGGACGGTTGAGTCCTGGCAACATCCTTGTAAATGTCTTCTGCACTCCTCCCAGTTTAATACTATCCTTCCTGTTACAAAGTGACCAAAACTGAACACAATGTTCCAAGTGTGGCCTCACCAACGTCCTGTACAACTGCAATGTAACTTCCCAACTTCTATACTCAGTGCCCTGACTGATGAAGGCCAGTGTGCCTAAAGACTTCTTCACTGCCCTGTCTACCTGGGACTCCACTTTCAGAGAACAGTGCACTGAACTCCAGGGTCCCTCTGTTCCACTGCACTCCGTAAGGCCCCACCATTCACCATGAAACCCCTATCTTGATTTCACTTTCCAATATGCAAACTCTCACACTTATCTACATCAATCTCCATTTGCCATTTCTCAGACCAGCTGATCAAGGTCCTGCTGCAACTTCTGATAACCTTCCTCACTGTCCAATTTTAGTGTCATCAGCAAACTTACTAACCATGCCTTGTACATTCTTATCCAAATCATTGATATTGATAACAAACAGCACTGGGCCCAGCACCGAGCCCTGAGACACTCCACTAGCGACAGGCCTCCAGCCCAACAAGCATCTTTCCAATATTTTAGGAGGAAATTCCAAAGCTTAGGGCCGACACAGTTGTAGTTTTGGCCACCAAATTAGTGGAGTGAAAGAAATGGCGGATTGATGAGAATTTAAGGGGCTCTGATATCTCAGGGCGTCCTGATACTGGAGGAGGTTACAGAGATAGGGAGGGGGTGTAGGGGCTGGAGGAGGTTACAGAGATAGGGAGGGGTGTAGGGGATGGAAGGGGTTACAGAGGTGTGGAAGTCTATAGGGGCTGACAGGAAGTTTCACAGTTAGGAGTGTAGGAGCTGTCAGGGTTTACAGAGCTAGGAAGGGTGTATGGGTTAGAGGAGGTCACAGAGATAGGGAGGGGGTGTAGGGGCTGGAGGAGGTTACAGGGATAGGGAGGGGTGTAGGGGCTGGAGGTGGTGACAGAGATAGGGAGGGGGGTGTAGGGGCTGGACGTGACACAGGAATAGAGGGTTTGACTGGTAAAGATAGACCGGAACTTTTTTTTCCCCACTGGAGCAGGGGAGGCTGAGGGGTGACTGAGGCTTACAAAATCAT
>NC_057728.1:66811442-66816278 GCF_004010195.1 Chiloscyllium plagiosum | reverse complement strand
GGGGGTTACAGAGATGGGGAAAGTGTGAGGTCATGGGGATTTGAAAACAACGAAGTGAATGTAAAAACCGAGGGGTTGGCAGATGAGGGGTTTAGCCTGTTCAGCAAACACGGGCAGTGATGGGCCGAATGGAATTACTATTTGTGCTGAGCTGCTGGTTGTGTTACTCGGACACTCATAGTGATGGTGACAGGGCACTTTATCCTGACACTGGATATGAGACAAGTTGCAGACAATCCCAGTTCATCAGTGAACAGAGTTTGATATTAATTCATTCACATCAAAATCATTTCTTCAAAGGCAGTGCGTACAAACAGCACAGAGGGTGGATAGATTCACGGAATCCAAACCATAACAGGGGGCATTAATTCAAGAGTAAGCCAAGGATTTTCTAGTTTAATATTTTCTCGTTAAATATGTAATAGTCCGGTTTAATATTTACGTGCCTGTGTATCATTTGCTTCAGCGGAAATCCATTGCTGTTTATGGATATGTAACAATACATAGTCTGTACATGGGGATGTTAAATCTTCCAGTACATCACCCTGGAGAGACTTGCTCTCCTCAGTCAGTCAACTTGCAGATGTTTCTGTCTGTTAAAATGGATGGATTAATTGGGTTTAAGTGCTCTGGAGAAACCTGGGCCTCAGTTTTTGAATTTGATGGTATTTGATCCCAACACTTTTAATTTTCAAAGATGGTTTGCTCCTGTTCCACCGATCTGTGCAGACTGAAATCCTGTTTCATTCTGAACCTGACAAACGGAGCAGTCAGCCGCGTGTGGCTGGGGAGAAGACACGGCCGACTGCTCCGGATAATTACTCAGAACAGGCACTTGCTCAGGTTTGGTGCGATAAACCATATTACCCTGTTGCTATGGCAACCACCTTTCCACTCCACCACTGCCTCTCATAATTGATGAAGCAGTGCGTTTAGAAATCTGTACTGTTCCTGTTTTCACCCACACCAAGAGTTAGTTGTTCTCAGCAGGTGCTGAGTCCTCTGATACTGAGGCATTCCTTCCACATCTTACACACAATAACTCTGGATTCATTCAATGGCTATGCCAGCACTATATACTTGTCCCTAATTGCCCCAGGCTCTGGGTGGCTTACTAAGGGTGCAAAGAGTCAGACACTTGATGTGTGATCTGGAGTCCCATATAGACCAGATCTAGGCAAAGGCAACAGATTGCAGTGAAGCAGATGAGTTTGTTGGCAATTGAGAGTGGCCATTATTAGAACCAGCTTCTAATCCCAGGTTTTGAAAATATCACCATCTCCTAATCCCCCAGAATGTGGAGGTTCCCTGGGATGGGAAGATTCAGTTATGAGGAGAGGCTGGCTTTGTTTTCCTTGGAACAGAGGAAGCTGAGGGGGATGGGATTTATAAAATGATGAGCGGCACAGACAGAGTAGATCATGAAAGTTCCTTCCCCATGGCAGACATATCTAAGACCAGAGGGTATGAGTTTAAGGTGAGGAGTAAGTGATTTCGAGGGAATCTGAGGAAGCCTCTTTTACCCCGAGGGTGAGAGAAAAATGGGACATGCTGCCTGAGAGGGAGTGGGAGGCAGGGATTCTCACAACATTTCAGAAGCTTCTGGAAAATGCCAGGCAACAGTGGGGTATGGACCAAGTGCAGGTAACTAGTGTGGTTTGCTGTTTGTTGGTCAGCATAGACACAGTAGGCTGAAGGGCCTGTTTCTATACTTTTCTTTATAGTTACTTGTGGGAGGTAGGTAGCACTGACTAGGTCAGTATTTATTGCCTGTCCCTAGTTGCCCCTTGAGAAGGTGGGGGTGAGCTGCCTTCTTGAACCACTGCAGTCCATGTGCTGTAAGTGAATCCTCAATGCCCTTAGGGAGGGAATTCCAGTGACTCTCTGACTGTATTAGCCTGAGTTTCTCGATTACTGGCCCAGGGACATAACCACTACATCACAGTCAGTCTGGCAAACCTTCACTGCCTCTCTCACAGGGAACTGTATTCCAGTCAAACCCATCTCTGGATTCTCCTGTGTTCTGTAGTAATGTAGGGGAGGGTCTCTATCTCATAGCCCTTCCTCTGAACATTGGTGATTTGGAGTGATGATGTGGCAGTGCATTATGAGAGTTATCAGAGCGACTCTCAGCTTCCTGTCTGGCTGCAGCTGCTGAGGCCTCACAGAGGGGATTTACCTTCACCACAGCAGGGTGTGGTAGGGTAGGGCAGGGTAGGGTGCAATGTGGGGTGACATCCTCCTGGGTCTGTCCCAGGTGCTCAGGTTTCCGTGATGGGGCTGACTGACTGCCCTCCTAGTCTCGGGCTGTCTCTGTTGGGGGGGGGTGGCTACACAAGGCCATCAAACCTGGAATGTTCCAGCAAAAAGTGCCATGAGAGAAGCTGCTGTCAGTCACAGTGAATGGTTGGAATATGGAGGGCACTGCCTCAGATTTTGGTGGGACGTCTTCCATCCGGATTTCCAAAAAAGACTTGGACCATGATCTATGGACCAAGGAATTGTGGAGTCCCAGGGAAAAGGTAGGTATGTAGCTCTTTCAGAAAGCCAGAGATGTCAGGCCAAAGATTTTTGTTTCTTAGTTGTCTCGGGATGTGGCCATCATTGGCTAGGCCAGCATTTCCTGTATTTCATTCTGCAAATGTTAGAATTCTGATACATTACATTTTCTCAAGGATTTAGTTTAATGTTCCGATTTATCAATGGTACCTCTATGAGATGGTGAATGTAACTCCTAATTATTGGCAGCCTTCTGTCAGGATAAAAAAGGGACAAATCAGCAGAGACTGGAGCTGCATTTGTTGGGTTAGCCAATGTCTGCTTGTGACCTCGGTCATAAATATAAAGATGTCTGAGATTGGCTTCAGTTTTATCTTTCACCTGGTTTTCCGGTGCAGGGTGGATAGTCAGGGAGTTATTGTTTGGTGACATGGATGCCTTTTTAAATAAAAAAATCAATTTACTTATCAAGAAAATTAAAGTTATAGGTGTTTGGAGAGAAAGCAGGGGTGTGGGGGCTTCATTCAGGGGTAAACGAGACAAGACTAAACCCAAAAAAATTATATTTGGAAATAAGTGGCTTTAAAAAGGCGAACTTGGAAGAACAACTGTTGAAACTGCTGAAAGCAAGTTTTAAAGATGTAACCCTTTCTCGGGAGACTTGGAATAAAAATTTAAAGAGACAAATGAGAAACATATGTTTGTTAATTATTAATGGGACCCCATCACGTTGGTTTGCAGTTTATATTTCTCAGCAGAGTACTGATCCCATCCTGTCCTCCAGAACGGCATGGAATTTTGACAAGCATCAGATCAAGTCATTTTATTTCCCATGTGCTTTGTTAATTTACCGGATATAGAGAAAGGCCCCCAACCTCATCCAGCTCTTAAACATTCACTCCCTTCACCATAAGCACAAAGTTACAAAAGAGTCTATCATCAACTGGAGTCACTGCAGCAACATGCAACTCTCCTCCAACAGCTCCTGCTAAACCATCGCATCTACTATTTGACATAATGTCATTCACAGAATGTTTGGGAACATCTGGAGCCTGTTTTATCACATCTGTGCTGATACTCAGTAACAAGCCCCACCCCTCTCCCATTTATCTCTCCACCCCTGAGGCTCCCAGCCTCATTCCTGATGAAGAGCTTTTGCCTGAAACGTCGATTTTCCTGCTCCTCAGATGCTGCCTGACCTGCTGTGCTTTTCCAGCTCCACTCTAATCTAGACTCCTTACTGAGACTCAGCTGTCCTGTGTTGGGACACTATCTGAGATCGAGAGTGAGACAGAGGCCTAAGCACACACAAATACGGATCCAGAGAAGACCACTCAGCATTGTGGGTCTGCCTATAACGCATGGACTGCAGCGGTTCAGGAAAGCAGTTCACCCCCACCTTCTCAAGGGGCAACTAGGGACAGGCCAGCCAGAAACACCCGCATCACACAAAAGGAATAAAACAGCAGGGAGATCCTCCCAATGTCACAAACACAGATCGTAACGGCATCATCACATTTCTCTTTGATTGGCTGTAGTGTTTTGGGATATGCTGAGGTCATGGAAGCTGCTGTATAAACACAGTTTCTTCATTCTTAACTCTATCATCGTTTTGCGTCTGATTGGTCCACTGCTTGGCACTTGGTTTGGTTCACAGCAAATCACATTATTGATTAATGATTGATTGATTGGCTGGACTGAAGGGGAGTCCCTGGTTTGGCTGGGCTGTGCGTGAAGTTGTGTTTTTAAATAACTAAGAGACACGATGATCTGTGTCTGATTCGGGTGGAGTGGAAGGTATATATCCCTGGTGATGGAGTTGGCACAGCTGCCAGCAATTTTTGTCTAATGGGATGAATGCTTCATTTTCACAATCAAACAGTTAATTAACACATTAATGGGTCAGAATGGAGATTTCAGAAGCTGCTTGTATGTCAAGGTAAAGATTGTGGTTTGGTGCAGGGATACATGGAGTGGTCTCACAGCCTCAAAACTTCAGATACATCTCTGACATTATCTGGTTTCTGTAATTGCTTTTTGTTTATCAGTATCCCACACTGTCAAATTGGGACAGCCCTTGGCTCCTGTTCTGATAATATCTCAATTTAACTATTCCCAAATTGATTTCAAATCTAACCTTAGTCTCATCTCTCCCTATCTCTGTAACCCCCTCTGGTCCCGACACCCCCTCCCTATCTCTGTAACCCCCTCCGGCCCCGACACCCCCTCCCTATCTCTGTAACCCCACCCAGCCCCTACACCCCCTCCCTATCTCTGTAACCCCCTCCAGCCCCTACACCCCCTCCCTATCTCTGTAACCCCCTCCAGCCCCCGCTC
>NC_057728.1:66795065-66811131 GCF_004010195.1 Chiloscyllium plagiosum | reverse complement strand
CACCCCCTCCCTATCTCTGTACCCCCCCCTGGCCCCGACACCCCCTCCCTATCTCTGTTACCCCTCCAGCCCTAATACTGGTCAGGGATTTTGGTTTTTGTCTGACTCTGGTGTTTCTGTGTGCTGTCAGATTTCTGTCCCTCCCCCATCGGTGGCTCAGCCTGCAGTTACCCGAATCCCAAACGCTGTCATGTCCTTCCCTCAACCTCTCCACCTCTCTCTCTTGCCGAATGTTTACTATCAGCCCCTCCCTAAAAGGAATCTCATTGGCCAAGTGTTTCTGTGATAAGTTTTGTTTGATAATGTTTTTGCAAAGTATCATGGTGTTAAAGGAGCTTTATAAATGCAAGTTGTTATTGTTGGAAATGATAATCTTCCCAAGCGGGGGAAGCTTTGGCAGGGATTTGTTGGTCTTCAGTCACTGTGTTAATTAATGTTTGGGGACACCCAGAGACATTGTAACTGTGGATCAGAAGGGCTTCCTCACATCTCCTGCATGTTAGAGCGGCATCTCCCAATTATCATTTCAATGTCACACTCACTTGTTTATCCGATTTAAATGTGAACAGACTGGGTGCTTAGAAACTGCAGACACCAAAGCCCTGACTCCTGACCTCCCAAAGTGGACACACGGCCATGAGAGACAAGCTTAAAGAAGATGGATTCTTAATGAAGACCCATCATGCTTTACTGTTACTGGCAGGACGATTTATTTAATTTTTATTAGGTGTGATTTTGAGCCTGTGAGCCTCTGGTTTACTAACCTTGTGACATGACTCCCATAACACCAACTCCCTCAGGGACAGCTGACCTGCTGAGACTGTCCAGAACTTCCACTTCTGATCACATGGTGTGGGGAGGAGGGGGAGGGGGGGTTATTGTTCTGCGATGGGATGATGAAACAACAGGGCACCGTCCTGAATCTGGGGCATGGCATCAAGGGACATGGGGAGAGGATGGTATTGAGATAGATGATCAGCCATGACCATATTTAATGTCAGAGCAGCCTCGAAGGGCCGAATGGCCTACTCATTTCTTTGAGGTAAAAGGCAAAGTCACCATTGTCCCAGAGAGCTGCTCCCTCATTAGAGGTGGTGGGTTAACCTGAGGGTCACCATGCCTCAGACGACGGGAGAAATTGAGAAGGAGAGTCCCTTCATGGTGTGGGAATTGTGCCACTGACCAATCACCTGAGCTAAGGACTCCTGTTTCTGTGAGGACCAGGTAACAGAGCAATGACACACCTGCATCTGAAGGAATATTTAAAGCTGCCTGGTAAATGTGTAACAAATCTTTAACATGAAGCATTCCAAACCATTTCAAACACATCAGTCAGCAATTCCTCTTCCTAGGAGAAAGTGAGGTCTGCAGATGCTGGAGATCAGATCTGAAAATGTGTTGCTGGAAAAGCGCAGCAGGTCAGGCAGCATCCAGGGAACAGGAGAATCGACATTTCGGGCATAAGCCCTTCTTCAGGAATGAGGGGGGGTTCATTCCTGAAGAAGGGCTTATGCCCGAAACGTCAATTCTCCTGTTCCCTGGATGTTGCCTGACCAGCTGCGCTTTTCCAGCAACACATTTTCAGCAATTCCTCTTCCTAATCAGTTATAGGGTTTGATTTGTCCAAAAGCTAGTTTGCATTAATACAATATCCATGATGGAAACTGCAGGTTTAAAGATCTCTAATGAAGTTCTGTCATAGAGTCGTTAAGATCAATGTGACCTTTGCTACCAAAGTCACCCTTACACCAATTAGCACAGGATTGTGAGCGATAATGGCTTCATTAATCCCTTCAAAATAGCTCCAAATTTATTGATAGGTCTGCCTGCAGAGCAAGATGACTGTGTGGCTGTTTACTACCATCTACGAGATTAATCACACTCACTAATGATTATCACTCTGTAGCCAGTCTCCTATAATTTTGTAACGTTAAAAATCACACAACACCAGGTTATAGTCCAACAGATTTATTTGAAATCACCAGCTTTTGGAGCACTGCTCCTTTATCAGGTATGCTGTAGAGTAGGATCAAAGGGCACAGAATTTATAGTAAAAGTGTCACACAACTGATGTGAAGTATTGAACAAGCCTGTATTGCTGTTAAGTTTTTTTTAATCACTTACAATTGGGATGCAGGTTTTGATTCATTAATGTGTGAATCCCAGAACTTCTATCAGGTCACATTCCTAAGATAACTTAAGATTTTATTTTAAGAAAAGTAACACCTCAGCTCAGAAGAGAAATCAAATTATTTAAAATTATGAAAGCCTTGGATATGGTAAATACAAAGATGTTTCCACTTACGTTGAGGGTTGGTGAGGTAATTAAAACTAGGAACCATGATGATGAGATAGTCATGAATATCCGTCACGAGCTGAGAGAGTGGTTCTGGAAAAGCACAACAGGTCAGGCAGCATCCGAGGAGCAGGAGAATCTCGGTCTCAGGATGAATATCAGTCAATCCAGTTGGGAATTCAGGAGAAACATGGGAATTAAAATCAATGGGAGAATGTGGAACTTGCTCTCACAAAAAAATAGTTGAGTTGATTTGTACCGATATATTTAAGGGGAAGCTGGACAAATTCCTTAAGGAGAAGTAGATAGAAGATGTTAGGATTATAAGAACATAGAAACATATCAATAGACAATTGTCAATAGACAAATTATAATAGGCCATTCAACCCCTTGAGACTGCTGGGGCAGACACTCCAGTCTTGGCTGATTTGATTATGGCCTCAAATCCACTTTATGCTTTGCCTTCTACAAGGAACAGTCTCGGATCTAGCTCTGTAACTGAAGTCTTTCATCCCGGGAACCATTCTCTTGAATTTTTCGACACCGTCTCTACTGCTTTCATACCTTGCCTTAAAGTGCAGTGCCTAGAACTGGATCAATGTGGAGATGTCAGTGTTGGACTGGGATGGACAAGGTCAAACATCAAATGATTATAGTCCAACAGGTTCATTTGAAATCGCAAGCTCTTGGAGCTCAGTTCTTGTTCAGGTGTGGTATCCACACCCGAGGTAAGAGCTGAACTCCAGAAGCTTGCAGTTTCAAATCGACCTGTTGGACGATAACCCGGTGTCGTTTGATGTTTGACCCAGAACTGGACTGATGGAGGTCAGGCTCCTGGACCTTTCATGAACTCC
Organism: Chiloscyllium plagiosum; assembly: GCF_004010195.1. Taxonomy (NCBI): domain Eukaryota; kingdom Metazoa; phylum Chordata; class Chondrichthyes; order Orectolobiformes; family Hemiscylliidae; genus Chiloscyllium; species Chiloscyllium plagiosum. The sequence continues at coordinate 66,807,981 of NC_057728.1, read as the reverse complement.
TTTCCCTGTGCTGCCACCTCTTGGATACACCAAGGTCTCTTTGCTCCTGCCTCCACGTGAGATTTTTACCTTCCATTTTATATTATCTGTACATGCTTTTGTTATGAAAATGAATCATCTCTCTTTTCTCTGCATTGAACATCATCTGCTACCAGTCTATCCCATTCAGCAGCTTGTCAGTGTCCTTTGGAAGGTCTACACCATTCTCACATTCACAGTGCCTCCAAACTTGCTTTTGTGTTTTCGTTTGAAATTGATAATTTGAAGTTGGGGACCAAGTGCAGTTTGTCAAAATTTGCAGGTGACACTAAAGTGAGCGGGTAGAGCAAAGTCTGCAGAGGGATAAAGATAGGTTAGGTGAGTGGGCAAGGTTGGTGAATGTGACATCATCCATTTTGGTAGGAGTAACAGCGAAATGGATGATTATTTAAATGATGAAAAATTGCAGCATGCTGCTGTGCAGAGGGACCTGGGTGTCCTTGTGCACGAATCACAAAAAGTTGGTTTGCAGATGCAACAGGTAATTAAGAAGGCAAATGGAATATTGCTAGAAGAATGGAGTTTAAAAACAGGGAGATTATGCTCCAGCTGTACAGGTGAGGCCACATCTGGAGTACTGTTTACAGTTTTGGTCCTTTCTGAAAGGATGTACTGGCATTGGAGGGGGTGCACAGGAGGTTCATGAGGTTAATTCCAGAGCTGAAGAGGTTGCCTTATGAGAAGAGATTGAGTAAACTGGGACTATACTCGTTGGAATTTAGAAGAATTAGTTTTTTTTTATAGAAACGTATAAAATTATGAAAGGAACTGATAGGATAGAAGCAGGAAGGTTATTTCCACTGGTGGGTGAAACTAGAACAAGGGGGCTTAGCCTCAAAATAAAAGGGAGCAGATTTCGGACTGAGTTGTGGAGGAACTTTCTCACCCCAAGGTTTGTGAATCTGTGGAATTCCCTGCCCAGTGGAGCAGTTGAGGCTACCTCATTGAATGTCCTTAAAGCAAAGATAGATTTTTGAACAGTAAAGGGATGAAGGGCTACGGTGAGAGGGCAGGTAAGTGGAGCTGAGTCCATGAAAAGATTAGCCATCATCTTATTGAATCCAGAGCAGGCTCAATGGGCCTGACAGCCTACTCCTGCTCCTAGCTCTTATGTTCTTATGAAATTACTTCTCTCAAATGGTCAGGAATCTGTGGGACAATTTAAGAAGGAGGCAGATTTTAAATTAATAATAAGTTAAAAGGTTATGGGGAGTGGGCAGGAAAGTGGGGTTGAGGGTGAGATGAGATCAGCCACGATCATATTAAATACGGAGCAGACTTGAGGGGAATGAATGACCTCCTCCTGCTCCTGATGGTGATATTCAAATAAGGTGCAGAGGTGAGCTCTCTGAGTTTTGATGTGACTGTGGTGAGCCCCTTGTCGAGCTGCACCATGATCTAAACAGACATGACCGTTCATCACATTAATGCTCAGTGACACCTGTCTACACTGTGCCTGCTGCATCTTCCAATTATTTTAAAGTCAGCCGTTGTCCTTGAAGCTCATTCCTGTGGAATGTGATGAGGTGTTTCATAAATGTAACTTCTCCTTGTTTAGAAAAGCAATCCTTGATCGTTTAAAAGGCACAGTTTGACAAACTGCTCAAATATACACCTTGCTGTTTTGGCAAATTGCCCAAGTGTCATGTCTGCAGATTTCCATTTTCTCTCAATTTGAAATTCGTTTCACAGAGCCAATCAATGTGATACGGGTTTTATTACACAAGGTCTTACAACAACAGCCTATGGTTTTTCAAGAGGTTTTGCTAAGGGAATTGTAATGAAATATTGTTGTCCTGTAAAAGGTGAACTGCAATTGTCTTTCACAAATAATGGAAAATACAGAAAGAGAGACTCTTTGTGGTTTATACTGAATAGATGTTTCAATGTTCCAAGTAGGTGCACAATTACCAGGATCATGGAAATAACACTATGGGCTTATCTTGATGTAATGCAGTGGAGGAGTCTATTCAGGCCATTGGACCTCTTTGAAAGACCTATCTAGTTAGTCACACACCCAGGCCCTTTCCCCATCCAGCGTTCAGCCAGTTCCAATTTACTATTGTATGTCTGATCTAATCTCAAGAGGGCCCAGGCACCTTTACAACCTGCGCATTTCTTGTTGAAATGCAAATGTAACTGTTGTGTGTGTAACCTGGCAACTCAGTTGGCACAGCAAGATCCCACAATGAGCAAGTGAGATTATTAACCAGCCAATGGGCTAATCCTTATATTTTTTGGCTAAGTGCAGGTTGTGGGCCTGAGTGAGATTTCTCAACGTACTGTATTAAACCCACTTCATGAACAACCAACCTTGCCCCCATGGTGTCCTTCCTGTCCAATTCCAGACCATCTTACCACACGCTGTGCACCTGGGAAAGTGTTGGCAATTGTGTCTCATTGCCTCTCACCAGGAACATAATGGCACTGCAGCCCCAAAGCCACAACTTACATTCCTACATCCAAACAACTGCATTCTCTCACCCTACTCACTGTTTAACCACGTCGCAACACAGTTTGCCTCTCCTTACCTGCATTACATTGAATCACCCTCTAACACACTGCTGCTCTGGCCCCAAGGCCAGTTTGTGACCCAGAGCCTGTCATAATCCAGTTGGAGACCATCACATTCAGGCAGCTTTCATCCACAGGCAGCAAAAACCGACACAACCCCAAAACCAATCGAGGCTGCAGTCTGCTCCCACAATGCACCCCAAACACTGGGATCGTGACCCACAGCTGCTTCACCCTCCAGGGTAGTCAGCTGCCATCAATTGGCCACATTCGGGCATTGCTATTGTTGGAGGATCAAGGGACACGAATAAGATCGCAGTGAGACAGCGAGACCTGCTCAGGTTGTACAGAAACCACCTTCCTTACCCCAACCCAGTCGAACCAGGAGATCCCAGAAAATGTAATCCTGTGGACAATATCGAAAAATCTGAACGTTATTAAAATGCTGCTTTGGGGGAGCTTGCTGTGTGTAAATTGGCAGCTGGCTTTGTTAGAATACACTGTATACGTTTCAGAAGTCATTAATTTGTTGTAAAATATATTGGCATATAGTGAGGCCATCAGAGGCACTATATAAATGCAAGTCCCCTTTTCAATGTGAGAAGCAAAGTATTCATCAGTAATTACATTTCCTCAGTAATTATCGCCCCATCAGCCCACTCTCCATCCTCAGTAATTATCGCCCCATCAGCCCACTCTCCATCCTCAGTAAAGTGATGGACGGTGTCAGTAACAGAGCTATCAAGCAGCTCAATAACCTGCTCAGTGACGCCCAGTTTAGGTTCCCCCCAGGGCCACTCAGCTCCTGACCTCATTACAGCCTTGGGTCAAACCTGGACAAAAGAGCTGAATTCCAGAGGGGAGGGGAGAGGGACAGTCCCTGACATCAAGGCTGCATTCAACTGAGTGTGGTATCAAGGAGCCCTGGCAAAACTGGAATCAGTGGGTATCAGGGGGCAAACTCTCCGATGGTTAGAGTCATACCTGGCACATAGGAAGATGGTTGTGGTTGTTGGAGGTCAGTCATCTCAGCTCCAGGACATCTCTGCAGGAGTTCCTCAGGGTAGTGTCCTAGGCCCAACCATCTTCAGCTGCTTCATCAATGACCTTCCCTCCACCATAAGGTCAGGAGTGGGGATGTTCATTGATGAGTGCACAATGTTCAGCACCATTCACCACTCCTCAGACACTGAAGTAGTCCATGTTCAAATGCAGCTAGAATTTGACAATATCCAGGCCTGGGCTGACAAGTGGCAAATAACACTTGTACCACACCAATGCTAAGCTATGACCATGTACAATTACAGAGAATGTAACCATTGCCTCTTCAAATTCCAAGGCATTACCATTACTGAATCGCCCACTATCAACATCCTGAGGGTTATTATTGACCAAAACCTGAACTAAACTCACCACATAAAGACAGTGGCTACAACAACAGGTCAGAGCCTAGGAATACTGTGGCAAGTAACTCACCTCCTGACTCCCCAAAGCCTGTCCACCATCTACAAGGCACAAGTCAGGAGGGTGATGGAATACTCCCCACTTTCCTGGATTGGCACCACATCCTCAAGCATCCACTCCCTCCACCACCGACGCTCAGTAGCAGCAGTGTGTACCATCTACAAGATGCACTGCAGAAATTCACCAAAGATCCTCAGACAGCACCTTCCAAACCCATGACCACTTCCATCTGGAAGGACAAGGGTGCTGATATATGGGAACACTACCCCCTGCAAGTTCCCTTCCAAGCCACTCACCATCCTGACTGGGAAATATATTGCCGTCCCTTCAGTGTTGTTGGATCAAAATCCTGGAATTCTCTTCCTAAGGGCATTGTGGGTCAACTTATAGCACATGGACTGCAGCGGTTCAAGAAGGCAGCTCACCCCCACCTTCTCAAGGGACAACATCAGAAGCAGAGCCATCAGCATTCACATCTCTCACAACATGCAGAGAGACAGGGAGACAGAGCACTCCAATACAGAGCGCCATGGAAGACCTGGAGATGGCACTTTGACACGGATGTTATTCTGTTGAATGTAGTACCAGTCATGTTGCAGAGAGATGGTCGGTGATTGTAAGGTCTGCCCTTGACTGACTGACTATGTCAGGACCCCTGACTGACCAGTGTCTCCCCTGACTTGATAGAGGTGTACTCTCCTTTAACTTTGAGACAGAGTTGTTTGATTGAAGCACGTACCATGTGTTTACTGTGTCAGCTGCTGGTGCTCGGTGTCAATGAGACTGACATAGCTCTGTGCCATACAGCAACACATCAACCCCCCCTTGGCTGGTCACCATGATCAGCTGCATGGCTTTGTGTCTGCACAAAGCAGTTTGGGAGGTAGACACCAGGAGTCTTCACAGTTTCAGCTGATGGGGAGATGCACAAAAAGGCAAGGCAGGAGTGTTGTGGAGCTGGTGCGATGTGAGTGAGAGCGAAGCGAGCAGGTGAGGAGGCGCAGCCTGGTCAAATCTATGAATTGGCATCCTGTCCAGGACCATATTATACACGGACCGGATATGTCCCAGCAGGGTATGGACAGGCTGGTACCTGTCACATAGATGGGCATTAAGTGCAGACATTTCCCCATGGATGTTATTTTCTATTCACTTGGAACATTGGTGTTGTCGGCTGGCCTGCGTTTATTACCCATCTCTAGCTGCCCTTGAACTGAGTGGATTGCGAGGCCATTTCAATGGGCAGTTGAATTGACCACATTGCTGTGGGTCTGGAGTTACATGTAGGCCAGACCAGGTGAGGATGACCGATTTCCTTCCCTGAAGGACATTAGTGACCCAGATGGGTTTTTCTGAGTCAATCACGGATTCACAGTCAGCTGTAGATTCTTAATTCCAGACCTTTTTCAGTAAATTCACCATCAGCTGTGGTGGGGTTCGAACCCAGGTCCCTGGAATGTTCCCTGAGGTTTCTGAGTTAATACTCCAGTGATAATACCGCTGGGCTATTGCCTGCCCAATGGTTGGTGCTGAGTGTCTGAGGTGGAGGTCCGGAGAAGCAAGCAGTGACTGGAGTCACTGGGGATCCAGCTGGAATTCTGTGTTGGGAATTCCCAGCATCTGGTGGGTGGGAGGATGGAAGATTGCATGTTAATGAGGTGGGGCTCAGGAATAATGATTTGTAATCCATGCTGATTGGCTTCTCATCGCTCACAGGTGAGGAGCACATCTCACCGACCAATCCCTGACTGGAAAATGGTCTTTTTGATCTCCAGATTGAGAAGCCCCTCACTGGACATCTCACTCGACTTCTGCAAACTTTTCATATCTTGGTCCTAAGTGGTCTATCCATATTTTGAAATGTGTTTCTTGATTCTAGACTCCCTAACCAGGGGGTTAAATCTCACCCACGTCTCCCTGGTCATGTAGCTGCTACGAAGCACTTGTACGAAGCACTTGTATGGAACATGCAGAATAAATAAGACAGCGAGTGTGAGTGACAGTTAGATTTCTGTTCCAGCCATTTGTTAGCAGCAACGTGTTAACGTTTTGACAGTGAGTGTGACTGCGTTTGTGCGATATGATCAGCAGACTTGGCGCAGTGCAGAGCACGCTGTGAACATGTGTCAGCAGACTGGAGTGGTGACAAAACAGTAATAAATAGATGATACACAGCAGGGAGCTGTGCAATATCCAGATCCCTCAACCAACTCACAGCACTCTGAATCTTGTCAAGATAAAAGGACAACTCGACTATTTTCATATCAATACATATTCTAGTAGATGTTGTTTTAACAGCAAACATTTAATTTGGTGGAAATTATTCTCCCTTGAGAAAGCATCAAATATATCCATGTTCCATTCAACAACGACAAAATAGCTGCTTGATTGACACTCCATACACCATCTTCAACGTCCACTCCCTCCCCCACCGATGCTCAGTAGCAACAGTGTGGACTATCTACAGGATGCACTGCAGAAATTCACCAAAGATCCTCAGACAGCACTTTCCAAACCCACAACCACTTTCCCCTAGAACAATAAGGATAGCAGATTCATGGGAACACCACCCCCTGCAAGTTCCTCTCCAAACCATTTACCGTTCCTGATGAACAGCTTATGCCCGAAACGTTGATTCTCTTACTCCTTGGATGCTGCCTGCTCTGCTGTACTTTTCCAGCAACACACTCTCGACCCCAACCATCCTGACTTGGAAATATATCGCTGTTCCTTCACTGTCACTGGGTTAAAATCCTGGAATTTCTTCCCTAAGGGAATTGAGGGTGTCCCTATGGCCAACACATATTCACTATTATCTTCTCAAGAGACAATTCTTTTAGATTAGATTACTTACAGTATGGTAACAGGCCTTCGGCCCAACAAGTCCACACCGACCAGCCAAAGCGCAACCCACCCAGACCCATTCCTCTACATTTACCCCTTCACCTAACACTACGGGCAATTTAGCGTGGCCAATTCACCTAACCTGCACATTTTTGGACTGTGGGAGGAAACCGGAGCACCCGGAGGAAACCCACGCAGACACGGGGAGAATGTGCAAACTCCACACAGTCAGTCGCCTGAGGCGGGAATTGACCTGGGTCTCTGGCGCTGTGAGGCAGCAGTGCTAACCACTGTGCCACCATGCTGCCCACAATTAGGGATGGTCAGTAATTGCTGGCTTTGATAGAGGTGCTACCAAGCAACGAATAGAGATATTAAAAAAGTGAGACATGAATTTAAACAATACATGTCATATTTTTCCAGAAGGCCACTGCTGGTACTCTGTGGCATTTATCACCAATATGTGGAACTGTGAGTAATCATTCAGTCACACAGAACATCAGCATTGCTGCAAAAAACACACATTTTGTTGAAATTTTCCATTTGGCACTTGTCAGGACCATTTGCAAGAAATACAAATTTCTGTATCAATACCAAATTCTAACATGTTGTGCACAAGGAGAGAATGCTTCTGATTCTGATTAATCAAGGGGTTGCCCTGGAGAATGCATCAGATAGATGATGACTGACTTTTAACTGCCAAACTTTGTTTAAATTTAAATTAACCCTGCCCAGTTTAAACTTGAACAAAACTTTGCACTAATTCTCCATGGTGACACCTCTACCAATCAAAAAACAGCACACTCGGCAATCAATCTGCACTGACTTCGCATTCAATATAAAATGTTGTTCAATATAAAGTGTGGTGCTGGAAAAACACAGCAGACCAGGCAGCATCCGAGGAGCAGGAGAATCGACGTTTTGGGCATAAGCCCTTCTTCAGGAATCTGCTTCGGATGCTGCCTGGCCTGCTGTGTTTTTCCAGCACCACACCTTTCAACTCTGGTCTCCAGCATCTGCAGTCCTCACTTTCTCCCATTTTTATTGGTATTCTTGTAAGTGTCCTGATCAGAGCAAGATTGACAACTTCAATGAAATATCTGGTATTGTATAAGGGTTGTTTGATGTAGTTTACTACAGTTTAGACCTAACTCTATTTTTCCAGTTTGGTCCCCTTGTTCCAGACCCTTTCTCTCAGGAGGATGAGATTTCCTGATCAAATATTGTTCTTTAGGTGCCAGCATCCCTTTAAAGTTCAACTCCAGCTCTTTGAACACTATTAAGGAGGAATATTTCATTCCCACAATGTTTGGCAACTATCCAGTGACCGCCCAATCTGGGCTGAGCCACCACCATGTTTATAGATGAGGGCTAACAGCTGATTGCTTTCCATTCCACTTCCTCTACAAAAAGTCCCTGTTGAAAAAAGAAATGGCTTCAGAAGTTCTGAAAGAGGAAAATCTCAAACCAATGAGTGAGAGACTGATTGATTGTCAGTGTACAAGCAACTTAGTGTCAACAGCAAGGAACGAAAAGAGTCCAGAGACCTGATGATGGTCGCTCATGATGAGATTGAGCAGAGTCCCCCCCCCCCCCCAATTTGTATCTGTCAATACTGGGGTCCCACCAAGTGACCATCCTTATGTCACTTTGATAAAAAATCTAGGCATAGGATATTGGAGCAAGCTCCACCATTCAATGTCCGAACGTTCCCAAACAGTGAGGCCTGAATGACGGGGGGGGGGGGGGTATGGATGGTGAATGCTGTTTACGGTGTCAAATTGGAGGCTGCATTAAGCTCCACCCAAACTGATGATGTCATAAGGACTTTGGTGGCAGAACAGGAGAGAGGCCAGTGATTGCCATCTCCCTCAGTCCCTGTAACAAGGTGCATTGTACCTTTGTGTCAAGCTGCTGTCGTGCAACCAATAGAAGAGCTTCCTCTCATTAAACTACTCAGCCACATGGGGACAGTGCAGGTCCTGGTCAGGACCTGATAATGTCCAAGTGTCCAGCCGCTCATATTACACAATGTCACGGCAAGTTGTTGGAAGATTTAATTTAGCAGCACCATCTCACCAATGAAGTGGGGATCCTGTTACAGGCCTGCAAATGTGTGAAGGGTTATGACTAGGAAGATGCAGTCAAAAAGTTTCCAACTTCAGAGAGTCCAGAACCAGACACCATGAAGAGAATAATGCAGAGGCTGGAAATCTGAAATAACCTGGAAAATCTCAGCATCTGTAGAGAGAAACCAGCTCTGCTGAAAGATCACTGAGCTGAAACCTTCGCTTTGTATCCCTCCATAGAAGTGTAAGATCGTCACTAACAAACGGATTAGGGAATTTAGGAGAAGATTCTCAAAGCAGAGAGTTATTTGAACATGGAACTCTCCACAACAAGAATATAACTTGTACTATTTTACAGGGGATGGATACAGGCAGGATGTTTCCTGTTGCTTTTGAGTCTAGCAGCAGGATACAGAATCTCCTAGGGGTAAGGGGTAAGTCATTTAAGATGAAGAGGAGTTCCTTCACTCCAAGGGTAGTGATGAATCTTTGGAATCGAGCAGATGCAAGATGGAAATTGATAGGTTTCTGGAGGCTAATGCTATCAGTGGATTTGGAATGTGTGTGGTAAAGTGGCATTTTGAATGGCAGGCATGGGCTGAATGGCCTCCCCCTGTTCCTATGTCACACCTTTGAAGTAGGAAATGTGGATGACAACACAGATGACCTAGTTATACAGTACGTTTTACCCTCACTCCCATACAGAACCACGGAGGCCAGTGACATGGAGAGGGATTTGAGATAAACACGTAAGGAAGGAAGGAATAAGATATACTGATGGGATGAGGTGACTAGGTGTGAGGAGGATTGAGAATAAAGCCTGAATGAACTAGTTGGGTTGAATAGCCTGAATCAGTGCTGGCGATTCTCTGTAGCTTTTAAGTTAAACATTGGCTTTGCCTCCGAGATTGTAGACTGAGAAAATCCAAAAACTTGCAGCAGTTTGACATGACTGTGAGCACACAGCACAATCAGCTTCATTGCCTGAAAACAAATTGGATTGTCTTCACATGATTGGTGAAGCACATTTCTGAAAATTCTGTCTATCCTGCCAGCGAAAGTGGCAGAATTGCACTAACCCAGGATTTAATGTCACTGAGCTGGAGGGAGATTGAACTTCTTAAGCAGATGATCCATGAGATGAGAGTTTGTTGTAATTGTACGAACTCTGGTACACACTGTGCCAGCTCCTCATAGCCAATTCCTTTCTCAGATGCACACTGACCGTGGTTTATTTCCTTTGGTGCTGTATGCGGCGCTGAGGGTTTGGGAAGTTCCAGGTCTGTGTGCCAGTTCAGTGATACTGGGCCATGCTGAGAGGGTGCTGCACTGTCAATGGTGCTTTATCTCCAATCAGACATTAAACCACGTCAGAAAGCACTTCCTCACTCAGAGATTCCCCCTAAAATACTAACATTATCCAAAGTAAGAATCAATTAGAAATTTCAAAACAGAGATTGATTTGATTTGATTGTTAGATTTTTGTTGATTGGGATCAAGAGTTCTGGAACTACCACAGATAAATGGTGTTAAGGTACAGAATACAGAAATGTCTTCCCCCAAAGGGTTGTGAATCTGTGGAATTCGCTACCCCAATGTGTGGTGGATGCTGGGACAGGGAGTAAATTTAAGGTGGAGTCAGACCGATGTTTCATTGATGAAGCGTTGAAGGGATATGGGGAGAAGGCAGGAAAATGGGATGATTGACTAATGGAGCTCGATGGGTTGAGTGACCTAATTCCATTCCTATATCTAATGAACCATAATCTAATTAAACAGGATAACAGGTTAGAGGGGATGAATGGCCCACTCTGTACACTTGCTTTTGATGTATTCATGGAAATCTCAGGCTGTGCTGTGTCACTTGTACAGATTTAGGGTAAGGATTTATAGATATAAAGAGCATTTATTGTTTGAACACCATATAAAGAGCCAATTATTGACCATGAGGACATGTTATAGGATTGTACACTTATAATGTTTCAGTTGTAATAAATCTAAACTGAGTAAAAATTGGCCTGTGCCTTTTCTGAGCAGCTGTTTGAGGTTTAACACGCTGAAAGATGCAGTGATTGTGGAGCCATAGAATGACCTAACACACAGGTCATCACCATAGCTTTACACTGTGCCTTGTTACACATAACAATAAATTCAATTCAATTCATAGTCCTTCCATCCCACAGTACCACCCTGTCTTCAGACAGTTAGAACTGGTGGTGGTTTAACCTGAGGGTCACATGTCTCACACCAGGGGAGAGGTTGAGAAGGTGGAGCCCTCATGGTAACATCAGCCAGTGCAGGGATTGAATGAACACTGTCATAGTCATACAGCGCAGAAACAGGCCCTTCAGCCCAACTTGTCTATGCTGACCAGATTTCCTAAATGGAACTAATCCCATTTGCCAGCATTTAGCCCATATCCCTCCAAACCCTTCCTATTCATATACCCATCCAAATGCCTTTTAAATGTTGCAATTGTACCAGCCTCCACCACTTCCTCCGGCAGCTCATCCCATACACGTACCACCCTCTGTGTGAAAAGGTTGCCCCTTAGATCCCTTTTATATCTTTCCCCTCTCACTTTAAACCAATGCCCTGTAGTGCTGGATTCCACCATCCCAGGGAAAAGGCCTTGTCTATTTATCCTATCCATGCTCCTCATGATTTTACATACCTCTATAATGTCACCCCCCAGAGTCCTACAGTCCAGGAACAATAGCCCCAGCCTATCCAGCCTCTCTCCATAGCTCAAACGCTCCAGTCTCGGTAACATCCTTGTAAACCGTTTTTGCACCTTTTCCAGTTTAATAATACCTCTCCTAAAGCAGGGCGACCAGAATTGTTCACATTACACCAAAGGTGGCCTTACCAATGTCTTGTATTCTGTATCACAAACCAGCCATCCAGCCAACTGAGCTAAATTGAGCCCCCTCCCTACATGTTCCCCTCAGCACTGTGTATTTAATCAATCCTGGGTAGATTGCTGGATTAGTAACACTGCTTCCGAAATGATCCTGAGACTTTTTCTTCCTCCATTTGAAAGTTTGTTCCAAACACCGAAGTCCTGAAGTTACGGTCTGCTGGTTTCAGTCTGTGTCCTCACTGTGAGAAATAGCTGTCCTATTGATACACATTCCGAGGCACTTCACAATTACGTCCATTTGAACTGAGGTCATTGATGTAATCTGGGAAGGTTTGGCAGCTAGTTCAGATACAGCAAGATCCCATGATTGATAATGAATTGATTACAGTCAGTTCATTCCAGCACATTGATTGACACTGATGTGCTAACCATAGAATCACAGAATCCCTACAGTGTGGAAACAGGCCTTTTGGCCCAACAAGGAGACAATGACGTCTGCAGATGCTGGAAATCAGAGTTGAGAGTGTGTTGCTGGAAAAGCACAACAGGTCAGACAGCATTCGAGGAGCAGGAAAATCAACATTTCGGGCTGGAGCTCTTCATCAGGAATGAGACCTCATTCCTGATGAATGGCTCTGGCCCAAAATGTTGATTTTTCCTGCTCCTTGGATAGTGCCTTTGGCCCAGCAAGTCCACACTGACCCTCTGCAGAATAGGCAGCATCCAAGGAGCAGGAGAATCGACGTTTCGGGCATGAGCCCTTCTTCAGGAATGAGGAGGGTGTGCCAAGCAGGCTAAGATAAAAGGTAGGGAGGAGGGACTTGGGGGAGGGGCGTTGGGGCGGAGAGATCAGGAAGAAGATTGCAGGTTAGGAAGGTGGTGCTGAGTTCGAGGATTGCAACTGAGATAAGGTGGGGGGAGGGAAAATGAGGAAACTGGAGAAATCGGAGTTCATCCCTTGTGGTTGGAGGGTTCCTAGGCAGAAGATGAGGCGCCCTTCCTCCAGCCGTTGTGTTGCTATGATCTGGCGATGGAGGAGTCCAAGGACCTGCATGTCCTTGGTGGAGTGGGAGGGGGAGTTGAAGTGTTGAGCCATAGGGTGGTTGGGTTGGTTGGTCCGGGT
>NC_057728.1:66794554-66794928 GCF_004010195.1 Chiloscyllium plagiosum | reverse complement strand
GCAGAAATGACGACGGATGATACGATGTATATGGAGGTTGGTGGGGTGGTAGGTGAGGACCAGTGGGGTTCTGTCCTGGTGGCGATTGGAGGGGCGGGGTTCAATGGCAGAGGAGCGGGAAGTGGAGGAGATGCGGTGGAGAGCATCGTCAATCAAATCTATGGGGAAATTGCGGTCTTTGAAGAAGGAAGCCATCTGGGTTGTTCGGTATTGGAACTGTCACACCCTCCTCATTCCTGAAGAAGGGCTCATGCCCGAAACGTCGATTCTCCTGCTCCTTGGATGCTGCCTGACCTGCTGCGCTTTTCCAGCAACACATGTTTTGACTCTGATCCCCAGCATCTGCAGTCCTCACTTTCTCCTCTGCAGAATAA
>NC_057728.1:66758615-66794054 GCF_004010195.1 Chiloscyllium plagiosum | reverse complement strand
ATGAACAATGATCTCCCTGCTCTTCCCACTCCAATGATCTGAGTACACTTTATAGCATAAGCCATTCCTCCCCCTGGTCCTGGTACACCACATTGATCTCCACCTGTCCGATCTCAGTCATGTGTTGTCCTTTGATCTGGAAGCAGTATCGACGGAAAGGAGTTTATCAGGTGAAAGCTGTGAGGTTAGACACAAAGGGGAGCTGCAGGGGAGGGGAGAACAGGAAGAAACTGAGGCATGAGTATAATCAAACAGGCCAGAAAGCTGAAGTCAGGGCTAGAGCAGAGATCGTGAACTAAAACTATTTTCCTGTTGCTTTTTCAGCTTTATCAGAGCCGGTCAGGCCATTTAATGGGGTTCATTGAATGGATTAGGTAAAGGAGTCTCTAGGGAATCATTGCCATATTGATTATTGTGAATATAGCTCAGGAGGTTCTGTAATGGTGTGTTGTTTGGGGACTGATCACCTTGATGGAATAAGATCTAGGTGAGCGTGACCCAAAAACAGCATCGATGAAGTGGAAAAGTGAGAAGTGTTAGACCCCAGAGCCTAAGTTTGGGAACTTTGGAACAAAATGATCCTTCACGTTTGTGGGGGTTGATGTGGTTATGTGTGAAGTCTCTTTGTTATATCAACTATTTCAGTGACATTTGCACTGTTGTTTGATGTATGATTTGCCTGCTAATTGATGTTTAATTTGCATTGATTCTGATTACTGTAAAAGAAAAAAATCTCATTAACAATTTCTTCATTTGGGGATTGTTTGGCAAAATTGTTATTCTGCTTTACAGTTCTCCAAACTGGATTGTTGACCTGTGCCATTCTATTCCCATATTCGGTGAGCAGCATGGATTGCCTGCCAATGTGCTTGAAGTACAGACTGCTGAGAAAGGAGGAACATGTTGAAAGAGACTTGCACTGTCAGAGTGTCCATCAGTCCTCAGCACAGTAGCTCTTGGGGGTGTGAGGTGACAGGGTATATCAAAATCAACTGCCAGCAATCACAAAGTTTTGCTCAAAGCAGGCTACGATGTGGCTTTCCATTTTTCATTTATTCCCCGTCCCTAGTTGCCCCTTGAGAAGGTGGGGCTGAGCTGCCTTCTTGAACCGCTGCAGTCCATGGGGTGTAGGCAGACGCACAGCATCCTCAGGGAAGGAATTCCAGGATTTTGGCCCAGTGACAGTGAAGGAACCAACATGTATTTCCCTGTCATGTGGCATCAAAGGTGTTTTCTTTTTAAACCTGCTTTCGGTCTGATCAAATTCTTCAGGGAAATAGAATCTTCATTTGGCCTCAGGAATAGCGGTGGCTTAGAAAGTGGCTGTGAGCTTCCAGGCGATGGGAATACTGGCTTTCACTGACTGAGTTTTGTATCTCTGCTAAAATATTACAAACATCTGTTTCCAAAAAGGTGCAGAAAATGAAGTAAAAGATGTTTTGGTGTTAATTTTCCAAAATTCCCTCAATTCTGGAAAGTTTCCATTAGACTGGAAAGTAGAAAATATAACTCTTCTATTCAAGAAGAAAGAGAGGCAGAGAACAGGAAACTATAGTTTAGATTAGAGTGTTGCTGGAAAAGCACAGCAGTTCAGGCAGCATCTGAGGAGCAGGAAAATCGACGTTTTGGGCAAAAGTCCTTCATCAGGAATAGAGGCAGGGAGCCTACAGGGACCTGCCCCCTTGCCCGACCCCAACTCCGTCCACTACCCTTCCCACCTCCCCACCTGTCTCCAGGCTCCCTGCCTCTATTCCTGATGAAGGACTTTTGCCCAAAACGTCGACTTTCCTGCTCCTCGGATGCTGCCTAACCTGCTGTACTGTTCCAGCAACACTCTAATCTAAACTCTCTGGTTTCCAGCATCTGCCAACAGGAAACTATAGACCACTTAGCTTGGCATTGTTGTTAGAATGAATCATTTAAGGAGGTTATAACTGAGCACTTAGAAAATCACAAGATTATTGGAAAGAGTCAGTGTGGTTTTTACAGAGGAACAAGATGGACGGGCACTATTTCGTTCGGATAATTGATTATTCGGTTAATTGATTTCCTCTGGGGCTCAGAGTTTTCTGGTAAGTCTGCTCCCCGTTCAGGAGACCAGGCAAAAGCACACCACGCATGAGCCAGTCGCCATTAAAGGGTCTCTGTCTGATTGATGGGATGGAATGGGATGAGTGGAGTTTCCCCAGGGGTCTATACTGGAGTGTCCCTTTTAACAATTTATAACAATGACCTCGACGAGGGGAGAGCTGACTCCATTTGCAGATATCACCAAGATCGGAAAGTATGTTGTGAAGAAGCAAGAGGGCATTGAAGATGGATGTGGAGAGGTTGTGTGAGGGAGCAAACCTCCTGCAGAGGCAGGGTGATGTGGGAAATGTGAAGTTATTTCCTTGGATAGGATGAATAAAAAAGAATAGCATTACTTAAAAGGGGTATGGAGGGATTGAAATGCTCCAGTGCGTGAATTACAAAATGGTAAGTTATAGTACAACATGTGGATATGAAGATTAGTGGGCTGCTATCCTTTATTATGTGAGGAACTGAATAGAAAGCAGGATGTTATGATTCAGTTCCAGATGGCACTGGGGATACCACGTCTCGTATACGGTGTGCAGTTTCACTCTCCTTATGGTGTAAATATATTGGAGGGGGTTTGGGGGATGTTTACTGGATTGATCCCTGGAATGAGTGGGCTGTTTGTGGAAAGGTTGGACAGACTGGGCTTGTTTCCCCTGGAGTTTAGAGAGTGAGGGGGTGAGTTGATTGAAATGTATCCGATCCTGAATGGGCTTAACAAGGTGGATGGGGAAAGGATGTTTCCAGTACTAGGGGGCAGAGTTTAAAATGTGGTTGTTGTTTGCTGATCGAGATAAGGGGAATTTTTTTCTGTCAGAGGTTTGTGCATCTTTGGAACTCTGTCTCAGCTGGCAATTGTGGTGAGGTTATTAAATATCTTTAGTGCAGGGCTTGATAGATTCTTGTTAGACAGGGACTCCAGGTTTATTGGGGTTAGATGTCATAGTGGAATTCAACACATACATTGTTCAGCCATGAGCTGACTGAATGGTGGAAAACACTTGATGGGCTGAATGGCCTCCTTCTGATCCTATTTTATATGGTCATACCAGTTTGGCCAAAGCTTTGGTGATTGGAACCATATTTCTTTGTGACTTGCTGTCAATTAAATTTTGGTAACTCCTGCTGGGAAGCAGCTTTTGGGTGCCTTACTGTATTAAAGGTGCTATATAAAGTCAACTTATGTCTGAATACCCTCCCAGTTTGATTCAAATGCACAAACATACAATGATGGAAATGAGCATAAAATATCTGTCTCCAAGAATCTTACTTTTTCGGACTCTATATCACTTTCTTTTCCCAGTGTGTTTCACCTTAAAGCTTCAATCCATTTCAGTATAATCTCTGCAGAATCTGCAGCTAGAGAAACTTTCCAGTTTTTATTGTAAATTTTATTTTGCTGTGAAAACACATTTAGAGGAATTAAAATCCTCAGCAAGGTTCAGTGAGGCTTTTTGTTCAACAGGAAGTTGTAAATAAAAGACCAGCAAGGCAATTCGGTTTCTTGCTGCATCTGGGAACAGGAGGAGGCTATTCTGCCCCTCAAGTCTGTTCTACCATTTAGTGGCCACCTTTGTTCCCATGCCATGTTGAGTTAGAGACTGCATGCCTCCCCACATCATCGTCCTTGTCCCCACATCACCAGCAACTGCACTTAACCCCCACCACAACCTCCCTCCCCCAGCACACACACACACACACACACACTTACACTCATATATACACACACACACACCATATGCGCATATACACACTCTCGCACTCTCTCTCTCACATACACACTCTTGCGCACACACACTCTCTCTCTCACACTCATTCATTCACTCACACACTCTCACGTTTTGGGATGACGGATTCGATTGACGGAGACAAATGATCGAGGAGATTGGAGTTTTGTTGTCCTGCTTGTGATACCTCACAGATGATCCCAACTTCCAGGAACTTTCTTGATCTGTGATTTGATGGGTGTCAAAATTCCAGGAAACTCCCCATTTATGTAAGGATGGATAAAGCCGATTCATTCAGAATTTTCAAAAAGGAATTGAATAAATTCCTGGAGACAACAAATCACAAGGCCTTGGGGAATCAAATGTGCAGCTTTTTCAAATGACGAGCTCAGGACAGGTGGATGGATTGAATGGCTTCTCTCTGATCCCGTAGCATAGCTGCAGAACACAGAGTGTGAAAGTAAATCCATTCCGGTTTACCAGGACCCGCAGGATAAGGAGGCACTGGAACAAACAGAAAACACTGGTAAAGAGTAAAATAGTTGGATTTCTTTCAATATTAGAACAACATAAATTAAACAGCAAGAAGTTTTTAAATGATGGCAGAGTGGACCAGGGCTAAGGGAAGCAACCCGTGTACAGTACCTGCTCACTCAGGAATGAGGGTAATAGTTAGAAGATGGAGTGGAAACGATTGAAACAAGGCTGTGTAATACAGGAGACTGTGAGGCTTCACATCATATTTGACCAGAACTGGGTAAACATTCCAAATTGTAACAGTTCAACGTGAAAGGGGTTCAGCAAGATGGAAAGGGGGGAGTACATTGTGAATGGATTGGTTATGTAGAATCTGATGCTGTTTGTGTTACTCCACGTGGGACATACGACAGGGTCAGGTTCTTCCTAAGCCAGCTGTCTGAAGTTTATTTACAACAAATTATTCACAATATCACAAACATATTACGGTAGGTGGGTGGGCCTGTGCTTTCTGATCTGACTGTAAAGTTCACACAAACCTGACTGACCCCATTAAACTAAGAGGGTGACAGAGGGTGATACAGATTAGAATCTAGATTAGATTACTTACAGTGTGGAAACAGGCCCTTTGGCCCAACAAGTCCACACCGAAGCGCACCCACCCAGACCCATTCCCCTTCATTTACCCCTGCACCTAACACTACAGGCAATTTAGCATGGCCAATTCACCTAACCTGCACATTTTTGGACTGTGGGAGGAAACCGGAGCACCCGGAGGAAACCCACGCAGACACGGGGAGAATGTGCAAACTCCACACAGTCGGTCGCCTGAGGCGGGAATTGAACCCGGGTCTCTGGCGCTGTGAGGCAGCAGTGCTAACCACTGCGCCACCGTGCCGCCCACTGTACCTGAACACCAGAGGGTCATGTGTCAAGTGACTGACTTAAAGGTACAGGCAGCTCTGGTCTGGAATCTGTGTGGGATACAAAAGAAGGTAAAGTTTGACTGATGCAAAGGCGACATTAAAAGCAAAATAATTTAAATTTCATGAGCCTTTCTCCAGTTTCATGACATTGCCCTTGAGCTACAGAGTAACCGAAAATTTAAACAGGCGTCTATGATTTCCTTATTCATTTCCGAAGGGATTACACAGTGAGTCTCATCTAGTCCAGGTGCCCTGTAGCTAGATAGAGTTGAGATTTTCATAAAGTGAATTCAACTCATCTATCCAATTTTTAACTGGCTTCCCAGGCTTTGAAATTTAATTTCATGTGAGCCATCCTCCATTCAGAATGAAAGATGTTTGTTCATCCTGTCCTGCGAAAGAACCTTCCAGAACGTTATTTTCTCAGTGGCAGCTCTCTGGTTACAAGATGAAAGATTCCAGATGCAATTGAGCATAACATCTCGGCTGTACTGAAGGAGTGCCACACTGTCAGAGGGTCAGTGCTGAGGGAGTGCCGCACTGTCGGAGGGTCAGTGCTGAGGGAGTGCCGCACTATGTAATGTTATCTCTCTCAGATCAGATCAGACAGAATAGTAAGGGTCTCTCAGCCTCAGGTGATCATAGAAGATCCATGGCCAGAATTCTTGAGAAGAATTGAGTTGGGTGTGGGTAGGGGAGTTTTCCTATGACCATATGAACCAGTATAGATCCCTGACTCAACACCATTGAAACCGATTATCTTGCTAGTTCTTCCATTGCTTTTGTGGGATCTTGCTGTGTGCAAACTAACAGTAGTTTTTTTAGATTAGATTAGATTAGATTACTTACAGTGTGGAAACAGGCCCTTCGGCCCAACAAGTCCACACCGCCCCGCCGAAGCGTATACCACCCAGACCCATTCTCCTACATTTACCCCTTACCTAACACTACGGGCAATTTAGCCAGGCCAATTCACCTAACCTGCACATTTTTTTTGGATTGTGGGAGGAAACCAGAGCACCCGGAGGAAACCCACGCAGACATGGGGAGAATGTGCAAACTCCAACAGAGAGTCGCCTCTGGCGCTGTGAGGCAGCAGTGCTAACCACTGTGCCACCGTGCCGCCCACAATTTTAATTGGCAATTTCCTGCATTGTCACAGTGACTGTCACATAGAACTACTTCATTATATGTGCTATGTGTAAGTGCCCTGAGGTCATTAAATAATTAAATGAATGCAAATTGGTTCTTTCTGTCTACCCACGGGGAGGTGGGAGTTGTGGTCATTTACCTAGCTCAGCGTGTTTTAGCCCCCTGGCATGGCTGGGCGAGCAGCATCATGAGGGTCAGCACCAGCTGCTCTATGGTCCCTAACATGGAAAGACACAGAAATTGAGGGGTCCGCAGTGGGAAGGTCCACTCTCTGTCGCAAATTCCCAAAGCTTGGAATGACATTCTCCTGAAACCTCACAGCACAGCAGGAAGTCTCTGCCAGCACCTGAAAAGATCTCTCCAATTATTCCAATCCCCCTCCCAGATCCTTATTCTCGACGATATTTTAGATGCTGCCTGTTACTGGTCTTGAATCCCCATCTCCGTAAAGCATTGAGTATTGAGGATATTACATTAGGCTGGAGTTACATATGGGCACAGGACATAGAGGGCAGGAGAAACTCTGCATGATGGACATGAGCCAATCTATTGGCTTTCTGACTTCTGCCATCTGAATGATGGCTTGAATTTGAACTGACAACTTTCCAGTGAGGAAGCTGAACTCCTGTTCCCCCTGCATCGTTAATCCAATGTCATTCTGCGAGCCTCTGCTTATGAAGACAGGCTGGAGAGGTTAACAGCAGAGAAGACTGTGGGACCTTGACAATGTTTTAATAACATCGATTTCTGGAGTCAGAAATCGCATTAATTGCAGCAGAAATCACTCGGGAATAATAAGTGCACTTTACTGTTTAAGGGTGGCACGGTGGCGCAGTGGTTAGCACTGCTGCCTCACAGCGCCAGAGACCCGGGTTCAATTCCCGCCTCAGGCGACTGACTGTGTGGAGTTTGCACATTCTCCCTGTGTCTGCGTGGGTTTCCTCCGGGTGCTCCGGTTTCCTCCCACAATCCAAAAATGTGCAGGTTAGGTGGATTGGCCACGCTAAATTACCCGTAGTGTTAGGTGAAGGGGTAAATGTAGGGGAATAGGTCTGGGTGGTTTGCCCTTCGGAGGGTTGGTGTGGAGTTGTTGAGCCGAAGGGCCTGTTTTCACACTGTAAGTAATCTAAAAAGACCAAGGGGACATGAAGGAGGATTGTTCAAAATGGTGTGAAGCTTTGACAGAATTTGTAAAGAGAGCCAGAGTGACCGGAGGGATTGAAGTGAATTGGCAACGTACCCAAGGAGCAGGTGAGAATGCTTTGTGTCACAGGGCGCCTCACACAGGGCGCCTCGCACAGGGCGCCTCGCACAGGGCGCCTCACACAGGGCGCCTCACACCTTCAAGGCAATAGCTGAGACAGCATGGCACCTGTTGTTAAAGTTCACTTGAGAATGTAACTTTTAAAAAAAGTTCTGGAATTTACATATGAAAGAACTGAAACCAACATGATCATTCTAAAAGATGAGAGACTGAACAAACAATCCAGGTCTTTTTCAATCTATAATTTCAGTTACATCACACTGTAAACCTTTGCTATAAATTCTGTGTTTTACAATCTTATTCTCTACAACCACCTGATGAAGGAGCAGCGCTTCGAAAGCTAGTGCTTCCAGTTAAACCTGTTGGACTATAACCTGGTGTTGTGTGACTGTTAACTTTGTTTCACACTGACCTGTTTGGTCTAGAATGTTAGTTGGTACTTTATGTTTAACCTTTGATTGTTTTACTATTCTGTAAATTTTAACATTTGCTTTCCACAATTCCTGTTTTCCCTTTAAGCCTTTGCAATGACCCAGCATCTCATTGCTTGGTGATTTTTCTCAATATATCTGTCTCAATCTCACTGACTCTCAGAATGATGGTACAAGTCAGCAATTGACCCTGGGATAATGGCTGATAGAGCTGAATTGGTTCTGCTGAGGTTAGTGAGGGGGGGCGCTGGTGTGCTGGAAATGGGCGACACTTGATATTGATTTTAACAAGATCTTGTGAACCCAGAATGTGCACATCAGAATCTGAGAGCTGGGGCAGACCATTCCTTCTCTGTAGCTTGCCCTGCCATTCCAGATCATCTAACTCAACATCATAGCTCTTTGTATCCCTGGATGTCATTTGTAACTAGAAATTATTCATTTACCTTATCTCAGAAGTGCAAGGACTGTAACAAACACTACATTGGACAAACAGGCAGAAAACTAGCCACCAGGATACATGAACATCAACTAGCCACAAAATGACATGACCCTTTCTCACTAGTATCCTTACATACAGATAAGGAAGGGCACCACTTCGACTGGGACAACACATCCATCCTAGGACAAGCCAAACAAAGACATACATGAGAATTCCTAGAAGCATGGCATTCCAACCGGAACTCTATCAACAAACACATCAAGTTAGACCTCATCTACCACCCCCCTGAGAAAAGGAACAGGAAGTGACTTCACCACAGGAAATAACATTACCACAGGAAATGACATCACCAACCCAAAGAAACCCAAACATATAAATAGAAAGCAGGAATTTTCAGCATTGCTTTGCATGAAGCCCACTGAAGATGTTACCTAGTAAGGTAACGAAACGCACCGATTGCCCCATATCAAGTAACATCCTCAAAAAACTCTGCCAGGTTTCTCAAACGTGGTTTTCTTCATTAGGCCATGTTGAATCTGCCCAATCAGACATTTATTTACTAAATACCCAGTAATCACATCCTTCAGAATAGATTCTCGTTTTCCTTTCTATTAAAGTCAGGCTAACAGTCTGTAGTACTTTCTTTCTCTCCCTCCTTTCTGAAAAACTCATATTACTTTTATTTCCTCCTAATCTACAGACACCTTTGCAAAATGTGTAGAATTTTGAACGATGATCACTTATGCATCCACAATCTCTGTAGTCTTCTCTTTCAACATTCCAGGATGGAGATAATTGGGAAAATGAAACAAAGATCTGTGGATGCTGCAAATCTGAAACAGAAACACAAATTGCTGGAGAAACCCAGTAGATCTGGCAGCATCTGTGAGGAGAAATATTAACTGAATTAATATTCAGTGACCCTTCTTCAGAAGATTAGAACACCATTCTGAGGAAAGTTCACTGGACCCAAGATGTTAACACTGCTTTCTCTTTTTAAGCTCATTGGGTCTTGGCAATGTGTCAACTTTCAGTCAACTGTCTACTTTAATTTCTCCAGCATCTGTCTTTTATTAGGAATGGCACTAACTGAAACCAGGGAAGAGGAGAAGCTGGGATTTTCAAACAGGAAAGAACAATCATTTTGCAATTGTCTATGTGTTTTGCAGTTTGCTTTAGACCGTAATGTTTGGGACATAGTTGGGCTGCTTCTTTCTTCTGAGTCAGGGCATTGATTACAACATGCTGATTTTTCCATCTCTCTTGAGGTCTTATTGTTCCCTCCATTAAATCTGCCCTCTCATCGAACTTTAACCCTTAACCCCATCATTCTGGCAAACCACTGACCTATCTACAAATCTCCTTTCCTTTCCAAAGACCATGAGCATATTACCTCTACCCAAATCCATCCACCTTTCCCAGCAGCCCCCATTCCTGTCCTTCTCGACTTGTCTGCAGTCTCTGGCATGGAGACCACGCTATCCTTCAGTAAACCCCCTGCCATTAAACTGGGGGAGTGGGGAGACTGCTTGTTCTCTGGGTCCTGTTCCTATCTGTCTGACTGGAGCCAGTCAATCCCCTGCGATGGTTTGTCTTCCTGCTCCTGCTGCTGTTCCTCAAGGATCTATCCTTGTTCCCTCTTATCTCCCATCGACATGAAGCCCATTGTTGACACCATCCAGAGGCAGAGCAATGCTTTCTGTACAAACATCGACTGTCCCCAGCTCAGCCTCACCAGCCGCAACCACTAACTCCTCCACTGCTGTTCAATTACCAGACGGCGTATTCAAAATCCAGAACTTTCTTCACTGGGAATATTGAAGCCACTGTTTATTCTCTCTGTTATACACTCCTTTCACTAGCTGCCAATTCCATCCATCTCCCTGGCAACAGTTTGAGGTGAAGCTGGTTTTCACAACCTTTCACCCAGAGGTGACCTTCACTCCTCACCTTGCTACCATCACTAACATCACTAATATTTACAACATCGTTCAACTTCATCCCCCCGGTGTAACCTTCTCCCAAATGCTTCCCTTGAATCCTGGCTGTTCCAATGTACTCATTGGCCTCTCTCCCACATTCTCTCCTCCTTGAGATCATCTGCTACCCTGTCTTGTGGGCGGCACGGTGGCACAGTGGTTAGCACTGCTGCCTCACAGCGTCAGAGACCCGGGTTCAATTCCCGCCTCAGGCGACTGACTGTGTGGAGTTTGCACGTTCTCCCCGTGTCTGCGTGGGTTTCCTCCGGGTGCTCCGGTTTCCTCCCACAGTCCAAAGATGTGCAGGTCAGGTGAATTGGCCGTGCTAAATTGTCTGTAGTGTTGGGTAAGGGGTAAATGTAGGAGAATGGGTGGGTTGCGCTTCGGTGGGGCGGTGTGGACTTGTTGGGCTGAAGGGCCTGTTTCCACACTGTAAGTAATCTAATCTAATCTAATCTAAACTGCTCCAAACTTCATTGACCTTTCACCCCCACCCTCACTGATGATTTAAAACTCTCCTCCTTGTTTTCACATCCCTCCACAGCCTCAGCCTCACCCCCTCTGCAATCTCCTCCAACCCCACAATTGTTCTGCTATTGCTGTTTGCCTTTTCTGTTGCCTCTCTCGATCACTCCATTTCACTGGCCTTCCTTTAAGATCAATCTCTTTAGTGATCTGACCAACAATCTCCTTATGTGTTACATGTCATACTTTGTTTAATAAAGCCCTAATGAATTTCCTTGGAATGTTTTATTTTGTTGAAAGTGCTACACAAATATAGGTGGTTGTTGTTGTAAGGTGTCAATGAAACAGACTTTCCAGTTAGGTGTTGGGAATGTGTACTGTAACATTAATTCTAACATCGGGGCTATTATAAGGTTAAGGGAGGTGATGACCAAGTGGTATTACTTATTAATCCAAAGATCCAGGTAATGTTCTGGGGACCTGGGTTTGATTCCTGCCGTGGCTGACAGTAGAATTTGAATTCAATAAAATTCTGGAAGTAAGAGTATAATGATATACAAAGTTAAAAATCACACAACACCAGGTTATAGTCCAACAGGTTAATTGGAAGCACTAGCTTTCAGAGCACTGCTCCTTCAGCAGGTGGTTGTATAATGGAGGAGCAGCATTCCGAGAGCTAGTGCTTCCAATTAAACCTGTTGGACTATAACCTAGTGTTGTCATAGAGTCATAGAGATGTACAGAATGGAAACAGACCCTTCGGTCCAACCCATCCATGCCGACCAGATATCCCAGCCCAATCTGGTCCCACCTGCCAGCACCCGGCCCATATCCCTCCAAACCCTTCCTATTCATATACCCATCCAAATGCCCCTTAAAGGTTGCCCTTTAGGTCTCTTTTATATCTTTCCCCTCTCACCCTAAACCTATGCCCTCTAGTTCTGGACTCCCCAATCCCAGGGAAAAGACTTTGTCTATTTATCCTATCCATGCCCCTCATAATTTTGTAAACTTCTATAAGGTCACCCCTCAGCCTCCGACGCTCCAGGAAAAACAGCCCCAGCCTGTTCAGCTCAAATGTTGTATGATTTTTAAGTTTGCACACCCCAGTCCAACACCGGCATCTCCAAATCTAGTCTAATGATGTTTCTGTAACCATTGTTGACAGTCAGTAAAACCCATCTGATTCACTAATGTACTTTAGTAGCATTACCTTTAGGGCCCACACATGACTCCAGACTTACAACAACAAATCTCACTGCCCTCTTAAAATAGTCTAGTAGGCTGCTCAGTTGTAACAATCACTCAACAAAGAAATGGACGTATGAACTGCAGCCATTCAAGAAAATGAGCAGTAAATGCTGGCCCAGCCAACAACCCCCAAATCTCATGAGTGAATTAAAAAAAAACCAAGGAATGGATTTTACTCAGAGTGATGACAGAGGCTATTAAGTGCTGAAGCTGAACCAAAGGCCAATACAACTCTGTTATATCTCCCTCTGTTTCCCTCACACCTCATCCTTACACCGGTCTCATTTTTACAATTTTTAAAAGGTCATCATTCTGTAACAGAGAACATTAAAGCTCAAAATATCAAAGACTTCAGAAAGCTGTGAAGCATATCACAGGGCAAAATGTAATCTGCATTAACCACTAAGAAAGCATTAATAGACGGATGGATCTCTGTGATGTCCCCATTTAACAAGGCCAAGCCAGAATCTATCCAGGGTTATGTTAGGTGTTATTAGGTCCACTGTCACATGTTTGTTGATAATTTAATAATAAAGCTGTCCTACCTTTGTCAGATTTCAGTTTCCAGAGATTGGCTTGATATTAATTGAATCTAAAATGAATGGATTCCTTTACTATCTCTCAATCTTTTGCTACAACAATTACATTATTAAGAGTTGTTCAATAATGATTGGTGGAGCTGCCCATTAATTGAATCTGTGACACTGTATCTCATTACCTTGTGGAGTTTTTTGTAACTTCATAAAGGGAGGTTTTTGAGAATTCTCTGGGCGGGTTGTTTTGGGATCAGATTGTGATCCGACACAAGAATAGAGAGGTGCCTCATTTACATAAAGTTTAAATCACAGAAGGACCCACTCAATGTGTCTGACTGTGCCAAACTGGATAAATTAAACTCTGTAGATTTACTCGCGTTTAATTCATAACAAAGGCTGCAGTCTCTTTTCGGCAGAGGATTGAGTTGCTGAATTGCTGCAGTGAAGTATTCTCTCTGTAGTTACAATTAGGAGAATTGAGGGATGGGTATGGTTGATTTGTTCTGATTAATCTGTTTTGAATCTGCCTCAGGACTCCATGCAATGTAATTGTAACTGAGCTCCTTCTGCAAAACATCCCATACCAGCTTTAACAAAGGCTCAGTTAGACTCGAAACGTCAGCTCTTTTCTCTCCTTACAGATGCTGCCAGACCTGCTGAGATTTTCCAGCATTTTCTCTTTTGATCCCATACCTCACCTTCTTGGAGACACTGCTCTCAATTTAGCTCTTTGACTCCAGTTTTGACCACCTGTCCTGGCTACTCTCTCTTTAGGATAATGTTGACTTCATTTACCTGATTATACTCTGTGAAGTGAACTGTGGTCACCTTAATAAAGTTGCTATACAAATACACTTTGTTGCTGACTCTTTAATATCCTGTCTAAATGCTTGCTTTTGGAAAATAATTTTACTTGGGATAACTTGACAATTTAACTTAATACAATAAACTTAGAATTAACTTCTTCTTATAAACAGTGTCTAACATTATCCATCTCTTCCCATGAGCTGATTGCACAAGGACTATAGAGGGAGACACTAAAGATTTTGGACAAGAAATGCAGGGGCAGTTTTTTATTCATTCTCGGGACGTGGCTGGGCCATCACTATTACCCATCCCTAAATGCCCAGAGGGCAGTGAACAGGCATTGAGTCATACAGCACAGAAACAGGTCCTTCAGTACAACTTGTCCAAACTGACCATGCTCCCAAATTAAACTGGTTCCACTTGCCTGCATTTGGCCCATATCAAAACCACAAAAGGGAAGTCCAACACAGGAACAGGCCCTTCGGCCCTCCAAGCCTGTGCCAATCATCATGCTTTAACTAAACTAAAAAAACCCATATCCCTCTGTTCCCTCCCTATTCATGTAACCATCCAGATGCCTCTTAAATGTCACCAAAATGCCTGATTCCTCCACCTCTTCTGGCATTGTGTTCCAGGCTCCTACCCCTCTCTGAATGAAAAACTTCCCTCGCACATCTCCCTTCAACTTTCCCCCTCCCACCTTGAACCTGTGCCCCCTGTAATTGAAACATTAACCCTGGGATAAAGCCTCTGACTATGCAGCCTATCCATGCCTCTCACAATTATGTAGACTTCTATCAGATCTCCTCTCAGCCACTGTCCTTCCAGTGAAAACCATCCTAATCTTTTTAACCTTTCCCCATAGCCAATGCCCTCGAGACCAGGCCACATCCCGGTGAACCATCTCTGCACTCTCTCCAAAGCTTCCAAACTTTTTGATAGTGTGGTGATCAAAACGCCAAATGCAGCCTAACAAGGGTTTTATATTGCTCTAACATGGTTTGCCAACTCTTGTAGTCCATGCCCCGGCCGATGAAGGTAAGCAGGCCACATTCCTTCCTAATCGCCTTGCCCACCTGTGCTGCCACTTTGAGGGAGCTGTGGACCTGCACGCCCAGATCCCTCTGGATGTTCGTGTTGCTAAGGGTCCTGCCATTTCCATTATAGTTCACCCCTAAATTTGATCCTCCAACATACATCACCTCCCATTTGTCTGGATTAAACTCCATCTGGCATTTCTGTGCCTGAGTCGCCAATCTATCTGTACCCTGTTGTATCCTTTCACAATTGTCAGCACTATCAGCAACTCCACCAATCTTCATATCATCTGCAACCTTACGATTCAGACCACCCACATTTTCCTCCAGATCATTTATATACACTACAAACAACAGAGGACTAAGACTGATCCCTGTGAAACACCATTAGTTGCTGGTCTCCATTTTGAAAAACACCCTTCCACCATTACCCTCTATCTTCTTTGAGCAAGCCAGTTCTGTATCAATGTAGCCATCCTACCCCAAATCCCGTGTGATTTTAGTTTTTGTACCAATCTGCCATGTGAGACTTTTTCAAATGCCTTACTCGAGTCCAAATAAACTTCCTTCATTAATTATCTTTGTCACCTCTTCAAAAGGTTTAACCAGATCGGTGAGATATGACCTTCCTCATATAAAACCATGCTGCCTGTCACCAACTAATCCATTTTCTTCTAAATGTGCATCTCTCTTGCCCCTCAGTATCTTCTCCACGAGCTTCCTCACCACAGACGTCAGGCTCACCAGTCTATAATTTCCTAGATTATCCCTGCTTATCTTAAACAAGGGAACAGCAATGACTAATCTCCAGGCCCCGAAACCTTGCCTGTGGTCAAAGACGATGTGAAGGTATCTGCTAATGCCCCAGCTATTACTTCCCTTCACTCTCGCAGTAATCTGGGATAGATCCCATCTGGTCCTGGGGACTTGTCTACCTTAATGCAATTTAGGATACACAAAACTTCGTCCTTCAATATATTGACATTCCCTGGAGTATTCACACACTCATCTCTGACCTCAGCATCAATGACCTCCTTCTCCTTGGTGAATACAAACACAAAGTACTCATTAAGGATCTCTCCCACTTCCTGTGGCTCCACGCTTAGCTTTACTCCTTTGTCCTTGAGTGGGTCTGCTCTTTCCTTTGCTACTCTCTCTCTTCTAATATCTGCATAAAAAGCATTGGGATTTTCCTTGACTCTGTTTGCTAAAGACATTTCGCGGCCCCTTTTAGCCTTACTAATTCTGCGTTTAAGTTCCTTCCTAACTTCTCTATGCTCCTCAAGGGCTTTGTCAGTTTATAGTATACTTCCTTTTTCCTTTTGACTCGGCTTACAATTTCGCTTGTCAGCCATGGTTCTTGAATCCTGCCATTCCCATCCTTTCAAACCCTTCCTATTCATGAATCTCTCCAAGTGTCTTTTAAATATTTTAAAGGTACATGCATTCAGCACTTCCTCTGGCAGTTCATTTCACACACAAATCACTCTCTGTGTAAATATGTTGCCCCCTCATGTCCATTTTAAATCATTTTCCTCTCACCTTAAAAATATGCCCCCTAGTTTTGAACTCCCCCAACCTAGGGAAAAAGCCCCTTGCTATTCACCTTATCCCCGCCTCTCATGATTTTATGAACCTCTATAAGGTCACCCCTGAACCTCACCCACATTGCTGTGGGTATAGAGTCATGTATAGTTCAGACCAGGTAAGAACAGCAGAGTTCCTCTCTCAACAGACATGAGTGAAGCAGATGGGGTTTTACAATTGGCAATAGTTAAACACAGTCTAATGGTGACTATATAAGTGAAGAAGAGTATTTAACACATCAAGTGGCCAGGGGCTGGAACCATAACAATGGTAGATGAGGTAGCAATCATTTGAAAAGTAAATTGGATGGGAATCTGAGGGTAATGGATTTGTTGGACTGTGGCAGTGAGTGGAGCAGTGGGACTGACTGGAATGCTTTGCTAGTATTGTCTCAATGAGCTGAATGGCCTCTTCCCATGCTGTAAATAACTGGTGCAATATTACAATCAGAGACATCCAATTGGCCAGTGAGATTTCACTTTCTCTGTTTAGGGTAGTGTTTCAGTTATCAGCTGACTGTCAGTTAGTAAAGAATCAGGAACCTGAGAAGGAAGATATTATTTTGGATATCTGTAACTGTTTGGCCAGCGGTTAGCATTGAATAGATTCACTTCTGTTTTAGAGCTCGGGATGTAACGAGATCTTGATGCAGATAAAAATCTGGAAAATAATGACCACAGGAGCACTGGAGATTGGTTAGTTACCTACCTACTGTAACATAGAGATGGTGAAAGATTTTAGAGAATAGCATAGGGTCCAGTAATGTGTAGTTGTCAGGACAATACAGAGCGAAAGTTATGATGTTAGTTTGTAGAGTGGATAGCTGTGCCAAGATATATAAAGGGAGTTGAAATTTGAACAAAGTTCTCAAGTCAAAAAATTTGAATAAAGACAGCCAACTACAGAAAGTTAAATACTTTAAAAGTAAGAACAAATGAAATTTAATAAAAGCTTCTGAAGAAGATTCGTACCAGATCTGAAGATTAACTCACTTTCTCTGCAAAGTCCTGCTGACTTTCTCCAACAATTTCTCTGTTTGTTTAACAAAAGCTAAAATCTGATTCAGAGACTTAGACAAGAAAAAAACATTAAAAAGTGGAAAATATCAAACGTAATATTTTTTTCTGTGATGTTTAGGAAATAATGATCAATCTTGAATAGATGTGAATTTTGTGATAATGATAGGTTATAAAAGTATAGAGACAGAAATGACCGGAAAGTTAAATAAATATTTGCAGCTACTGCAAAAAATACAGTAATCCTTGTTTTGTAGATCTTTCGATAGGATGAGTCGGTTTTTAGTAACACGTGAGTTGCTGTTAAAACTTGGGAATGTCGAGTGTTAATTACTCCATTTAAGTACAAACTGATTTACATAATTCGGTAAAGCCTTATTAAAACTGTCCTGGAATTGTTGAAGAAATGTCAGAGGTCACTGGTATGGCCCAATTCTGTCCAATTCCAGCCAGGGGACTTTAGTGTGAGGCGATAGCCTGGTGGTGCTATCACTGGACTGTATCATTCAGAGAGCCAGCTAATGTTCTGGGGACCTTGGTTTGAATCCCACCACGGCAGAGAGCGGAACTTGAATTCACCAAAGGTATGGGATGAAGGGTCTAACGGTAACCATGGAAGTGTTGCTTATTGTCAGAAAAACCCATCTGGTTGATCAATATCCTTTAGGGAAGGAAACTGGCCTACACGTAACTCCAGACCCAGAGCAATGTAGTTGACTCTTAACTGCCCTCTGGGCAATTAGGGATGGACAATAAATGTTGTCCCAGCCAGTGACACCCTCATCCTGTGAATGAATTGGGAAAAAAGGGAAGAGGGCAGGCCTTGGAAAGGGTACTGGTTAAATGGGAAGAGGGGCTTCAGTTAAATGCAGAAGCTGGAAGAACTGGGATTCTTCTTAAAAACAGCGAAGGTCAAAGGGTGATTTTAATAAGAGTTATTCAAAATGTAAGTGTTTTGATCATGTGAAGAAGAAACAGGCTCGAGAGTAACTTTCAAAAGAAATTGGATCAATATGTGAAGGCGACATTGTGATAAATGGAGGAATAAGGGGTGAAGGAGTTTATTTTGGAGAGCTCTCCAAGCAAAGATGATAATGTGCAGAATAATCTACTTCCCTGATGTTAATGATTATTGTGAATGAGGACTTCGATAGTATTTTGTTGTGTTTGTTTCTTGTGGATTGAAGTTTGTAATTGGTGGTGTAATTGAAAAGAGAAAAAGTGGGCCGATAGACTGATTGATTGTTTTAGCTTCAGTTTCAGAACAAGTGTTAGATAATGTTTTCTATAAAATACAATAAACAGATCCTTTGAGCCCACTGCAGTTTTTTTGGAGGATACTCAATGTGGCGATGGGAAGCACAGTTATGCATCATTGAGCTGATTGAATTGAGCAATTGTATGGCTCCAAAGGACTGGCCATTATTTCACTTGTAATAATCTTCAAACTGGATTAACTGTATTTTTGTATTGTACTCTCTTAGGAAATGGCAGAATATTAAAGCAGGGCAATGAAATTGACTAAAATATTTATTTACAGATTGATGGAGGGATGAAGCATAAATTATTTGGCAAATACTATTGAATGCAAACAGAAACTCTACATGTAATTACTCGGATCAGAAACCCTGTTTACAAACCTCTGAGTTTTCTCAAGAACATTAA
Organism: Chiloscyllium plagiosum; assembly: GCF_004010195.1. Taxonomy (NCBI): domain Eukaryota; kingdom Metazoa; phylum Chordata; class Chondrichthyes; order Orectolobiformes; family Hemiscylliidae; genus Chiloscyllium; species Chiloscyllium plagiosum. The sequence goes on along the minus strand of NC_057728.1, from coordinate 66,775,213 downwards.
AGAAGGATCCTTATATGCGCATATTCCTGCACACTGTCTCAATCTCAATAATTATCTAATGCCCTCTTGAGTCCCTCAATTGAACCTGTCTCCACCACATTTACAGGCCGCGCATTCCAGACCCTAACTACCCGCCGGGTTAAAACTTTCTTTTTAACACCCCCTTTGTTTCTTTTGCAAATCACTTTAAATCTAAGCCACCCTTGTTGTTGTCCCTTTTATGAGTGGGAACAGTTTCTCCCTCTCTACTCTATCCAGTCAACTCATGATTTTGAAAACCTTGATCAAATCCCCTCTCAGCCGCCTTCTCTCCAAAGAGAACTATTCCAACTTATATCCATCCTCATCATTGACATTTCTCATTCATAGAACATAGAAGAGAACATAGAAAAGTACAGCACAGAACAGGCCCTTCGGTCTATGGTGTTGTGCCGAGGATTAATCCTAATGTAAAATAAAATAACCTAACCTATGCACCCCTCAATTCACTGCTGTCCATGTGCATGTCCAGCAGGCACTTAAATGTTCGTAATGACTCTGCTTCCACCACCACCACCGCTGGCAACGCATTCCATGCACTCACAATTCCTCCAGGATGTTATTCTCTGTTTTTACAACAGCATCTCTGAAGGAGACAGTAGTCCACATAAAAGAATGTACTGATGAGAGGATAAAGTTTCTTTTTAAAGAGTTGCTCATTTACAACCGATTCAAGGATGGGCAAACTTTAACAAAAGGGTATAATTATACAGGAAATAACAGCAGGAATACACCAGGCAGCTGCTTGATCCTGCTGCACCGTCTTTCAGAATGTGACTATCTTTCACCTCAACCTCATCTTCCTGGAACCATTCTTGGAAATTCCTTCTGAATTCTCTCCAATGCATTCACATCTTGCCTATAATGTGGTAACCTGAGCTGTGCACAATAATGATGTGATCTCATTGAAACCTAAGACTCTGGGAAAAGTTGACCAGGTAGAGCAGGGGAGACTGCTTCCTCTGGAATAGAATCGAAAGTCAGGGTCACGATCTCAGAATAAGAGGTCAGCCATTTTGGACTGACACCAAGATAATTGTGTTCACTCAATGTTCTGGATCTTTGGAATCCTGTACTCCAGAGATGAGGATACTCAGACTTTGAGTGTATTCAAGGCTGAGATCAACTAGTTAATGTTCTCCAGGACATCCAGGAAGTGTGGCAATCAGCTGGGAAGATGACGTTGAGGTGAAAGATAGTCACATTCAGAAAAAACGGTGCAGCAGGATCAAGCAGCTGCCTGGTGTATTCCTGCTGTTATTTCCTGTATAATTATATCCTTTTGTTAATGTTTGCCCATCCTTTAATCTGTTGAAAATGAGCAACTCTTTAAAAAAAACTTTATCCTCTCATCAGTACATTCTTTATTTGGATTACTGTCTCCTTCAGAGATGCTGTTGTGAAAACAGAGAATAACATCCTGGAGGAGTACCTGAAAGATGATCAGGATCATCTGTTTGATGGGCCGTGTGTGGAGAAACCCTTAGAAAACAAAGAGCTTCCATTTGCACAGTATCCTTCTTGACTTCAGAGCACTTCAAGATGATTTCCAGCCAATTGAGTATTTGATAAAGTGTGGTCACAATTGTAACACAGTCTGCACAGCAAGCTCTCACAAACAGAAAAATGATGATATCCAGATAATCTGTTTATAGTGACATTTGACAAGGGCTAACCATTGACAAGACATAGAGGACTGTGATGCCAAACAGGAAGGAGACTGTGATAGATTTTGGTGGAGACTGGGATGTTGCTAAGAGAACTGCCCCTTTTATCTCTGAAATCTCCTCCAGCCCCCGACATCTCAAGATCTGAAAACTTCTCTCATTCTGGCTTCTCTTGGTAATCCAAGATAGAGGATGGGAAAAGATTATAGCTGTAAGAGCTGCTACGTTTTAAAGGTATTTTCAGTGTTGGAGCTGATTTCCTCAAATTCTAGGAGCAGTAATTAAGCAGTTGTGTTGTTTTGGAGCATTGGGAAAAAAGAGATCAAAATAACAGCATTTTATAAGGGAGAAAGAGAGACAGAATCGGGTTTCCACATCTGCAGTCCTTGATTTTACCCAGCAGTGGACCTACACAGCTGTCTGACCCAGCAGTGGACCTACACAGCTGTCTGACCCAGCAGTGACCCTACACAGCTGTCTGACCCAGCAGTGACCCTACACAGCTGTCTGACCCAGCAGTGACCCTGCACAGCTGTCTGACCCAGCAGTGACCCTACACAGCTGTCTGACCCAGCAGTGAACCTGCACAGCTGTCTGACCCAGCAGTGACCCTGCACAGCTGTCTGACCCAGCAGTGGACCTGCACAGCTGTCTGACCCAGCAGTGACCCTACACAACTGTCTGACCCAGCAGTGACCCTGCACAGCTGTCTGACCCAGCAGTGACCCTGCACAGCTGTCTGACCCAGCAGTGATCGGGGGCTCTCTAGTCCAAAGCACAGACAGGCATTTCTACAGCCAATAGTGAGACAACAGAATGGTGTGTATCCTCCCTGGTGCCAGGATCAAGGATATCTCGGAGAGAATGCAGACTGTTCTCGAGGGGGAGAGGGACCAACAGGAGGTCACTGTCCACATTGGAACTAATAACATGGGAAGGGAAAAGGATGAGATTCTGAAGGGAGAATATAGAAAGTTAGGCAGGAATTTAAAAAGGAGGTCCTCGAGAGTAGTAATATCTGGATTACTCCCAGTGCTACGAGCGAGTGAGGGCAGGAATAGGAGGATAGAGCAGATGAATGCATGGCTGAGGAGCTGGTGTATGGGAGAAGGATTCACATTTTTGGATCATTGGAATTTCTTCTGGGGTAGAAGTGACCTGTACAAGAAGGATGGATTGCACCTAAATTGGAAGGGGATTAATATACTGGCAGGGAGATTGGCTGGAGTTGCTCGGGAGGAAGCTGTCCGTGTAGGTTGGGGGGCGTGGACTGGTGGTGGGGGGAGGTTTGGGGAACGAGTTTGTTAAATGTGTACAAGAAAATTTTCTGATTCAATATGTGTACATACCTACTAGAGAAGGTGCAAAACTTGACTTACTCTTGGGAAATAAGGCAGGGCAGGTGACCGAGGTGTCAGTGGGGGAGCACTTTGGGGCCAGCGACTATAATTCTAAAATAGAGATGGAAGTGGATATAAAAATTAAAGTTCAAAATTGGAGGAAGGCTAATTTTGATGATATTGGGCAAAAACTTTCAGTAGTTACTTGAGGACAGATGTTCACAAGTAAACAGACAGCTGGAAAGTGGGAAGCCTTCAAAAAAAGATAACGAGAGTCCAGAGACAGTATATTCCTGTCAGGGTGAAAGGAAAGGCTGGTAGGTATAAGGAATGCTGGATGACTAAAGAAATTGAGGTTTGGTTCAGAAAAAGAAGGAAGCATATGTCAGGTCTATACAGGAGAGATCGAGTGAATCGTTAGAAGAGTATAAAGGCAGTAGCAGTATACTTATGAGGGAAATCAGGAGGGCAAGAAGCGGCCATGAGCTGGTTAGGTGGCACAGTGGTTCAGTGGTTAGCACTGCTGCCTCACTGCACCAAGAACCCGGGATCGATTCCAGCCTCAGGTGACTGTGTGGAGTTTGCACATTCTCCCCAGGTGCTCCGTTCCCTCCCACAGTCCAAAGATGTGCAGGTTAGGGTGGATTGGCCATGGGAAATGCAGGGTCTGGGTGGGATGCTGTTCAGAGGGTCGGTGTGGATTTGTTGGGCCAAATGGCCTCTTGCTGCACTGTAGGGATTCTATGAAATAGAATTAAGGAGAATCCAAAGGGTTTTTACAAATACATTAAGGACAAAAGGGTAACTAGGGAGAGAATAGGGCCCCTCAAAGATCAGCAAGACAGCCTTTGTGTGGAGCCGCAGGAGATGTGGGAGATACTAAATGAATATTTTGCATCAGTGTTTACCATGGAGAAGGACGTGGAAGATATAAAAATTAGGGAAATAGATGGTGACATCTTGAAAGATGTCCATATTACAGAGGAGGAAGTGCTGGATGTCTTGAAACGGGTAAAGGTGGATAAATCCACAGGACCTGATTCAGGTGTACCCTAGAACTCTGTGGGAAGCTAGGGAAGTGATTGCTGGGCCTCTTGCTGAGATATTTGTATCATCGATAGTCACAGGTGAGGTGCCGGAAGACTGGAGGTTGGTAAACGTGGTGCCACTGTTTAAGAAGGGTAGCAAGGACAAGCCAGGGAACTATAGACTGGTGAGCCTGACCTCAGTGGTGGGCAAGTTGTTGGAGGGAATCCTGAGGGACAGGATGTACATGTATTTGGAAAGGCAAGGTCTGATTAGGGATAGTCAACATGGCTTTGTGCATGGGAAATCATGTCTCATAAACTTGATTGAGTTTTTTGAAGAAGTAACAAATAGGATTGAGGAGGGCAGAGCGGTAGATGTGATCTATATGGACTTCAGGGAGGCGTTTGACAAGGTTCCCCATGGGAGACTGGTTAGCAAGATTAGGTCACCTGGAATATAGGGAGAACTCTCCATTTGGATAAAGAACTGGCTCAAAGGTAGAAGACAGGGTGGTGGTAGAAGGTTGTTTTCCAGACTGGAGGCCTGTGACCAGTGGAGTGCCACATGGATCGGTGCTGGGCCCTCTACTTTTTGTCATTTACATAAATGATTTGGATGCGAGCATAAGAGGTACAGTTAGTAAGTTTGCAGATGACACTAAAATTGGTGATCTAGTGGGCAGTGTACAATGGGATCTTGATCAGATAGGCCAATGGGCTGAGGAGTGGCAGATGGAGTTTAATTTAGATAAATGTCAAGTGTTGCATTTTGGGAAAGCAAAGCTTAGCAGGACTTATACACTTAATGGTAAGGTCCTCGGGAGTGTTGCTAAACAAAGAGACCTTGGAGTGCAGGTTCATAGCTCCTTGAAAGTGGAGTCGCAGGTAGGTCGGAGAGTGAAGAAGGCGTTTGGTATGCTTTCCTTTATTGGTCAGAGTATTGAGTACAGGGGTTGGGAGGTCATGTTGCAGCTGTACAGGACATTGGTTAGGCCACTATTGGAACACTATGCAATTCTGGTCTCCTTCCTATCGGAAAGATATTGTGAAACTTGAAAGGGTTCAGAAAAGATTTACAAGGATGTTGCCAGGGTTGGAGGATTTGAGCTACAGGGAGAGGCTGAACAGGCTGGGGCTGTTTACCCTGGAGCATCGGAGGCTGAGGGGTGACCTTATAGAGGTTTATAAAATCATGAGGGGCATGGATAGGGTAAATAGACAAGGTCATTTTGTCAGGTGGAGCCTAAAACTGTAGGGTATAGGTTTAAGGTGAGAGGGGAAAGATATAAAAGGGTCCGACGGGGCAACATTTTTCACTCAGAGGGTGGTGTGTGTATGGAATGAGCTGCCAGAGGAAGTGGTGGAGGCTGGTACAATTACAGCATTTAAAAGACATTTGGATGGGTATACGAATAGGAAGGGTTTGGAGGGATATTGGCTGGGTGCTGGCAAATGGGACCTGATTAATTTAGGATATCTGGCCTACATGGATGAGTTGGATCAAAGGGTTTGTTTCCGTGCTCTATGACTCTGTGACTCTCATGCATCCCAGATTCTAGTTGTCCCACCACCAGTCACTGCACCTTCAACCCACTTCTTTGTCCAGGCCTGATATAATCACTCCTCACACAGCACTGTGTCACACCAAGTGGCCCCTTTGGACTGATTAAAAATGCTGCATCAATATAAGTTGTTGTTTTGCTTTTTTTGTTTCCTTTTCAACAATTCCGACTGTGAGAGCTTTTCCCAGAGACAGACTCCGTACATGAGTGACCTTTACTCCATCTCTCCCCTTTCCATGTGCCTCCTTCTGGAGATAGTCCTTTTAGATAGCCTCGTTGTCTCAAATTGTTAATTTAATAAATTACATTGGGAGCTAAGTACACAATTAATTTGCAAGTTAGATTGAATTTTTATTAGTGCTGCCAGATTTATCTCCCAGTCTCTCAGCGTTAGGCTTTGGCATTCTGGAGTGAAAATGTTAAACTGTGGCTACAAACTGCTGGCAGATCAAAGGTGATTTTCTCAAATTGTTCTCCGAGTGAGACAACTGCAGCTTCCTCTTACAGTCATAGAATCATACAGCACAGTAACAGCCCTTTCGGTCCAACCAGTCCATGCCAACCACAATCCCAAACCAAACTAATCCCACCTGCCTGCTCCTGTTCCATATCTCTCCAAACCTTTCTTATTCATGAACTTATCCAAATGTTTTTTAAATGTTGTAATTGTACCCATCTCCTCTGGAAGTTCATTCCACACGTGTTTTAAACCGTGAGGTATGTCATTTGGAGCAAATTTGGAGGGAACAGTCATTTTTAGCTGTTTTGGCCTGGTCTACAAGATCACTGATTTTCACTAATCCTTCAGTTTCTACATTATTATTGCACACACTGGAATCTTGGAATTAACGTGGAAAATGCTCTTCAGGGCTGGCTCGTCAGTGGAGAAGGACAGAGTGTACAATTTCCACTCCCTGAGGCGTTGACAATATATTTTACTGATTCAAATAAACAAACCTATTGAATTAATCCGGGCAAAAGGCCAAAATGTAGATTCTTTCCATCGAAATAAACTCTTGTCACTAACTACTCCTTCCACAGGGGGCAATGGTGAGATGACTTCCTCACCATCCGGTGGGGAGAAGACTATTTTCATGTGCTTGTGTCTCATTGATGACCCTCCTCACCAGGTTTAATTCGCCCCTTCCATTTACCCCTTGATGCTAAACAGAGCTTTCAGAAATGTGACAGCATTAACTGGAGGGGGGGTGGGGGGAAGGAGGGGGGATTGTTCCTCAGCCTCTGGCCTGGGGGACTCCATGGCTTTCATTATCCGAGCTGAGGCTCCACAATGCTCCGAGTGGGATTGAATAAGGAATCAGCCAATTGAAGCTTGGAGCAGGATCGACGGGCCAAATGGTCTCATTCTACTGCTAGCTCTTGTGTATTACAGAAGGCAGAGTCACCCTCACCTCCATCTATTGTGAAGGAAATGTGGAACCCAATGGAAATATGAAGACTAGATTGTGCTAAGGCTTTTAAAATTCTGTCATTGCCTCAAACATTTTGAACTGAGAAGAGATTTAAATTCAATCCATCATTGACATATTATCTAGTGATTAAATTATGTGCATCACCATAACTTGCCAAACATTGAAGGTTTAATATCAGTGGAAGCGATTCACTTGCTTCATTCTCAAAGTTAGTGTTTAAAAATGGAACAGAAACTATTTGGTGTCAGTTTCCTAAGTGAGGCAGTTTAATTTATCTCGGTAATCTTCATTGACCGAGACACAAATGTTTGAATCAATAAATTTTAATCAGTCAAGATGTCTGTGAATGCAGGAAAAGATTGTGATGTTATCCAGGAATTGAAATACAGTCGATGCAGGATCCGGGCTCACTCAGAGCATTTTCCATCGTCATTGGCTATCTGTGCTTTCTCTTTCCATCTGTCTGGAGTGATTCTGAGGTTGGGTTCATGCCATAATCACAGTCTCTACTGATTGTTGTTCATCTGTTTATGTGAACAAGCAACAAGAGGAGGCCACTCGGCCCTTGGAGCCTGCTTCCCCACTCAGTAAGGTCATGGCTGACCTGACGTTCACCTCATCTCTATATTCCTGCACATCCCCCCGATAACCTTTCATCCCCTTGGTCATCGAGAATATGTTGTGGTGGAATATTTTGTGTCTGTCAAAGGTTTATATGGATGAAAGGTCAGAGGGTTAAACATAATCGAGGCAGTTGTTTAGAAAAAGGGACACAAAACCTTGGATTTATTTATGGCTCAGATCAAAGATCTGATTGCCTGTCTATTTGTTCAGGATGTGAAGGTGCTGGTGTTGGACTGAAGTGGACAGAGTCAGGAGTCACACGAGGCCAGGTTATAGTCCAACAGGTTTATTTGAAAACACTAGATTTGGAGCGCAGCTCCTTCGTCACCTGATGAAGGAACAGAACTCCGATAGCTTGCAACTTCAAATAAATAATATATTTGTTCAGGAATTGAGGATATCGCTGGCTGGACTGACTACAGTTAGTTGCCCTGGAGAAAGTGTGGTTTGGTTTGTGATGGATCTCAATCACAGTCACTGCAGTGTCACCTCTCTCTGTTTAGATCAGGGGCTCTGGAGGTCTGACTGATCGAGAGTGATCCAGGAAAGCCAGTCAAAAACCCTAAGCAGAAGAGGATCTTATAGTTAATTGCACGACCCAATCAGGTCTGAGTTATACTGCTGTGGCAGACTTGGGTCCACATCTTCTAGTCACAGTTTCAAGGGGTTGTCCAGTGAAGCTCAAATCCAGGGGCATTCCCTGCTGAGCTGCTGTGGTCCAGCCCAGAATTCCACACAGCCAGCAGCAGAGGGGCTCTGCCCCCAGCTTATCACAACAGTCCCTGCTGTTACCCAGGAGTTAAAGTCCCTGAGTGCACTTTCACTGAGAGAAGGTGAGTGGAGGCTGAGGGATGAGAGGTTTATAAAATCATTCGGGGCATGGGAAGGGTGAATAGACAAAGTCTTTTCCCTGGGGTGGGAAAGTCCAAAACTAGAGGGCATAGGTTTAAGGTGAGAGAGGAAAGATTTAAAAGGGATCTTAAAGGACAACTTTTTCATGGAGAGAGATACATGTATGGAGCGAGTTACCAGAAAAAGTGGTGGAGACTGGTCCAATTACAACACTGAAAAGGCATCTGGATGGGTATATGAGTAGGAAGGGTTTAGAAGGATATGGGCCAAGTGCTGGCAAATGGGACTAGATTAATTTCAGATTTCTGGTCAATGTGGACAAGTTGGTCTGAAGGGTCTGTTCTCGTGCTGTCTAACTCCATGACTCCATGAGTGTACAAGATTTCTTAAACATGCAAAAGCCAAAATTGCAAAACTGCAAAACCAAAAATCACTGTGTGAAGAGTCGTACTGCACTCAAAGCATTAACTCTTTTTCTCTCTGCACAGATGCTGCCAGACCCACCGAGTTTCTCAACAATTTTGGTTTTTGTTTCAGATCTCCAACGGCTGCAGTTCGTTGTTTAGTTTTTGAGTAGGATTTTGAGTGCTATTTTGAAAGGCAGTCAGGAATGGAAGTCTACTGTTCTTAGCTGCACTGGTCGACATGTGAATCCAGACCCACAGCAATGGAGTTATCTCTTAACTGCCCTCTGAAATTATTTTTTTTAGATTAGATTACAGTGTGGAAACAGGCCCTTCGGCCCAACAAGTCCACACGACCCGACGAAGCAAAACCCACCCCATACCCCTACATTTACCCCTTACCTAACACTACGGGCAATTTAGCATGGCCAATTCACCTGACCCTGCACATCTTTTGACTGTGGGAGGAAACCGGAGCACCCGGAGGAAACCCATGCAGACACGGGGAGAATGTGCAAACTCCACACAGTCAGTCACCTGAGGCGGGAATTGAACCCGGGTCTCTGGCGTTGTGAGGCAGCAGTGCTAACCACTGTGCCACCGTGCCGCCCACACGGCCCAGGGCGTCACACAGTTCAAAGGCAATGGGTGATGGACAATAAATGTCTGTCCAGTCAGGAAACCCCATCCTCACCCCCTATCCTGGAAAAGGTTATAAGTGATAGGATTTATTATCATCGAGAGAGGAATATGTTGATTAGGGATAGTCAACATGGTTTTGTGAAGGGTAGGTCGTTCCTTATTGAGTTCTTTGAGAAGGTGACCAAACAGGTTGATGAGGGTAAATCAGTTGATGTGGTGTATCTGGATTTCAGTAAAGCATTTGATAAGGTTCCCCACGAGAAGCTATTGCACAAAATAGGGAAGCATGGGATTGAGGGGGATTTAGCGGTTTGGCTCAGAAATTGGCGAGCTGAAAGAAGACAGAAGGTGGTGGTTGATGGGAAATGTTCATCCTGGAGTTCAGTTAATAGTGGGGTACCACAAGGATCTGTTTTAGGGCCACTGCTGTTTGTCATTTTTAAAGAGGGCATAGAAGGAAGGGCTAATGAATTTGCAGATGACACTAAGGTTGGTGGAGTTGTGGACAGTGCAGAAGGATGTTGCAGGTTACAGAGGGACATAGATAAGCTGCAGAGCTGGGCTGAGAGGTGGTAAAAGTCTGAGGTGATTCACTTTGGATGGAGCAACAGGAATGCAGAGTACTGGGCTAATGGTAAGATTTTTGGTAGTATAAATAAGCAGAGAGATCTCGGTGTCCATGTACATAGATCCCTGAAAGTTGCCACCCAGGTTGATAGGGTTGTTAAGAAGACATACGGTGTGTTCACTTTTATTGGTAGAGGGATTGAGTTTTGGAACCATGAGGTCATGCTGCAGCTGTACAAAACTCTGGTGCAGCTGCACTTGGAATATTGTGCACAGTTCTGGTCACCACATTATCAGAAGGATGTGGAAGCTTTGGAAACAGTTTGCAGGGGGTTTACTAGGATGTTGCTTCTGATATGGAGGGAAGGTCTTACGAGGAAAGTTTGAGTTGAGGCTTTTTTTATTAGAGAGAAGAAGGTTGAGAGGTGACTTGATTGAGACATATAAGATAATCAGAGGGTTAGATAGGGTGGACAGTGAGAGCCTTTTTCCTCAGATGGTGATGGCTTGCATGAGGGGACAAAGCTTTAAATTGGGGTGTGATAGATTTAGGACAGGTGTCAGAGGTAGTTTCTTTACTCAGTAGCAGGGGCATGAAACACACTGCCTGCAACAGTAGTAGACTCACCAACTTTAAGGGCATTTAAATGGTCATTGGATAAACATATGGACGATAATGGAACAGTGTAGGATAGATGGGCTTCAGGTTGGTTCCACAGGTCAACGCAACATCGAGGGCCGAATGACCTGGACTGCACTGTGATTATCTATGTTCCATGTTCTGAGGTGTTTGGTGGATTGGACTGGCTGAGTGTCAGGAGGCAGACAGCACAGATTGGTTTGAGAATTGCTGAGGAACTGGGACATTCTGCAGGTTTGTAATTTGATGGATGTACCCCCATGTTGAAGTATTATTGGATATACCTGCCTAGTGAAGTAGTTGAGGCTTCCTCACTGAATGTTTTTAAAGCTAAGATAGGTAATTTTTTGAATTAAGGGAAGCGGTGAGTGGGCGGGTAAGTGGAGCTGAGGCCACGAGAAGGTCAGCCATGATCATCTTGAATGTTGGAGCAGGTCTGATGGGCTACTCCTGCTCCTAGTTCCTACTTTCTTATAATTTCATGATCTTTACATTGTAGGTAACGTATCCCTGGTTTTCAACATTTACTCACAGCAGTATCACCACCTGTTTGTGGGATCTTGCTGTGCAACAGTTGGTGGCTATATTTCCAACATCACAAGAAAGGCCACACTTCATTGGCTATAAAGCCAAGGGGATGTCCTGAGGTTGTAGAAGCAGCTATATAAATGCAAGTCTTCCTGTTACCAGTGCAGCTATTCCCGGTGTTTCTATATTCTCCTCCAGACACAAAGACAAATATTTGGTGTCTCTTCTGTTGCCATATCAACGTAGCCAGCTTTTAAGGAGGTGTATATTTACCCAGCACAGCCGGGCTGTATCTCTGCTTCGTTTATACCTTCATGGTGCTGAGGTGTTAGCACTTTGCTGAGATTCCTGCAGCTTCAGTTAATTACTCTCACTTTGCTACAGATTGCATTATGGTAAATGGCTCATCAAATACTTAAAAGTAAAGGTGTGTTCTGTGAAAGGTATTCCTAAGAAAACATTTAATTATTTCCATTCTGGAGCTGGGCTTGACACAGATACTGGGGAATCTCGAACACACAGGGGCAGTCTGAGGACAGCGTCGGAGGCTGAGGGGTGACCCTTTAGAGGTTTATAAAATCAGGAGGGGCACAGACAGGGTAAATGGCAGGTGTCTTTTCCCTAGGATGGGGTATTTCAAGATTTCAAGGAGGGCACATGTTTAAGATGAGAGGAGAAAGATTTTAAAAAAGACATGAAGGGCAATTTTTTTTACATAAGGAGTATTCCTGTGTGGAATGAACTTCCAGAGGAAGTGGTGGATGTGATTACAGTTACTTGACATTTAAAAGATATTTGAATAAGTTCATGAATAAGAATGTGTGGAGGGATATTGTCCAGGAGCAGACAGGTGGGACTAGTTTAGTTTGGGATTATGGTCAGTATGGACTGGTTGGACCAAAGGGTCTGTTTCTATGCTGGATGATTCTATAACTGCATGGCAAGCCATCCCAAAGAGTTGTGGATCATTCACGGAATCAAGGATGACAGGGAAAAGGCAGAAATGTGGATGTGAGGAATGTCAGGTCAGTCACAATCCCATTGAATGGCAGAGCAGGCTCGAGGGGCCAAATGGCCTCTGCTGTTCCTATTTCCAACGGCCTTCTGGTGTGCAATGAAGGAGACAGTGTGAGATTGGGACTTGTGAAGCTGTATTAGATATATGATCCGACACCCCTCCCCCAAGTCCCTCCTCCCTACCTTTTATCTCAGCCTGCTGGACACACTTTCCTCATTCCTGAAGAAGGGCTTATGCCCGAAACGTCGATTCTCCTGTTCCCTGGATGCTGCCTGACCTGCTGCGCTTTTCCAGCAACACATTTTCAGCTTAGATATATGATGGTCTATTTTCTGAGAAACCCTTCCTCAGTTTGTGCTGGCTAATATTGATTCCTGACTAACATGGTGGAAACTTGGCCAGCACTGCACTCTGAGACTCTCCTGGACAGGGTGTCAGGGTGAGTTGTTAGGCTGAGAGCCAATCAGCCAAACAATAGGAAAACCACGACAAATATTCTTCAAGGAATTCTCCTTTGATGTCCTGACCAATGTTCAGCCAACACCTAAAAACAGATATTAAAACAAAATCTGGAACATAAACAGAAAGTGCAGGAGAAACCCAGCAGGTCTGGCAGCCTCTGCACAGAGAGAAACCGAGTTAATGTTTTGAGTGAGTGCTCCTTCATCAGAACTGTCAAACAGCCAGGGCAGGGCGGTGTGTGTGTTGTTAGTGGGGATGATGTGAGGAGTGGGAGAGAATAGAATGTGTAGAGATGGTGTGTGAGAGAGAGAGAGAGAGAGAGAGAGCGGGAGAGAAAGGGATAGGCAAACAAAGAGATTGCTGATTCTTAGAGGGAGATGTACAGCATCGAAACAGACCCTTCAGTCCAACCCGTCCATGCTGACCAGATGTCCCAACCCAATCTAGTCCCACCGGCCCATATCCCTCCAAACCCTTCCTATTCATACACCCATCCAAATGCCTTTTAAATGCTGTAATTGTACCAGCCTCCACCACTTCCTCTGGCAGCTCATTCCATACACATACCACCCTCTGCATGAAAAAGTTGCTCCTTAGGTCCCTTTTATATCTTTCCCCTTTCACACTAACTGAATGCCCTCTAATTCTGGACTGCCCCCACTCCAGGGAAAAGACCTTGTCTATTTACCCTATCCATGCCCCTCATAATTTTGTAAACCTCTATAAGGTCACCCCTCAGCCTCCGACGCTCCAGAGAAAACAGCCCCAGCCTCTCCCTATAGCTCAAATTCTCCAACCCTGGCAACATCCTTGTAAATCTTTTATAAACGCTTTCAAGTTTCACAACATCTTTCCGATAGGAAGGAGACCAGAATTGCACGCAATATTCCAACAGTGGCCTAACCAATGTCCTGTACAGCTGCAACATGACCTCCCAACTCCTGTACTCAATACTCTGACCAATAAAGGAATGCTCGCATCCAAATCATTTATGTAAATGACAAAAAGTAGAGGATCCAGCACCGATCCTTGTGGCACTCCACTGGGCACAGCCCTCCAGCCTGAAAAACAACCCTCCACCACTACCCTCTGTCTTCTACCTTTGAGCCAGTTCTTATCCAAATGGCTAGTTCTCCCTCATTCCATGAGATCTAACCTTGCTAATCAGTCTCCCATGGGGAACCTTGTTGAACGCCTTACTGAAGTCCATATAGATCACATCCACCGCTCTGCCCTCATCAATCCTCTTTGTCACTTTTTCAAAAAACTCCATCAAGTTTGTGAGACATGATTTCCCACGCACAAAGCCATGATGACTATCCCTAATCAGTTCTTGCCTTTCCAAATACATGTAAATCCTGTCCCTCAGGATTCCCTCCAATAACTTGCCCACCTCTGACGTCAGGCTCACCGGTTTATAGTTCCCTGGCTTGACCTTATCATCTTAGCCAATGTCTAGCCTTCTGGCACCTTGCCTGTGACTATTGATACAAATATCTCCGCAAGAGGCCCAGCAGTCACTTACCTAGCTTCCCATAGAGTTCTCGGGTACACCTGATCTGGTCCTGGGGATTTATCCACCTTTACCCGTTTCAAGACATCCTTCACTTCCTCCTCTGTAACATGGACATTTTTCAAGATGGCTCCATCTATTTCACTACAGTCTATATCCTTTACCACAGTAAATACTGATGCAAAATACTTGTGTAGTATCTCCCCCATCTCCTGCGACTCCAACAAAGGCTGCCTTGCTGATGAGGGGCCCTATTGTCTCCCTAGTTACCCTTTTGTCCTTAATGTATTTGTAAAAACCTTTTGGATTCTCCTTAACTCTATTTGCCAAAGCTATCTCATGTCCCCTTTTTGCCCTCCTGATTTCCGTCTTAAGTACACTCCTACTGCCTTTATACTCTTCTAAGGATTCACTTGATCTATCCTGCCTATACCTTCCTTCTTTTTCTTAACCAAACCCTCTCCATAATAAGCCCAGAGCGAGAATTGCTGGGAGGCTGCTAAACCAGATAATCCAGTCATCATGACACTGCTGCGTGTCGCAGCTTGCTGCATACAGATTGATTATCTTGTTTCCTACAAATACAACCAATGGCTAAACCTGAAAACAAAACGTAATTGGCTGTGAATTGCTTTCAGATGTTCTGAGTTTGTAAAGGTGCCATAGAGATGCACATCCTTCTCTTTTAACGTGAGTTGGACCATTCTAGATTTGTTTACATACATCCTGCAAACTGCTGCATTTTACAGCATCAGTGACCATTTCAAAACTGTCTCCATGTCTTGGTTCTGTCACTGACTCTCTCACACACACAGCACTGTAGATCGGGATGCGGACTGGGATTCACTTAGTGTTAGAAAATTCGATGGAGCAGAATTTGTAAGGAGCATCCAGGAGGGTTTTCGAAAGCAATATGTAAGTAGTCCAATTCAGGAAGGAGCCATACTGGACCTGGTGTTAGGAAATGAGCCCGGCCAGTGGTTGAAGTTTCAGTGGGGGATTACTGTGGGAATAGTGATCACAATTCCTTAAGTTTTAGAATACTCATGGACAAAGATGAGAGTGGTCCTAAAGGAAGAGCGCTAAATTGGGCGAAGGCCATCAGTACCAAAATTCGGCGGGAGCTGGGGAATGTAGATTGGGAGCAGCTATTTGAAGGGAAATCCACATTTGATATGTGGGAGGCTTTTAAAGAGAGGTTGGTTAGAGTTCAGGAGAGATGTGTTCCTGTGAAAATTAGATTAGATTACATTAGATTACATTACAGCTGAGGCGGGAACTGAACCCGGGTCTCTGGTGCTGTGAGGCAGCAGCGCTAACCACTGTGCCACCGTGCCACCCTTAAAATGAAGGATAGAAATAGCAAGATTAGGGAACCATGGTTGACAGGTGAAATTCTGAGACTAGCTAAGAGGAAAAAGAATACGTAAATAAGGTCTAAGCAACTGAGGTCAGATGAGGCTTTGGAAGAATATCGGGAATATTCTTCCAATCTGAAACAAGGAATTAAGAGGGCTAAAACAGGTCATGAGATATCCTTCACGAGCAGGGTTAAGGAAAACTCCAAAGCCTTTTATTCGTATATTGGACCAAGAGAGTAAGTAGGGAAAGGGTTGGCCCACTCAAGGACAAAGGAGAAAAGATATGAATGGAGTCAGAGAAAATGGGCGAGATTCTTAATGAGTACTTTGCATCGGTATTCACAGAGTAGAGGGAGATGGCAGATGTTGAGGATAGATCTTCGATCACTCTAGGTCAAGTCGGCATAAGGACGGAGGAAGTGTTGGGTATTCTAAAAGGCATTAACGCGGACAAGTCCCCAGGTCCAGATGGGATCTATCCCAGGTTACTGAGGGACGCGAGAGAGGAAATAGCTGGGGTCTTAACAGATATCTTTGCAGCATCCTTGAAAATAGAGTGTTCGGAGGGGGTCTCAGAGGACTGGATAATTGCTAATGTTGTCCCCTTGTTTAAGAAAAGTAGCAGGGATAATCCAGGTAATTACAGACCTGTGAGCTTGACGTCAGTGGTAGGGAAGCTACTGGCGAATATAGAACATAGAACATAGAACAGTACAGCACAGAACAGGCCCTTCAGCCCACGATGTTGTGCTGACACTGATCCTCATGTATGCACCCTCAAATTTCTGTGACCATATGCATGTCCAATAGTCTCTTAAATGTCCCCAATGACCTTGCTTCCACAACTGCTGCTGGCAACGCATTCCATGCTCTCACAACTCTCTGTGTAAAGAACCCACCTCTGACATCCCCTCTATA
>NC_057728.1:66730242-66758378 GCF_004010195.1 Chiloscyllium plagiosum | reverse complement strand
GACCTTCCAAAGTGCATCACCTCGCATTTATCCAGGTTGAACTGCATCTGCCACCTCTCAGCCCATCTCTGGATCCTGTCAATGTCCCGCTGCAGCCTACAACAGCCCTCTATACTGTCAACAACACCTCCAACCTTTGTGTCGTCTGCAAACTTGCTGACCCATCCTTCAATCCCCTCATCCAAGTCATTAATAAAAATTACAAACAGTAGAGGCCCAAGGACAGAGCCCTGTGGAACACCACTCACCACTGACTTCCAGGCAGAATATTTTCCTTCTACTACCACTTGCTGTCTTCTGTTGGCCAGCCAGTTCTGTATCCAGACAGCTAAGTTCCCCTATATCCCATTTCTCCTGACCTTCTGAATGAGCCTACCATGGGGAACCTTATCAAATACTAAAGGATAGGATATATACCCATTTGGAAGGAAATGGACTGATCATTGATAGGCAGCATGGTTTTGTGCAGGGAAGGTCATGTCTTACAAACCTAATAGAATTCTTCAAATTCTTCAAAGAGATTACAAAGTTGATTGATGAGGGAAGGGATTTAGATGTCATATACATCGACTTTAGTAAGGCGTTTGATAAGGTTCCCCATGGTAGGCAGATGATGAAGATGAATTCGCAAGGGGTCCAGGGTGTTCTAGCTAGATGGGCAGAGAACTGGTTGAGTAGCAGAAGACAGAGAGTAATAGTAGAAGGGAGCTTCTCAAAATGGAGACCAGTGACTAGTGGTGTCCTACAGGGATCTGTGCTGGGACCACTGTTGTCTGCAATATACATAAATGATGTGGAGGAAGGTATAGGTCGCCTCATTAGCAAGTTTGCAGAAGACACTAAAGATTGGTGGAGTAGCAGATAGTGAAGGGGACTGTCAGAGAATGCAGCAGAATATAGATTGATTGGAGAGTTGGGCAGAGAAATGGCAGATGGAGTGCAATCCAGACAATTCCGAGGTGATGCATTTTGGAAGATACAATTCCAGAGTGAACTATACAGTAAATGGAAAATCCCTGGGGAAAATTGATGTACAGAGAGATCTGAGTGTTCAGGTCCATTGTTCCCTGAAGGTGGCAACGCAGGTCAGTAGAGTGGTCAAGAAGGCATATGGTATGCTTTCCTTCATCAGACGGGCTACTGAGTACAAGAGTTGGCAAGTCATGTTACAGTTGTATTAGACTTTGGTTTGGCCACATTTGGGATACTGCGTACAGTTCTGTTGCTACATCACCAAATGGATGTGGATGCTTTGGAGATGGTGCACAGGAGGTTCACCAAGATGTTGCTGGTATGGAGCTTGCTAGCTATGAAGAGAGGTTGAGTAGATTAGGATTATTTTCATTGGAAAGAAGGAGGCTGAGGGGGAACCTGATTGAGGCCTACAAAATCATGAGGGGTGTATACAGGGTGGATAGCAAGAAACTTTTTCCCAGAGTGGGGAACTCAATTACTAGGGGTCATGAGTTCAAAGTGAGAAGGGAAAAGTTTATGGTAGAGATGTGTGGAAAGTTCTTTATGCAGAGGGTGATGGGTGCCTGGAATGCATTGCCAGATGAGGTGGTAGGGGTGGGAAAGATAGCGTCATTTAAGATGTATCTAGACAGATACATGAATAGGCAGGGAGCAGAGGGATATAGATCCTTAGAAAATAGATGGCAAGTTTAGATAGAGGATCGACACAGGCTTGGAGGGCCGAAGGGCCTGTTCCTGTGCTGTAATGTTCTTTGCTCTTTGTATAACGCCATGGTCATGTCTCTGTGAGTAACTGGCTCATCGAGAAGCATCTGTCAGTGTCACTGTTTGATGACATGGAATGTGCAAAGCCCTGAGTTTGGGAGGATCTAAAATTGTTTGAGCAGAAATATGTTCCAATCACAATTCATTGCACCACTTTCAGAACCAACCCCTCTCCTGCACTTGTTCCCCAAGGCTGGTCAGCTTCTTTCATGTTTTTTGGGGTCTTTTAGGATTAACTTTCCAAAGTGGACCTCCCAAGTTCAACAAGTTTGAGATTCCAGGATTTCTGCATGAACAGAGGGAGCACTGGGAAAGGGCACACATACTCTCCTCAATTTTCAATATCTGTCCCCAGTCTTTAGGATCCCAAATTGGTAAGTCATCTCTATATTGGTTCTCCAGGAGTACAATTACAGTGTTCAGCTCAACCCAGACTCAGAAACGTTCAGTGAAAATAGAATTATTTGGAATTTACAGCACAGATACAGGCTATTCGGCCCAACAGATGTTAATGCTCCAAGGGTTCACCTCATCCCTCCTTGGCTAACCAGTACGAGGATATAATTGACAGCTGGAAACTATGGGGCTTAATGGAGGAAGAGACCAGTGAGGAGTCAACAGCATAGATTCAGAATTTCATGGAATCATAGAATCCCCATAGTGTGGAAACAGTCCATTTTCGCCCAACAAGCCATCACTGACCCTCCGAAGAGTATCCCTCCCAGACCCATTCCCCTACCCATATTATTTTACATTGCCCCTGACTAATGCACCTAAGCTACACATTCGTGAACACTATGGAACAAATTCCCATGGCCAATCCACCCTGACCTGCACATCTTTGGACTGTGGGAGGAAACTGGAGCACCTGGAGGAAACCCACACAGACACAGGAAGAATGTGCAAACTCCACACAGATAGTCAAGGCTGGAATCAAACCCAGGTCCCTGGCGCTGTGAGGCAGCAGCGCTACACGTTCAATGAGCCCAAGGTTTTAGCTGAAGAAAGTATGGGTTCATCTGAGACTGGGGTTCAGCTGAATCCATTTTAAAATTTTGTAGATCACAGTAATCCAATACATTTGACGTTGGTGCTTGTGAAATCTGAACTGTCACATCACGTTTTCATTTGAAAAATATTAACAATGGTGAAGTTCAGGGAGCATCATTACATGATGACCTCGAACTCCATGCAGAATGTGAGAGATATTCAAATCAGCCAGCTGTCCAGAATCAGCTACCTGTCTGACAAATGATTCATTAACGTTCCGTCGATTTCTGTTCCACTCGAACAGGAATGCACACACCTCCACCACATGAAATCATTCCAATATCCTCGCTTCTAATTGACTCAAATATATTTTATCATCCCATCACCTTGTGTTAAACTACTGAGCAAATCTCTGAGGACATTCTGTGGTGTGTGATGGAGGTATTGTTTGTTGTGTAACCTAACAATAGCAGGTTTAACAATGTGCTGGAGAATCAGGCCTGAGTATTCAGGTCAGTGAGCACCTGTGGAGAGAAAAAACCAAGTGGACTGGGTCAGATGTTCACCGCGTTAGGGGGACTGCACAAGCCTTTATATATTTTTTTTCTGTTACCAAGTCACTCTTTATTTCCATGTGGATAGTCTTTGACACTGATCCAGCTCCCTCAGAGCCAGCTCTCAGAACAGACAGAATGCTGGCACTCCTATTCTTTTTTTTCCTTTTTCAAGGTGTACGAATCTTTATTCAATTTCCACCACTAGGAAGAAAGGAAACACCCGAGTGGCCAGTGACAACCCGTTATATTCAGAGAGTGGATCCAGGTGCCGAGATTCTGCTGCCATTTCTGATGTAGTTTGCTTTGGCTACCAGAGTGAAGAGGCCGGGGAAAGGGGATGGTTTAGGGGGAAGTGCATGTGATTCAGGTATGTGGGAATCCAGCTGAACTCTGTACTGAGCACAAACAGGGTTCATTTTGACTATTACATGGATCTTAACAAAACCTCCCTATTTTTATACTCCATTCCCTTTGAGATAAAGTTCATCATTCCATTGATGTGGGTTATGTACGGTTGCTTTTAGAAGTGGTTAACTAATTGAATGTGCAGGGAAAGTACTAGGGCCATGGTGAGTGAGGACTAGAGGTCCTAATAGACAATAGGCAATAGGTGCAGGAGTAGGCCATTCTGCCCTTCGAGCCTGCACCACCATTCAATATGATCATGGCTGATCATCCTTAATCAATATCCTGTTCCTGCTCCATAACTCTTGATTCCACTATCCTTGAGAGCTCTATCCAACTCTTTGTTAAATGAATCCAGAGACTGGGCCTCCACTGCCCTCTGGGGCAGAGCATTCCACACAGCCATCACTCTCTGGATGAAGAAGTTTCTCCTTATCTCTGTCCTAAATGGTCTACCCTGTATTTTTAAGCTGTGTCCTCTGGTTCAGCACTCACCCATCAGTGGAAACATGTTACCTGCCTCCAGAGTGTCCAATCCTTTCATAATCTTATACGTCTCAATCAGATCCCCTCTCAGCCTTCTAAACTCAAGGGTATACAAGCCCAGTCGCTCCAGTCTTTCAGTGTAAGGTAATCCCACCATTCCAGGAATTGACCTCGTGAACAATGCTGCACTCCCTCAATAGCCAGAATAAATAGCTTCTAGAACAACATAAACCATATCCCAGAGAACTAGCCTGCCTAATTGTCTGTCTAGGATCTACTTCCAGGTGGCTATTCCCCATTTGCCCCCATCCCCCCACACACAGAAACCCCCACCAACATCCCCCATCTCCCCCGCAGCGCCCCACCCCTCGCCACCACCGGACTGAGTCAGACTTTAACCTGAGGTCAGGTTGATGAATCAGGCAATTTCAAACCGTCTCCGTGGGAAATTGAATTCAATATCTCGGATTGACAAGGTTCTGCCTGGTTTTCCCATTTTATTTCAGATTTCCAGCGTCTACACTATTCTATATTTTGTTGTCAGACAAATAGCTGCAATAATGTTAGGGATAGGGATAGGGATTGGGTTAGGGTTAGGGTTACGTTTCAGGTTTGGGATTAGGTTAGAGTTAGGGTTAGAGTTAGGGTTATGATTAAGATTTAAATTAAGGTTATGGTGCGGGTTAGGGGTTATGATTAATGTTTGGGATTGTTGGGTTATGATTAGAATTATGATTAGGATTTGAGTTCGAGGTTAGAACATAGAACATTACAGCGCAGTACAGGCCCTTCGGCCCTCGATGTTTAGATTAGATTAGATTACAGTGTGGAAACAGGCCCTTCGGCCCAACAAGTCCACACCGACCCGCCGAAGCGAAACCCACCCATACCCCTACACCTACCCCCTACCTAACACTACGGGCAATTTAGTATGGCCAAATCACCTGACCTGCACATTTTTGGACTGTGGGAGGAAACCGGAGCACCCGGAGGAAACCCACGCAGACACGGGGAGAATGTGCAAACTCCACACAGTCAGTCGCCTGAGTCGGGAATTGAACCCGGGTCTCTGGCGCTGCGAGGCAGCAGTGCTAACCACTGTGCCACCGTGCCGCCCACAAAATGTTGCGCCGCCCTGTCATATCAATCTGAAGCCCATCTAACCTACACTATTCCATGTACGTCCATATGTTTGTCCAATGACGACTTAAATGCACTTAAACTTGGCAAATCTACTACCGTTGCAGGCAAAGCATTCCATATCCTTACTACTCTCTGCGTGAAGAAACTACCTCTGACATCTGTCCTGTATCTATCACCCCTCAATTTAAAGCTATGCCCCCTCGTGCTCGCCATCACCATACTTGGAAAAAGGCTCTCCCTGTCCACCTTATCTAACCCTCTGATTATCTTGTATATCTCTATTAAGTCTCTATAGAGACACAACAGGTTGTGTGCGGTTTAGGGGTTATGGTTAATGTTCAGGATTGGTTTAGGGTAATGATTAGGATTTTGGGTGCGGGTGAGGGGTTATGGTTAGGGTTCAGGATTGGTTTAGGTTTAGGGTTAGGCATTGGTCAATGATTTATGCTGAACGCCATTTTGACACATTTGGATGAGCTCGGGGTCATAACCCTGAAATGAATTGTGTTAATAACTGTGGGGCTGAGTGAATTGTGTTAGTAACTGTGAGCCTGAGTCAATTGTGTTAGTAACTGTGAGCCTGAGTCAATTGTGTTAATAATTGTGAGGCTGAATGAATTGTGTTAATAATTGTAAGGCTGAGTGAATTGTGTTAGTAACTGTAAGGCTGAGTGAATTGTGTTAATAATTGTGAGGCTGAGTGAATTGTGTTAATAACTGTGAGCCTGAGTGAATTGTGTTCGTAACTGTGGGGCTGAGTGTGTTGTGGATGGAATGTACAGGGAGGTGGTCATACCACTGCCTGAGGCTCCACAAGGAGAAAGGGAATGGGTGACCAGCTGGCAGTGCAGGAACCCCCTGCGAAACAGATAGATCGTCAGAAGAAGAAAGGAAAATGGAAAAAGGAAGAAGGCACCTTACATAAGGTGGGGGAAGCAAGGATTTAGCACAGCTTTAGAGGATTACCGGCTTGCTAGAAAGGAGCTCAACAATGGACTGAGGAGAGCCAGGAGGGGCACGAGAAGGCTTGGCAGGAAGGATTATGGAGAACCCAAAGGCATTTTACTCATACGTGAGGAATAAGAGAATGATCAGGGAGAAGGTGGGCCGGTCAGGGATAGCGGAGGGAACCTGTGTGTGGAGTCTGAGCAGGTAGGGGAAACCCTAAATGAGTTTTTTGCTTTGGTTTTCACTAAGGAAAGGGACCTTGTTGTAAATGAAAACTTTGAGCAGCTGGGGTACAGTCTTGACCAGATCAAGATTGATGAAGTTGATGTGCTAGAAATTTTGGCGAACATTAAGATTGATAAAACCCCAGGGCCAGACCAGATTTACCCCAGGCTGCTCTGGGAAGTGAGAAAGGAGGTTGCTAAGCCGCTGGCGAGGATATTTGCCTCCTCACTCTCCACGGGAGTCGTACCGGAGGATTGGAAGGAGGAGAATGTTGTTCCTCTTTTCAAGAAGGGTAATAGGGAAATCCATGGCAATTACAGACCAGTCAGTCTTACATCTGTGGTCAGGAAGGTTTTGGAAATAATTCTGAGGGATAGGATTTATGACTATTTGGCAAAGCATAATGTGATTAAATGCAGTCAGCATGGCTTTGTGAGGGGCAGATCATGCCTCAGCAATCTTATTGAGTTCTCTGAGGAGGTGACAAGACAGGTTGATTGAAGGTCGAGCATTGGATGTGGTGTACATGAACTTGTAGATGGTGTTTTGGCTTTCATTAACAGGGGGATCGAATTTAAGAGTCACGAGGTTTTGCTGCAGAGACCACACTTGGAATATTGTGTCCAGTTCTGGTCGCCCTACTATCGGAAAGATGTGGAGGCTTTGGAGAGGGTACAAAAGAGGTTTACGAGGATGGGGCCTGGATTGGAGGGCTTGTCTTATGAAGACAGGTTGACTAAGCTCGGACTTTTCTCTCTGGAGAGAAGGAAGAAGAGAGGTGACCTGATCAAGATGTACAAGATAATGAGAGGCATGGATAGAGTTAATAGAGACTTTTCCTCAGGGCAGGATTGACTAAAAAGAGGGGTCGTTGTTTTAAGGTGTTAGGGGGAAGGTACAGAGGAGATGTCAGAAGTAGGTTCTTTACACAGAGAGTTGTGAATGCATGGAATGTGTTGCCAGTGGTGGTGGAAGCAGAGTCATTGGGACATTTAAACGACTTCTGGACATGCACATGGATAGCAGTGAGTTGATGGGTGCATAGGTTAGGTTATTTTGTTTTAGATTAGGAATAATTATTGGCACAACATTTTGGGCCAAAGGGCCTGTTCTGTGCTGTACTTTTCTATGTTCTATGACTGCTTCGGACACTGTTGGGGGGAATGGCCTCTGAGTGGAATGTGGTAGTGCTATGGTTGGTTCTGCTGCATGAGAGCAGAGGAGAAAGTGTGGGAATGCAGTAGTGGGATTTGATTGGAAAGGGAATAGACAGTCATTTCTTGATCACAAGCAAGACTCCTGGTTGGTATGGTGGCAGCCTGGGCAGCTACAGGATGTCCTGGAGGGTGAACAGCCAATTGTCATGGTACACATTGGTATCAATGACATAGACTAAAAAAAAGGGGTGAACTCCTAAATGCAGAGTATCAGGAGTTAGGAAGCAAGCTGAGAAATAGGACATTGAAGGTAGTGATATTAGGATTATCACCTGTGCCATGCGCTAGTAAGAGTTGGAACAGCAGGATATGTCAGATGAACGTGCAGCTGAAGAGGTGGTGCAAGGTGGACGGTTTCAGATTCCTGGGCCGTTTGAGCTGGGAGGGGTTCACCAGAACAAACTGGATGGGTTAGACCTGGCACGTACAGGGATTGATGTCCCAGCGGAGTGTTTATCAGTATGATCAGTGAGAATTTAAAGTAAAATAGTAGGGGGACAGGAACCTGTGCAAGGAGACAGATGACAGAGAATTAATGATTTAAACAAAAAGACAGAATGAGAAATAAGAAATGTAACAGAATTGAGGGGCTGGAATCAAACAGTGTCACAGTGACTGGGACTAAGAATGGTCAGAAGACAAGCCTTAAGGATGTTTTATGTTAATGCATGGAGCATTCACAATAAAATTAGTTGCACAAACAGATCAAAACAGTTATGCTATTATTTGGATTACAGAGATGTGGCTGCAGGATAACCAGGGATGGGAACTGAATATCCGGGGGTTTCAGTTTTAGAAAATAAAGACAAAAAGGAGAAGGAGCTGGGGTAGCGCTGCTAATTCAAAAGGAAATTAATGCGATTGTGAGGGGCACAGATAAGGTGAGTAGCTGAGGTCTTTTCCCTAGGATGGGAGATTACAAACTAAGGGATATATTTTTAAGGTGAGAGGGGCAATTTTCTCAGAGTGGAGTGAACAGCCAGAGGAAATTATAGATGCAGGTGTAGTCACAACATTTAAAAGACATTTGGATAGGGACATGAATAAGAAAGGATTAGAGGGAGAGGGGCCAAACGCAAGCAAATGGGACGAGTGTCGTTTGGAAAAGTTGATCAGCATGGACGTGCTGGACCGAAGGGTCCGTTTGTCTGCTGGTTGATTCTATTAGCTCTGGTGAATTAGAATCTGTATGGGTTGAAATTAGAAACACTAAGGGACAGAAAAAGGTTGAATATAGATCCCCAAACTGCAGTCGTAAAGCCATGGAAGGCATGACAAAGGAAATCAGTTACAGCTGTAATTGTGGGTGACTTTAATCTGCATACGGATGGGGTGTATCATTAGTGAGGAAGTTTTACTGTATATGTACAAGATGATGGGGAGACCACATCGGGAGTACTGAGAGCGGTTTTAATCTCTTATTTAAAGAATGATAATTCATTGGAGGAAGCTCAGAGAAGGGCCACTAGGATGATCCCTGGGATGGAGGGATTGTCTTATGAGCAAACACTAAACAGCTTGGGACTCTACTCATTGGAGTTTAGAGGAATGAGAGGTGATCTCAGTGAAACATATGTTGCCCACTGCTGCCTCATAGCGTCAGGGATCTGGGTTCAATTCCCGCCTCAGGCGACTGACTGTGTGGAGTTTGCACATTCTCCCTGTGTCTGCGTGGGTTTCCTCCGGGTGCTCAGGTTTCCCCCCACAATCCAAAGATGTACAGGTCAAGTGAATTGGCCATGTTAAACTGCCCCTAGGATCTAGGTAGATTAGCCATGGGAATTGCAAAATTACAGGGATAGGGCAGGGGGGTGGGAGTGAGTGGGATAGTCTGCGGAGGGGCAGTGCAGAGTCAATGGCCTGAATAGCCTCCATCTTCATTGTAAGGATTCAGTGATTCTATGTAAGATTCTTAAGATGCTTGCCAGGGCCAATGCTGAGAGGATGTTTCCCCTCTTGGGAGAGTCTAGGACCAGAGGGCAGAGTCTCAGAGTAAAGGGGCACCAATTTAAGGCTGAGATGAGGAGGAATTTCTTCCCTCAGAGAGTTGTAAGTCTTTGGAACAGAGTTGTTGGGTATATTTCGGGCTGAGATAGGTAGGTTCTTAAGCAGGAGGGACATTAAAGGTTGCAGGGGAAAGAGCAGGAAAGTGGACATGAGGAACGTCAGATCAGCCACAGTTCCATTGACTGATAGAGCAGGCTCAAGGGGCTGAATGGCCTACTCCAGCTCCTATTTCTTATGGTTTTGTGGTGTACAGTAAAGGAGAGAGCGTGAGGTTAGTGTTTGTGAGCTGTAGTAGGTACAGGATGGTTTATTACAGAGAAACAGCAGGATGGTCTTCCTTAGTGTGTGCTGGCCAATATTTATTCCTGGAGAAAGTGAGGACTGCAGATGCTGGAGATCAGAGCTGAAAATGTGTTGCTGGAAAAGCGCAGCAGGTCAGGCAGCATCAAAGGAGCAGGAGAATCGACATTTCGGGCATAAGCCCTTCTTCAGGAGGATTTCCTGAAGAAGGGCTTATGCCCAAAATGTCGATTCTCCTGTTCCTTGGATGCAATATTTATTCCTGACCAATGTGACGGAAATGGGCAGCACTGCATTGCTCTTCTGATCCGTCCTTGGGATCAGTCTGGTAATTCTTTGTTGCTCTCCTTCCATAGCCAGGATATTCTCCCTCAGATAAAGTTAAAAATCACCCAACACCAGGTTATAGTCCAACAGGTTTTGTTAGAAGCACTAGCTTTCGGAGCGACGCTCCTTCATCAGGTGGTTGTGGAGGACAAGATTTTAAGACACAGAATTTGTAGCAAAAGATTACAGTGTGTTGTAACTGAAATTATAGATTGAAAAAGACCTGGGATTGTTTGTTAAGTCTCTCATCTTTTAGAATGACCATGTTGGTTTCAGTTCCTTCATATGTAAATCACAAAACTTTGTTTTTGCTATAAATTCTGTGTCTTACAATCTTATTCGCTACAACCACCTGATGAAGGAGCGGTGCTTCGAGAGCTAGTGCTTCCAATTAAACCTGTTGGACTATAACCTGGTGTTGGGTGATTTTTAACTTTGTACACCCCAGGCCAACATCAGCACCTCCAAATCATTACTTCCTCAGATAAGGAGACCAAAGCTGCACACAATACTCCAGCTGTGGTTTCATAAAGATCCTGTATAATTGCAGCAAGATGTTCATGCTCCTGTACTTGAATCGTTTCGCTATGAAGGCCAATGTGCCATTTACCTTCTACACCTCCTGCTGCAGATGTGGACATGTCACAGCTCTGCGTGAAGGTGACTTTGTAAGATAGGCTGAGGTCATTCGGGGAGCCTGCAAGTTGCAGAGTCAGTCATTCTTGATGAATTCAGGGTATTGATCAGCTCCAGTGACTCCCTCCTCCCGCCATTTCCCATTGCGTCCTTTAGTTTTGTACTGGCCCTGGTCAGAGAGAGGAGGGTAGACATCGCTCCCACTTCTTTTAGATGTTCATTGCTTTGTCAGGACTTATTTTTGACAATCTCCCTGCAGCTGAGGGAGTGACTGGGTGATGGATGGGATAAAAACAATGACTGCAGATGCTGGAAACCAGATTCTGGATCAGTGGTGCTGGAAGAGCACAGCAATTCAGGCAAAATGATTTTGCCTGTCCTCGGATGCTGCCTGAATTGCTGTGCTCTTCCAGCACCACTGATGGATGGGAACCAGGTCAGTTCAATGAAAATTGTTGCTAAATGTTTCTCTGCCAGCCTCACACTCCAATACCTAAACGCCCGATAATGTCAATAATGTCGGCTAGTAATACATAGAAAACTGTGAATAAATAAATTCTCTTGCTTAATGAGCAGCTGACAATTGACGTGCCACTGAAATGGAAGGGTTTATTGTGCTTGTCTGTCCTGTAAGGGTGAACCTGCCGTGTTTATAGTTTGCACCATCCTTACTAAGTTTATGAGGATGATAAAACAGGTACAATTCGATTATGGGCTCGCTCCTCAACAACTGATTTAATGTACCAACTGAAACTTCACTTTCCTCATTGACCCTCCTTCCCCCATGCTCAGAGAAACTTCAACACCAAGAATGACAAGAAATAGATCAAACTGTACCAGGCAATACCCATCACTAACTCGGGGTAATCAGGAAGGAGCTGGGGAAAGAGTGAGAGACGGTTAAAAGTTAAGAAAGGAAGATCAGTAACGTGAGTAAATTAAAGATCATTAGAAGTGTATGGCCTGCAGACGGTTTGGAGACTTCTATTGTTCTCAGATGTCTAGAGGACACCAGAAAGAAGGCGAGTGAGAACTGAACCGATCATTACCTTAAGATGGAAGATTGATAAAAAATTAAAATGATGTGAATCGAGGAAAAAGTAAACCTGGCATTATCTGGCACATTGTGAAACAGCTGACAGCTGAGGAGTTATTTCTGAATTGTAGTTGCTGCTCTAATGTAACAAGGACAGAGACCAACTTGTATACAAAAAATAAAATACTTCCAACAGTGCAGCACTCCCTCAGCACTGACCCTCCGACAGTGCGGCACCATCTCAGTACTGACCTCTGACAGTGTGGCACACCCTCAGCACTGACCCACCGACAGTGCGGCACTCCCTCAGCTCTGACCCTCCAACATTGCGGCACTCCCTCAGCTCTGACCCTCCAACATTGCGGCACTCCCTCAGCTCTGACCCTCCAACATTGCGGCACTCCCTCAGCTCTGACCCTCCAACATTGCGGCACTCCCTCAGCTCTGACCCTCCAACATTGCGGCACTCCCTCAGCTCTGACCCTCCAACATTGCGGCACTCCCTCAGCTCTGACCCTCCGACAGTGTGGCACTCCCTCAGCACTGACCCTCTGACAGTGTGGCACTCCCTCAGCACTGACCCTCTGACAGTGTGGCACTCCCTCAGCACTGACCCTCTGACAGTGTGGCACTCCCTCAGCACTGACCCTCTGACAGTGTGGCACTCCCTCAGCACTGACCCTCTGACAGTGTGGCACTCCCTCAGCACTGACCCTCTGACAGTGTGGCACTCCCTCAGCACTGACCCTCCGACAGTGCGGCACCATCTCAGTACTGACCTCTGACAGTGTGGCACTCTCTCAGCACTGACCCTCCAACAGTGCGGCACTATCTCAGTACTGACCTCTGACAGTGTGGCACTCTCTCAGCACTGACCCTCCAACAGTGCGGCACTATCTCAGTACTGACCTCTGACAGTGTGGCACTCTCTCAGCACTGACCCTCCAACACTGCGGCACTCCCTCAGCACTGACCCTCCAACAGTGCGGCACTCCCTCAGCTCTGACCCTCCAACAGTGTGGCACTCCCTCAGCTCTGACCCTCCAACAGTGCGGCACTCCCTCAATTACACTTGCTCCTTATGGGCCAGTTTCTCAGTTGCGTTCATCCCCTTCCTAGACTGTAATCTTCTCCATCTATTCCCACCCTCTGTAATCTCCACACTGTCCCAGTTCTGGCCTTTTGACCATGCAGTATATTACTCTGCAATTGGCCGCAGTCAGGGTTCCCTGAGCTCTGGTTTGCTCTCTCTAAATTTTTCCACCTCTCTCTGTCCTTTATTAACTGCTCGTTAAAACTTACTTATTTCCTCAAACTCTTATCGCAAGATTGCACAAATAGTAGCTCCATAACAGCTTTTTCAGCGAGTCAGTGTATCCGCGATTGAGAAAGTGATGAGGTGACTGGGTCCATGTGGAGAGCTGGTACAGAGGGAGCAGGTAAACTGGGCTGAATGGGCACAGAATGAGAACAAATTGGCTTCGCTCCCTGGACCCTGATTTCAATCCTGGCTGAGTGATCCTCAGCTCCGTTTCACTGGTTTTGTTCTCCATCCCCTGATACACATACCTAACGTAAATCTCAGGCTTGAAGGCTTCAGTTGTTCCCTACCTTCAGTAACTAATCCTGGGCAGATTTCCACTTTCTCTGTGTGACAGAGTGCTTACTGAGTGAGGAAGCTCAGGGAATGAAGTGTTTGCTGAGCTGAGGGCTCAGTCCAGAATTTGGTGCAAGTGGAATCTCTCTGGTAAACATTTCTCAAGCTGCCATTTACATTCACAGTTAGAATCTGACGTGGAATTAAAAACAGCTAAAAAAATCTGAACTTTAGTCAAAATACTGAGTTAATATAAACTTTCTGTTTGCAGCAATTAAGCAGTAATCAGCTGAAAGTAACTGCTTGAATAAGTGTTTACGTATTAGTATCGTGGGAACCTTCCTTCACAGTTGGTAACTCGGGGGTGAGTCACAAAGTCTCCATATAAGGCAATCAGCTTGTTGAAAGCAGACTGAGGAGGGAGGGTGGGTCTGCAGAGTGAGCCAGGATTGATGTGCAACTTGATTGATGGGGGAGGGAGGTATGGTCTTCACAGAGGGGCAAGGCAAGTGATTTTTTTTGTCATTATTTTACCTCCGGTAGATGGTGAATGATTTCCTTTTGTCATCAGGACACCGTGACTTGCTTCTACTTCAGGGAAGTAGTGACTAATTTAGTGCAGTAATCAGGTAAATAAATGAGGTCAGAGAGCTGCGCTGGGGCAGGTGGTTGTTGCAGCTACGGGTGGGAATCTGTGAAGTGCAATGTAGTTACAGACGATCAGATTTGTTTTAAATGTTGGCAGCTCAAGCAGCTTTGAGTTTCAGCTCAGAGCTGCTCACCCAGGATCTAAGTCAAAGAGATTGCAGTACTTTGAGGCTGTCCTATGGTAGATTAAGGTGGATCAGTCGATGTAATATACTTTCATTTCCAAAAGACATTCAATAAGGTGCCACGCAAAAGCTTGACCCAGAGAATACAAGCTCCTATACCTGGGGGTTACACTGTGCACAGGCAGAGGATTGGTTCATGGACGTGGGCGGCACGGTGGCCCAGTGGTTAGCACTGCTGCCTCACAGCGCCTGTAGACCCGGGTTCAATTCCCGACTCAGGCGACTGACTGGGGTTACACTGTGCACAGGCAGAGGATTGGTTCATGGACACAAAACAAAGTCAGGAAAAGTGAAGCGTTTCCAAGTTGGCTGCTCGTCACTCGTGGAGTTCCAGAAGGATCAGAGTAACATGGACAACGAGACAGAGAGCAATGTATCTGTGTTTACTGACATTGCAAAGCTGGGTGGAAAGGTAAGCTGTAGGGAAGACACAAAGAGCTTCAAAGAAATAAAGACAGCACAAGGGAGTGGGTAACATGATAGCTATGTAGTATACTGTAGGGGAGTCACTTCTGACACAACAATAGAAACCAGAATATCTTTCAAAAGATGTGAAACTTGTAAATATTGATGTTTGGAGGAACTTGGTTGAGTTTGTACACAGAATACAGAGTCAACGTTCAAGTATAACAAGCAAGTAGAAAGGCAAATGGCACACTGGCCTTTCTCATGAGGGGATGGGTGTACAGGAGTAATGAGGTTATACTGCAATCATATAGGTACAGAGAACACAAGACGGAGAATTCACTACAAGAGTATACAGGAAAGCCACACACACAGACCAAGTCCTAAACTATGAAAGTAACCACCCCAACACACACAAACGAAGCTGCATCAGGACACTATTCAAAAGGGCCACAACACACTGCAGTACACCAGGACTGCAAAAAGAAGAAGAGGAACACCTATACAAGGTATTCGCCAAAAACAGATACCCGCGCAACTTCATCAACAGATGCCTAAGAGAAAGACCACGGAACGAGGACATAACACATCCAAAAGGACTAGCCACACTACCATACATCAGGAGCATCTAGGAACTGACCAACGAAGCGCTTCGCAGGAGGCTCCCAAGCACTGATGCTGTCGCCTAGCCAGGGGACGAAACGTTTGCAACAAAAACTTCCAGCTCGGCGAACAGAACCACAACATACCCCTTGTTTCATTAGAGTCAGTCTCGGTACCAGAAACTTGGCTGCTCATGCTACATTCCCCTGAGAGTTCATCCACAAACTCCATCAACAAACACATCGACCTGGACCCAATATACCAACCACTACAGCGGACAGCTGAAACTGACAACCGAAAGCGGCAGGGACAGACCACTATAAACACCGGAGGAAACATCAAAGAAGCGCTTCGCAGAAGGCTCCCAAGCACTGATGATGTCGCCTAGCCAGGGGACGAAACGTTTGCAACAAAAACTTTCAGCTCGGCGAACAGAACCACAACAACGAGCACCCGAGCTACAAATCTTCGCACAAACTTTGAACAATCATATAGGGCCTCCGTGAGACCACATGTGGAATACTGTGCACATTGATTGTTCCCCTCATTTAAGGAAGGATACTGGGATGAGAGGATTATCTTATGATGTGGGACTGAGTAAATAGGGTCAATATTCTCCAGAGTTCAGAAGAATCAGCATCAATCTCAATCTGAAAGGACTCAGTAAGATAGCCACTGAGAGATTGTTCCCACAAGTTGGGAATAGAAATGTGAAACATAGGAAATAGGAGCAGGAGGAGGCCATACACCCCTTTGAGTCTGTTCCACCATTCAATATGATCATGGCTGATCATCCTACTCAGTCTCCTGCTCCCACTTTCTCCCTCAGACCCTTGCATCCTTTTAGCCCTAAGAACTATACCTAACTCCCTTTTGAAAGCATCCAATAGATTGATTTCAACCACTTTCTGTGACAGAGAATCCCATAGGCTCCCCACTCTCTGAGTGAAGACATTTCTCCTCATCTCAGTCCAAAATGGCCCACCCTGTATCCTCAGATCCTAAAGCCCTAGTTCTGGACTCCTTGATGATTGAGAACATCCTCCCTTGTATTTACCAGGGGAGGTGATGGCCGAGGGCCGACATTATCACTGGACTGTTAATGTTCTCGTGACCAGGGTTTGAATCCCAACATGGCAGATGGTGGAATTTGGGTTCAATAAAAATCTGGTACTAAGAGTCTAATGCTGACTGTGAATCCTTTGTCGATTGTCAGAAAAACCCATCTGGGTCACTAATGTCCTTTAGGGAAGGGAACTGCCATCCTTACCTGGTCTGGCCTACATGTGACTCCAGACCCACAGCAATGGGGTTGACTCTTAACTGCCCTCTGGGTAATTAGGGATGGGCAATAAATACTGGCCCAGCCAGTGATGCCCTCATCCCATGAATAATAAAAATTTTAAAAATCCCCCTTATATAATCCTAACTGATCCAGTCTCACTTAATTAAATCTGGAATATGTTGGTGGGCTAGACCCAGGAAAAGGGGCAGCTCAGGTTAGGACTGAGAGGAAGAGAGGTTTCTTCATAAAATTTAGGAATCTGTAGAGTTCTGTGCCCAGAGGGTGTGGGCGCTCTATCATTGACTTTGTTTATGAGTGGGATAGAGAGACTTTTAGTTTCTCAGGGAATCGGGGGAGATGGGGAGTGAGCGGGAAAGTGAGGTCAAAGCCCAAGTCTTGATTGTACTGAATGGTACAGCAGGCTGGATGGGCCAAATGGTCCACTCCTGCTCCTATTTTCTTTCTGGCTGACATTGTCAGGTTTCTGACCCACCCCCCAGTGGGAATAGTCTCTCTCCTTCTGCCCTATCAGCTGCTGCGAAACACTTTGAGCAGCAAATTCCTGCTGTACCCAGGGGGATCTCCAACGTTGTGTACAACACCCATCACTTAACCCTTTAGCGCTGTGGCCGTTCTTGTAAATCTGCTCCAAGGCCGATAAAGTGTGGTTTCTGTGCACAGTTGTCCTATGCATAAGCTCTGATCATAGCTTTGTTCAACTGAAGCAACATTCACCCCTCCTTCGGAATCCCAGCACATCAATGCAATACAGACCAATCTGCTATTTTCCTTTTCCATTACTTTTCATATCCGTCCCCTGGCTTTTAGAAAGAATTAAGCTCCTCCTGTGCTGCAAGATTCTACAATGCCACAATTTTATTTCAAAGGAGTTAACAGTTTAATTTCAATCCACGGACACACAGCACCTCCTGACACCTCCATCTGTCACTACTGTATACTGTACAGCACTGTGCTACTTGGTCAGTGAGCAGCTTCGATTGTGTTAAAAAAGCATAATATTTACAACATAATTTGCAATTCGATCTTGTGATTGAGTTAAATTGAAATTTGAGTAACAGTATTAGGATGCTGAAGGATGTACAGACATGTTTAAGGCTGTGTAATTGGATTATAACGAGTGGAGACATTAATCCATTTTTTTTTAACATGAAAAGGACAGCAGGAGAGCTGTGTAATTCCTCACTGTAGGTTTTGCAGTGTGGCATTTATTTGCGATGCTCTTGTCTTTCGAATTCATTGGCCGAGTGCTGAACACCCACACCAGTTCTCTGAGGCAGCTGAGCTGGCCTCGTTACCATTTTTGGGTAAGGAGCTGTGAGCTGTGATAAATTTTTTTCCTGAGGGTTTATTAGAAAGATTTAAGATCAGTTCAAGTTGCAATAATATATTGGGACAAAGTGAAAGGTGATTGGTGTAAAAAGGTCACTGAGTGATAGGATGATTGGAAATATCCTCACACGGGACCATTCGAAACACAATTAGTGACACAGATTATTGATGATTCTATTACAATTTCTTTGACCTTCGCATTTTAATTGCACCAGTTGCAATGAAGCAGCAAGCTTGTTTGTAATGGCTGGGGGTGGGGAGTGATGAGAAAACCCTCTGATTAGATGGTCTATTCAGGACCATTCTGTATGAAGGCACTTTTTAAATAACCTCTTTCTCTTTATCCTAGCATTTCATTGTACTTTGTAATTGTCTTTCAGAGTCATTTCAACACCTTTCCGTTTTCTCCTGATCTTTTTGAACTGCTCTCTGTTACTGAGGGCTGAGGTGGTGCAAGGGGGAGAGATCATGGAAATGCCTCCACACGTTCCTGGGCTAACAGTCCATTCCTGACATAACTGACTCCCAAAGGGAATGTAGGCAGAAATGGGTACTGCAGATGCTAGGGATTAGAGTCTAGATCAGAGCGGTGCTGGAAAAGCACAGCAGGTCAGGCAGCATCCGAGGGGCAGGAAAATCAAGGTTTCGGACAAAAGCCCTTCATCAGGTCTCACATGAAGATGTTTCCCATCATCCTATCACTCAGTGACCTTTTTACATCCTGATGAAGGGCTTTTGCCCGAAATGTCAATTTTCCAGCTCCTCGGATGCTGCCAGACCTGTTGTGCTTTTCCAGCACCACTCTAATCTTGTCCCAAAGATGATGTGTCTGACCTGGTATCAGAAATGAAGTATCCTGGGGCACGTTCTGGGTGTGAGGTAGTCTCGATGTAGGCACAAACTGTGAATGATAAGCAGCAGGTTCCCGAATACTGGGGACATTTTCTCCCTCCCTCCCTCCCTCCCAGTTGCTTCTTCATTCCTCCCATTTGCCTTCCCTCTTCTGTTTTTGACTGCTTTGTTCCTTCATTCATCTTTTTTTCATTCTGTCTCTCTTGCTCTCTGTCTTTCTCCCAGATGGGAGGCAATGCCTGATCCTACAGAGAAATTGTGCCCACCTGTTTTACAGATGCCATCTCTGTTTCTGTTGGGAATATCTGATCCATCCCTGGATGGCCCAATCCAGAAAGATCCATGGTTCTTTGTTTTGGAGTAATTATAGAATAGAAACCCTGCAGTGTGGAAACAGGTCTTTCAGCCCAGCAAGTCCACACCAACCCTCCGAAGAGTAACCCACCCACACCCATTCCCCTACCCTATTACTCTACATTTTGCCCCTGACTAGTGCAGCTACCCTACATATCCCTGAATACTACGGGTAATTGAGCATGGCCAATTCACCTAACCTGCACATCTTTGGACTGTGGGAGGAAGCCCACGCAGACACGGGGAGAATGTGCAAACTCCACACAGTCACCGGAGGCTGGAATCGAACCCGGGTTCTGGCGCTGTGAGGCAGCAGTGCTAACCACTGTACCATCCTGATGAAGAATTATGTATTCTTCTTTGAGGTCCTTGTTTCTGCCCACATTGCCCTTCCATGACTGTTTGAGAGTAGTACGGAGCTGCAAGGAAGCTTCCAAGAGGTTTCATGGTGATACTGAGGAAATAAAGAAAAGAAAAGCTGTTACCATTGGTCAATAAACAGAGCGATTCTAATAAACCCTCAGGGGAATCAGTAAAGGAACCAGTTTGGGGTCTGAGGTGGAAGAGATTGGATGTGCAGAATTTACTTCAACACAGTGAAACGTTGTGAACTGGAATATGTTGCCTGAAAGTGAGATGGTGCAGGTCATTGTGTATATTTTGGCAGTACAGACTAAATGGCCCGAAGTGTCCTTTTTTTACTATATTGTACAGAACAGTACAGCACAGGAACAGGCCCTTCGGCCCATCATGTCTGGGCTGACCATGATGCCATTCTAAACTAATCCCATCTGCCTGTACACGGTCTGTATCCCTCTGTTCCCTGCCTGTCCTAAAGGCTCTTAAACATTGCTATTGTATCTGCTTGTACCACTCCCCTGGCAGTACATTCCAGGCACCTACCACCCTCTGTGAAAAAGCTTGTCTTGCGCATCTCCTTTACACTGTCCCCCCTCTCACTTTAAACCTGTGCCTCCAGTATTTGATACTCTTTCCAGCTGGGAAAGAGACTCTGACTATCCCACTCTATCCCATGCTCCTCATAATTTCATAGACTTCTATCGGGTCATTCTTCAGCTTCTGATCCTCCAGTGAAAACAATCCAACTTTGTCCCATCTCTCCTTAGAGTGAATACACTCCAATCCAGGCAACATCCTGGATTCTCTTTTGCACACTCTCCAAATCCTCCACCATTCTTCCTGTAGGGTGGCGACCAGACCTGCACTTAACACTCCATATGTGGCCAAAGTAAAAGCTGCAACCTGACTCACTGACTGTTCTACACAATGCCCCGACCCCTGAAGGTAACCATGCTGTAAGTTTTCTTTACAACGTTATCCTCTTGTGCTGCCCCTCCCAGGGAGCTGTGGACTTCCACCTCTAGATCCCTCTGTATGTCAGTGACCTAAGGGCCCTGCAATTTAATGCATACTTTCCTTTTGCATTTAGACTTCCAGAATGCATCACCTGACATGTGTTCAGATTAAACGCCATCTCCATTTTATTCTATGAAAGGATAGTGGAAACAGATTCAATCAGAACTTTCCAGAAGGGAACTCGATAAATGTAGGTCCATGGGGAGGTAGCAGGGCAGATGGATTCATTGGCAAGTTCTTCCAAAGAGCCAGCACAGATTGTATGGGCTGAATGTCCTCCTTTCTGTGCTGGATGATTTTACTTGAAAGCCCTTTCTGCTGTACCATCTTCAGTTTGGGAAGATCTCCCTTTCGTTCTGCCTCTATTTCAAGTCAGCAGTAAACCCCCCCCCCCCACCCAGAGTCTCATTGGAAATCAATAGCTGAGCTCAAACGCCACCAACCATCTGTGGCTCAGACCGTTGTCATGGTAACAGCCACACCGCCTGCCTCCTAACTCTTGGGATGCTAGTGATAAGGAGGTGGCTTTGGGGGGAAGTTACATCTGTGGGGACCCATCAAAATGAAGAAGTATACATAAGATTAAAAGAAAAATGAATTTTGGTGGCTTGGAATTCCAGTGGCCAATATGAGGAGGGGAAATGGGAATAACATTTTCAGCCGAGCTCCTTTCAGTTGTCTTATTAAAATATACCATGTGGATAAAAATTATGTAAATAATGTATGTGTTGACGAAAGACCCTCAGGTTTGATTTTCAAAGCAGCTCCTTGGGAAGGGTCCGTCAGTCAACCTCTCGTTTTCACAAATGTGATTGTGCACTGCCATCTGCCTGTGGACCAGGGGACAGACCGAGCTATCTGCAACCACGGCAAGAACACTGTTTTATCATTCTCTCAGGATACGGGGAGGCCAGCATGCCAGAATATTCACGCCTGGCCCTAATTACCCGTCAGAAGGTCATAATGGTCATCTTCATGAAATGTCATTATTGGTTCAATTGATTGGTTAGTTAGGGCAGTTCAAAGGGCAAAGAGTTGACTACACCACTCTGGGTCCTGAAGTCACTTAATTTAATTCCGTCACTGGATGTCACTGGCAGGGCCAGCATTCACTACCCATCCCTAATCGCTCCGGGGAAGGTAGTGGGTTAGTTGCTTTCTTGAAACACTGCAGTCTCTGGGTTGTAGGTGCAAGTTGCTCTCACACTCTGTGCCTATGGTCCCCCCTCTGAAGTGTTAGTACTTGGGCTGTTAGAGGCACAGGATGCAGGAGGGAGCTTCCTCTAAGACCATAAGACCATAAGACATAGGATTGGAAGTAAGGCCATTTGGCCCATCGAGTCCACTCCGCCATTCAATCATGGCTGATGCGCATTTCAGCTCCACTTACCCTCATTCTCCCCGTAGCCCTTAGTTCCTTGTGATATCAAGAATTTATCAATCTCTGCCTTGAAGACATTTAGTGTCCTGGCCTCCACGGCGCTCTGTGGCAATGAATTCCACAGGCCCACCACTCTCTGGCTGAAGAAATGTCTCCGCATTTCTGTTCTGAATTTACCCCCTCTAATTTTAAGGCTGTGCCCATGGGTCCTAGTCTCCTCGCCTAACAGAAACAATTTCTTAGCGTCCATCCTTTCCAAGCCATGTATTATCTTGTAAGTTTCTATTAGATCTCCCCTTAATCTTCTAAACTCCAATGAATACAATCCCAGGATCCTCAGCCGTTCCTCGTATGTTAGACCTACCATTCCAGGGATCATCCGTGTGAATCTCCGCTGGACACGCTCCAGTGCCAGTATGTCCTTCCTGAGGTGTGGGGTCCAAACCTGGACACAATACTCCAAATGGGTCTTAACCAGAGCTTTATAAAGTCTCAGTAGCACAACAGTGCTTTTATATTCCAACCCTCTTGAGATAATTGACAACATTGCATTCGCTTTCTTAATCACGGACTCAACCTGCATGTTTACATTTAAAGAATCCTCGACTAGCACTCCCAGATCCCTTTGTACTTTGGCTTTATGAATTTTCTCACCATTTACAAAGTAGTCCATGCTTGTATTCTTTTTTTCCAAAGTGCAAGACCTCGCATTTGCTCACATTGAACTTCATCAGCCATTTCTTGGACCACTCTCCCAAACTGTCTAGATCCTTCTGCATCCTCCCCACTTCCTCAGTACTACCTGCCTGTCCACCTAACTTTGTATCATCGGCAAACTTCGTTAGAATGCCCCCAGTCCCTTCATCCAGATCATTAATATATGACGTGAACAGCTGCGGCCCCAACACTGAACCCTACGGGACACCATTTGCCACCGGCTGCCATTCTGAAAAAGAACCTTTTATCCCAACTCTCTGCCTTCTGTCAGACAGCCAATCCTCAATCCATACTAGTAGCTCACCTCGAACACCATGGGCCCTCACCTTGCTCAGCAGCCTCCCGTGTGGCACCTTATCAAAGGCCTTTTGGAAGTCTAGATAGACCACATCCACTGGGTTTCCCTGGTCTAACCTACTTGTCACCTCTTCAAAGAATTAAAGGCCTTGGGTTGAGGCGGGGACCCTGGGGGGAGTCAGGATTCTCTCTCTCTCTCTCTATCTGTGTGGTGAGGCTGGAGGATCTAGACTGGTGTGTGGCGACTGACATTAACAATGTGGTTTTTGTCAGAGTGACAGTAGGACATGGAGA
Source organism: Chiloscyllium plagiosum (assembly GCF_004010195.1). NCBI lineage: Eukaryota > Metazoa > Chordata > Chondrichthyes > Orectolobiformes > Hemiscylliidae > Chiloscyllium > Chiloscyllium plagiosum. Next base: position 66,735,016 of record NC_057728.1, on the reverse strand, counting down.
GTGGGGCATGGATCCTTCTGTGTCCCATTGGGAGCGATCCCAATTTTCTCTTGCGTGGGCTAGGACTCTCTCCTCGTAGGGGTCTGACGAGACAGATGTTGAGGCAGTCCTCTGCCCACACAGTCTCTCTCTCTCTCTCTCTCTCTCTGCCTGGTTCTGGGCTGACCTTCTCTGGTGAATGAGTGCCCACAGTAGGAGGCCTGACTGTTAGTGCTGGTGTATAACGGGGTGTGGTGGTGAGGTGAGCCAAAGGTCTGAGGATAGATCATAGAAGGATTTGTGTTGTGGGAGTTTGGGGCTGACGAGAAGGAGAGTGTGTAAGTGAAGACATTGCAGGTAACAGTGAAAGGGTAGAACATGAGCCTTTGTGGGAGGTGGGTACAGGAACACAGAGAGACTGAGGTAACACGGAGGAAGCACTTCTTCTGGCCCAGGGGACAGATCGCTTACCTGCTTTCTGCATTCAGCGAGTGGTAGTGGGTGGAAAGTATTCTGCCTGGAGGTCGGTGACCAGAGGTGTCCCACAGGGATCTGTTCTTGGGCCTCTGCTCTTTGTAGGTTTTATAAATGACTTGGATGAGGAAGTGGAAGGGTGAGTTAGCAAGTTTGTCGATGATATAAAGGTCGGTGGTGTTGTAGATAGTGTCGAGGGCTGTTGCAGGCTACAACAAGACACTGATGGGATACAGAGCTGGGCTGAGAAGTGGCAGGTGGAGTTCAGCCTGGAAAAGTGTGAAGTGATTCATTTTGGCAGGTTGAATTTGAATGCTGAACACAGGGATAAAGACTGGATTCTTGGCAGTGTGGAGGAATAGAGGGATCTTGGGGTCCATGGACACAAATCTCGTTGCCACCCAAGTTGATAGGATTGTTAAGAAGACTTTGGCTTTCATTAACAGGGGAATTGAGTTTAAGAGCTGCAAGGTTTTGCTGCAGCTCTATAAAACCCTGGTTAGATCACACTTAGATAATTATGTCCAGTTCTGGTCGCCTCGTTATAAGAAGGTTGTAGATGTTTTAGAGAGGGTGCAGAGGAGATTTACCAGGATGCTGCTTGGATTGGAGAGTTTGTCTTGTGAAGAGAGGTTGAGTGAACCCGGGCTTTTCACACTGGAGAGAAGGAGGAAGAGAGGTGACTTGATAGAGGTAAAAAGAGGCATAGATAGAGGAGATAGCCAGAGACTTTTCCCCGGGGCAGAAATGGCTGTCACGCAGGGACATAATTTTAAGGTGATTGCAGGAAGGTATAGGGGAGATGTCAGAGATTGGTTCTTTATGCAGGGAGTGATGGGTGCTTGGAATGCACTGCCTGTGGTGGGAGTAGAGTCTGAGACATTAGGAACATTTAAGCCACTGCTGGACAATCACTAGACGACAGTAAATTGCAGGGTGTGTTGGTTAAGTGATCTCAGGTTAAGATAAACGCTTGGCACAACTGCTGTACTGTTCTATGTTTAATGTTCTATTCCAGCTGTTCCTATGTGTCCTGGAGGCACATTGAGTCGGGTGGGGTCCTCAGGCCAGATGGGCAGTGTCTGGTGGCACAGCCTCCTCTGCCAATGTGCTGAAGAGTGGCAGATGGAGTTTAATTTTGATAAACCTGAGTGCTGCATTTTGGTAAAATAAACAAAAGCAGGACTTGGGTAGTGTTGTCAAACAGGAAGATCAGGAGGTTCAGATGGATTGTTAATTGAAAATAATGTAACAGGTGGACAGGCTGGGGAAGAAGGTATTGGGCATGATCGCCTACATTGGTCAGAGCATTTAGGATAGGAGTTGGTGTCATGTTGAGGCTGTACAGGATGTTGGTGAGGTGTCTATTGGAGTACTGCAGTACGTCGGGTATTACTAAATTGGAAAAGGTTTACAAGGATGTTACTGGGAGTGGAGGGTTTGAATTATAAGGAGAGGTCAGATGGGTTGGGACTTTTAAACCCTGGAGAGTAGGAGGTTGAGACCTCACTTTATAGAGGTTTATAAAATCACGAGAGGCACAAATAAGGTAAATACCAAAGATCATTTCCCGAGGAAAGGACAATTCAAAACCAAAGGGTTTAATTTTAAGGTGCGAGGGGAAAGATTTAAAAGGTACTTGAAGGGCAGCCTTTTGACAAAGAGGGTGGTTCGTGTGTGATGTGAACTGCCAGAGGGAGGGGTGGGTGCAGGTACAGTTACAATATTTAAAAGACATTTGAACAGATACATGATTGGGAAAGGTTTAGAGGGATATGGGCCAAATGCAGGCAAATGGAAGAAGTTTAGTTTGGGAAGCTTGGTTGGCGTGGACTGATTGGACTGAAAGGTCTGTTTCCGTGATGTATGACTTTATGGGTGTGTTCTGATGTCAATGCAGATGCTCCAATTCCTTGTTGGACAATAGTGATGTCAGCTTTCCTTTCTCCAACATGGTCAGACTCCATTGAGCACCTGAGCAGAGCAACCTCAGAAGGCCAGAGACTGAGATGGTGCGGAGGCAAGGGATACTCCCAGGATATCCATGGAGTGGCGGGTTATTCTGGGAATGGTGAGTTATTCTGGGAATGGCCCCTGGGAAGGGGCAGAATGGCCCCTGGGAAGAGGCAAGGGATACTCCCAAGATATCCATGGAGTGGCGGGTTATTCTGGGAATGGTGAGTTATTCTGGGAATGGCCCCTGGGAAGGGGCAGAAGTCAGATGTGAGAGACACCACAAGGATGCTGATAGGAAACCAATGAGATGAGATTGGAAAGTTTTGAGAGAAGGCAGGACTAGGGGGTCACTGCCAGTGCCAAACCCTCCAAAAACTCAATGCAACCTGGGCTTAAACAAAAGAATATAAAATTCAGTCAAAGCTATTTTACTGGTCATCTTGGTAATTGGTCACCTGGAAATGGTAATTTTATTTTATGTTATGTTCTGTGGAGGAGTCAGATTAGATCAGTACAATCCTCCAGCCTCGTTAATCAATGATAACCCTCAGGATGTTGTTCATGGGGGATTCAGTGATGGTAACATAGTTGAATGTCAGGGGCTGTGGTTAGATTGTCTCTTAATGGTGATGATCATTCCCTGGCATTTGTGTGACGTGGATGTTACTGCCACTTGTCAGCCTAAGCCTGGATATTGCCCAGATCGTGTTGCATTTGAACACGGACTGCTTCAGTATCTGAGGAGTCGCGAATGGTGCTGAACGTTATGTAATCATCAGCGAACATCCCCACTCCTAACCTTTTGTCATCCTTTGTGGTAGCTTGCTAGGGTCATTTCAGATTGCAGTAGAGAGGCAATCATATTGTGATTCTGGAGTCACATGGAAAACAGACTGGGTGATAATAGCAGATTTCCTTCCCTAAAGGACATTAGTGAACCAGGTGGGATTTTATGAAAATCGATGATAGTTTCCTGGTCTGTATCACTGAGGATAGCTTACAATTACAGAATTCTTCATTTATTAAATTCCACATGCTGCTTTGAGAGGATTTGAGACCATGTCCTCAGGTTATTGCTCTGTGCCCTGGATTACTGTGCCCTGGATCGCTGAAGGACAACATCAGTCTGCTCTTGTCCACTACCCAATGCCAGTCTGTCAGTTCCATTGGCACAATTACTGAGATCAGCTTTTTAATTCCCAATTTATTTAATTGAATTTCAAATCCCCCAGCTGCCACGATGGGATTTAAATTGCTGTCTCCAGACAATTAGTGGCAGCCTCGGTGTTCCTGTGGTAACATTCTCGGTATTCCTTGGTAACAGCCTCGGTGTTCCTGTGGTAACATTCTCGGTGTTCCTTGGTAACATTCTCGGTATTCCTTGGTAACAGCCTCGGTGTTCCTGTGGTAACAGCCTCGGTGTTCCTGTGGTACCATTCTCGGTATTCCTGTGATAACATTCTCGGTATTCCTTGGTAACAGCCTCGGTGTTCCTGTGGTAACATTCTCCGCGTTCCTGTGGTAACATAACCTCCAGGTCTACAATCCCAGGATGCCACAAAGGCAGGTTAAACACTTTAATCAAGGCCCGAGTTGCCAAGTAGCAAGCATTGTGGGTGTTCATTCTAGAGTTATTTCTTCTCACGGAGCACTAGTCTAGAATCTCCCTTCCATAACTTTTACAATTGGAAGGTTTGGTTCAAAAATTAAATGCTTTTGTTCATTATTTTGCATCTGATGTGTGTTGACTATGAGATTCTTTTTCCTGACATCAACGATTTTTTCACAAAAGTGTTTCAGTATTGAAACAAAGACCAATCTGTGTGCTGTAGGTTTATATAAGATGGGCAATGTAGCTCACTCTTCAATGCCTCTGGACAATTGAGGATAGGCAACAAATGCAACGGTAAAAACAAGGACTGCAGACGCTGGAAACCAGATTCTGGATCAGAGTGGTGCTGGAAGAGCACAGCAGTACAAGCAGCATCCGAGGAGCAGGAAAATCGACGTTTCGGTCAAAAGCCCTTCATCAGGAATACAGGCAGAGAGCCTGCAGGGTGGAGAGATATGTGAGAGGAGGGTGGGGATGGGGAGAAAGTAGCATAAGTACAATAGGTGAGTGGGGGAGGGGATGAAGGTGATAGGTCAGGGAGGAGAGGGTGGAGTGGATAGGTGGAAAAGGAGAAAGGCAGGTAGGACAAGTCCGGACAAGTCATGGGGACAGTGCTGAGCTGGAAGTTTGGAACTGGGGTAAGGTGGGGGAAGGTGAATTGAGGAAACTGTTGAAGTCCACATTGATGCCCTGGGGTTGAAGTATTCCGAGGCGGAAGATGAGGCGTTCTTCCTCCAGGTGTCTGGTGGTGAG
>NC_057728.1:66726867-66729311 GCF_004010195.1 Chiloscyllium plagiosum | reverse complement strand
ACGTCTGGAGAGGAAGAAACGGAGGGCTTGGAGGCCCTGGTCATGGCGGATGGAGGTGTAGAGGGATTGGATATCCATGGTGAAGATGAGGCTTTGGGGGCCGGGGAAACGGAAGTCTTGGAGGAGGTGGAGGGCGTGGGTGGTGTCTCGAATGTATGTGGGGAGTTCCTGGACTAGGGGGGATAGGACAGTGTCGAGGTAGGTAGAGATAAGTTCAGTGGGCCAGGAGCGTGCTGAGACAATGGGTCGGCCAGGGTGGTCAGGCTTGTGGATCTTGGGAAGGAGGTAGAACCGGGCAGTGCGGGGTTCCCGGACTATGAGGTTGGAAGCTGTGGATGGGAGATCTCCTGAGGTGATGAGGTTCTGTATGGTCTGGGAGATGATGGCTTGGTGATGGGGTTGGGGTCATGGTTGAGGGGGCAGTAGGAAGAGGTGTCTTTGAGTGCAATGCTACCCTTGCCAGTAACGCCCACATCTGTGAATGAATAAAAAAAACTGACGTCATGTGCATTGGTTTCCAGTCCATTAAGACCTCAAATTTAAAATTATAATCTCCATTTAACCTTCTCCTTATAACCAAAGGTATCTCCTTCACTATCTCTGTCACTACCTCCAACCCCAACAAGGCTCCTATCTGTGCAACCTCCTTCAGCCACTGAATTCTGCAACATCTCTGCAGTCGTCCAGTTCCGGCCTCTTAGATACTCCTCTTCTCCCTTTGCCCACCATTATTGACCTTTCCATCCCCGTCTCTTCTCTCACTCTTTCTCTTTCTTCCTCCCTCTCTCTTGCTCTCTCTCTCTCTCTCTCACTGTCCCTTTCTTGCTCTCTTCTTCACTCTCACTTATTCTCGCACTCTCTTGCTTTCTCTTTTGCTTCCACACTCTTTTTCTCTCACCTCTCAAAATCGCTCCCTCCCTTACTCTCTCTTCGTATCCATTCCACCCTCTCTTGCTCTCACTCAGAGAGTGGTGAGGGCATGGAATGCGCTGCCTGTGGGAGTGGCAGAGTCAGAATCATTGGTGACCTTTAAGCGGCAATTGGATAGGTACATGGATGGGTGCTTAAGCTAGGACAAATGTTCGGCACAACATCGTGGGCCGAAGGGCCTATTCTGTGCTGTAGTGTTCTATGTTCTATGTTCTATGTTCACTCTTTCTTTCTTGCAGTCCTATTGGTTGATTGGTTGTTGGAGCATGTTCCTGTTAATGACCTTTGTTATTATTTCCCTGATGGAGGTTTCTGATGCTAGGATATTCCTGGGCAGCTCTCTATGCAATGGTCAGGGGGTGTAAGAGCACAGCAGGTCGGGCAGCATCCAAGGAGCAGGAAACTCGACAGTTCGGGCAAAAGCCCTTCATCAGGTCTCGTATGAAAATGTGTCCCATCATCCTATCACAACCATCATCCTATCACTCGGTGACCTTTTTAAATCCTGATGAAGGGCTTTTGCCCAAAACGTTGATTTTCCTGCTCCTCGGATGCTGCCTGACATGCTGTGCCTTTCCAGCACCACTCTGATCTCGACTCTGGTTGCCAGCATCTGCAGTCCTCACTTTTGCCAGGGGTTCTAAGACAGAGGCCCAGTCCCTTGCTCTCTCTTCCTGGCTTTGCCAGACACGGATTGCCATGCAGTGTGGGAACCAGGAAGAGGGGGGAGTGCCCTTGCATCACATTGATGCCTTCGGACGTTGTTCCTGGAACTGAGTACACATTAAACACTGACTATTTTTCCTTCATAGTGTCTTGGCATATGGGTGTCACTGGCATTTATTAACCATCCCTAATTGCCCATGAACTGAGCTCAGCCATGCCAGGGGGCAGTTAAATTTAACACTGCTGGGGGTCGGGGTCACGGGGCTGGTGAGGCTCAGTAAGGACAGGATAATTTCCTTTTCCTCAAAGACATTTGTCTGGCATTAGGTCCCCAAGAACCACTGCTGTTGCCACCAGTTTGTGCTGTTTCAATGTAGCCCTTGAAGCAGGTTGTAATGTGTACTGCATTACTGACCTGTAACATGTGTATGTAACAGGACTGCACTGTAATGGTGTATGTGTAATAGCATGTGTTGGCAATACTGACCTGCAATGGTGTTTGTGTAGAAGTGATGCACTGTCTTGTGTATGTGTAGCAGTGCTGAACTGTGCAGGTATAGCAATTGGTACTGCATTTGATTACATTTAGTGGTGCTGAATGGTAATGGTGTATGTATTACAGTGCTGAACGGTAATGTGTACACGTGGCAGTGCTGAACTGTAACGGTGTATGTATTACAGTGCTGAACGGTAATGTGTACACGTGGCAGAGCTGAACTGTAATGGTGTATGTATTACAGTGCTGAACGGTAATGTGTACACGTGGCAGTGCTGAACTGTAATGGTGTATGTATTACAGTGCTGAACGGTAATGTGTGCATGTGGCAGTGCTGATCTGGAATGGTGTA
>NC_057728.1:66706902-66722618 GCF_004010195.1 Chiloscyllium plagiosum | reverse complement strand
GCAGTGCTGAATTGTAATGGTGTATGTATTACAGTGCTGAACGGTAATGTGTGCATGTGGCAGGGCTGAATTGTAATGGTGTATGTATTACAGTGCTGGACGGTAATGTGTGCACGTGGCAGTGCTGAACTGTAATGGTGTATGTTGTACAGTGTTGGAAGGTAATGTGTGCATGTGGCAGTGGCTGAACTGTAATGGTGTATGTATTACAGTGCTGAACAGTAATGTGTGCATGTGGCAGTGCTGAACTGTAATGGTGTGTGTGTGTAGTACAGTGTTGGACGGTAATGTGTGCGTGTGGCAGTGCTGAACTGTAATGGTGTATGTATTACAGTGCTGGACAGTAACGTGTGCATGTGGCAGTGCTGAACTGTAATGGTTTATGTATCATAGTGTTGGACAGTAATGTGTGCATGTGGCAGTGCTGAACTGTGATAGTGTATGTATTACAGTGTTGGACAGTAATGTGTGCATGTGGCAGTGCTGAACTGTAATGGTGTATGTATTACGGTGCTGAATGGTAATTTGTGCATGTGGCAGTGCTGATCTGTGATGGTGTATGTATTACAGTGCTGAATGGTAATGTGTGCATGTGGCAGTGCTGAACTGTAATGGTGTATGTATTACAGTGTTGGACAGTAATGTGTGCATGTGGCAGTGCTGAACTGTAATGGTGTATATATTACAGTGCTGAATGGTAATTTGTGCATGTGGCAGTGCTGAACTGTAATATGGTGTGCTTATTACAGTGCTGAACGGTAATGTGTACACTGGCAGTGCTGAACTGCAATGGTGTATGTATTACAGTGCTGAATGATAATGTGTACACGTGGCAGTGCTGAACTGCAATGGTGTATGTATTACAGTGCTGAACGGTAATGTGTACACTGGCAGTGCTGAACTGTAATGGTGTATGTATTACAGTGCTGAATGGTAACGTATGCATGTGGCAGTCCTGAACTGTAATGGTGTATGTATTACAGTGCTGAACGGTAATGTGTACACTGGCAGTGCTGAACTGTAATGGTGTATGTATTACAGTGCTGAATGGTAACGTATGCATGTGGCAGTGCTGAACTGTAATGGTGTATGTATTACAGTGCTGAACGGTAATGTGTACACTGGCAGTGCTGAACTGCAATGGTGTATGTATTACAGTGCTGAATAGTAACGTGTGCATATGGCAGTGCTGTTTGTATTTGGATACATTGATCAGGATTGCACTGTCGTGGTTTTGTTTTGCAGTCCCTTACTGCAGTTGGTTCCATGGGGCAGCGCGACACTGTAACAGGCCATTGTGACTGATGAAGGAGTGCATTGGTAATCAAGTTCCTCAAGAGCAAGGGTTAAATGTATAACGGTATAACATCACCACCAGAATGGTCAACTCGTTTCTCTTCTCTACTGTTGTCCAACAAAATAAACTTTCACCAGGTTCTCTAATAAACACAAAAGTAACTTGTTTATTCTAAATAAACTAATTACTACAAGAAGTGTCAAACTGTTTAACAACCAAGCCATTGGTCAGAATCAAACCAAATGCCTTACTGTCACACACATGCAGATACTCAACTGGCAAGGTGATGTAGCACTGCACAGAAGGTATGGGTTTTTAAAAAGAGTAATAAGGTAAAATAATCTCATAGGCCAAAAGTTTGAAGTGAAAGGGTAAATAATGACTGAGTTATCTGTACGGGTTCTTCTTTCTCATGAGGGAAATCTTTCTTTTTGCCGCCCGCTTCTTGAAAGTCTGTTTCTTGAATTTCACACCTCGGTGTGTACAGAAACTGCAGTTTCAGTTCAGAGGCTATTGCTAAGCAACCTTCATAATTAATAGCATTCTCATCTCTCTTAAAAGGTTTTGTTTGTAGCAGTGCTATACTGCTACTGTAATAGTGAATGTTTAACAATGGTGAATTACAATGTTCCATGTTTAATAGTACTGAACTATAATAGTGTATGTATAGCAATGTTGGACTGTGATGGTGTATAGAGATGCTGCATTGAAATGTGTATATGCAACTGTGCTGAGCTGTAATGCTGTATGTGTAGCAGTACTGAACTGTAATGCAGTAACTGTAACAAGATTTCACTGTAATGGGGTATTTGCAGCAGGGCAAAGAGTTATCTAGACTCAAAGTGTTAGCTTGCTCTCTCTGCATGGATGCTGCTTGACCCACTGTAACCTCCAGCATTTGCTGTTTTCAGTACAGGTTCCAGCATCTGCAGCAATTTGTTCCTGCAATGTACCAGCCTTGTTGTTTTACTGTTAGTGTGTCTCCGACAGCAAGGATATATTTCTAAGCAATGAAGGAGCGATGATTTAACTCATCGCTTTATATTAGTGGAGGAGTGAGCGTGTAACCTCAGCTGACACATGGACTGCAGCGCAGAGTGAGCTGTGAGTCACTACCGTTAACTTCAACACAGCATTTGACCAAATATGGTACCAAAGAGTTTATGGGATTAAACAAAAACTCTCCACTGTTTGGAATCACATCTCTTGACACGGTCTTATGGTGTTATCATGACATTATCAATCCAGTGGCCGGGGTAATGTTCGGGAACGTGGGTTCAAATCCTGTCATGGCAGATAGTGGAATTCAAATTCAATGAGAAAGCCAATCAGGGATGCAGGATCTGATGATGACCATGATATTGTTGAAGGAATATCCTTTTTCTGGTTTATTAATGTCCTTTAGAGAAGGAAATCTTCCATCCTTACTGGCCTGGCCTATACATGACTCCAATCCACAGCAATGAGATTGATTCTTAGGGAATTAGAGATGGGTAATAAATGCTTGTCGAGCCAGTGCCACCCTCATCCTGTAAATAGAACATAGAACATAGAACATCACAGCGCAGTACAGGCCCTTCGCCCCTCGATGTTGCACCGACCTGTCATACCAATCTGAAGCCCATCTAACCTACACTATTCCATGTACGTCCATATGTTTGTCCAATGACGACTTAAATGCACTTAAAGTTGGCGAATCTACTACTGATGCAGTCAAGGCGTTCCATACCCTTACTACTCCCTGAGTAAAGAAACTACCTCTGACATCTGTCTTATACCTGTCTCCCCTCACTTTAAAGTTGTGTCCCCTTGTGTTTACCGTCCTCATACTTGGAAAAAGGCTCTCCCTGTCCACCCTATCTAACCCTCTGAATGAATTAAAAAAAACACAATCAGTAATGTGATAACAACCACTTTGTGATGCTGACTGGGGTGATTAATATTTATTAAAACTGCAGCAGGAATGTTTCTTTTTTCTTCAGAAGATTGAATCATAGATTCCCTACAGTGTGGAAACAGGCCCATCGGCCCAACAAGTCCACTCCGACCCTCCAATGAGCAACACACCCAGACCCATTCCCCTACACTTATCCCTGACTAATGTACTTAACATACACGTTTCTGAACACTACGGGCAATTTAGCATGGCCAATTCACCTGACCTGCACATCGTTGGACTGTGGGAGGAAACCGGAGCACCCGGAGGAAACCCACGCAGACACGGGGAGAATGTGCAAACTCCACACAGTCAGTCACCAAGGCTGGAATCAAAGCCGGGTCCCTGGTGCTGTGAGGCAGCAGTGCTAACCACGAGCCACCATGTTTGGTGGATCTTTTACAACCAAAGAGGGTGACAGGGCTGTAGTTTCATGCCTCATTTTAAACCTCACTTGGTTACATTTTCACATTTCTATATACATTGGGATTTCCATTTGACTGCAGGAAACTGAAATCAGGTCCTTGGCTGTGAGGCCTCCTTCTCGATGCCAAGTGCCCGAGTAAATGTTTTACAGAATTCTGGAAGGAGTGGACTTAAAGATGGCCACATCTGAATTGGCCCCAGTGTAAAGACTCATTTTGTTAAAGACTGTTCTATTTCTTGTACAATTCCAAATATGGTTATGTACAGAGCACAGCTAGGAATTCACAGGCACCAGGAATAATGAGATGTCATCAGCCACACCAGCTCATTGCCTTCTCTCTCGGTCTCACTGTCTTACTTTCTGCTTTTTAGCTTTCTCAGTGTCTTCATCTGTCTCTGTTTCTTTCAGCACTCCCACAGCACAGACTCTCCGACAGTGCGGCACTCCCTCAGCACTGACCCTCCGACAGTGCGGCACTCCACCAGCACTGACCCTCTGACAGTGCGGCATTCCCACAGCACTGACCCTCCGACAGTGCGGCACTCCCTCAGCACTGACATTCTGACAGTGAGCAATCCCTCAGCACTGACCCTCTGACAGTGTGGCACTCCCTCAGCACTGACCCTCTGACAATGCGGCATTCCCTCAGCACTGACCCTCTGACAATGCGGCACTCCCTCAGCACTGACCCTCCGACAGTGTGGCACTCCCTCAGTACTGACCCTCTGACAGTGCGGCAATCCCTCAGTACTGACCCTCCGACAGTGTGGCACTCCCTCAGTACTGACCGTCCGACAATGCGGCACTCCCTCAGCACTGACCCTCTGACAGTGCGGCAATCCCTCAGTACTGACCCTCCGACAGTGTGGCACTCCCTCAGTACTGACCGTCCGACAGTGCGGCACTCCCTCAGCACTGACCCTCCGACAATGCGGCACTCCCTCAGCACTGGCCCTCTGACAGTGAGCACTCCCTCAGCACTGACCCTCCGACCGTGCGGCACTCCCTCAGCACTGACCCTCTGACAGTGTGACGCTCCCTCAGCACTGGCCCTCTGACAGTGCGGCACTCCCTCAGCACTGACCCTCCGACAGTGCGGCACTCCCTCAGCACTGACCCTCCGACATACGGCACTCCCTCAGCACTGACCCTCCGACATACAACACTCCCTCAGCACTGACCCTCTGACAGTGCGGCACTCCCTCAGCACTGACCCTCTGACAGAGCGACACTCCTTCAGTACTGACCCTCCGACAGTAGCACTCCCTCAGTACTTATCCTCCGACAGTACGGCACTCCCTCAGCACTGACCCTCTGACAGTGCGGCTCTCCCTCAGCACTGACCCTCTGACAGTGCGGCTCTCCCTCAGCACTGATCCTCTGACAGTGTGGCGCTCCCTCAGCACTGACTCTCCGACAGTGCGACACTCCCTCAGTACTGACTCTCCGACAGTGCGACACTCCCTCAGTACTGACCCTCCGACAGTGCAGCACTCCCTCAGTACTGACCCTCTGACATTAGGATACTTCCTATGTGCCTCTTTCCAAATGTGAAAACTCTTCTTAAGTTGTGGTGTCTGAAATGAATACAATGCTCCATGTATAACCCAGTCAGGAACTTGTAAAGGAGTAATATACCTTCCCAGTCATGAAACACCAGTTTTGGTCAGTCTGCTTTAAGAATTAAAGTAGGATTGAAATAAAGGTTTGAATTAATTTGGTAAATGAAATCAAACAAAAATCTATTTTTACAGGCCATGAACAAAATAACTGGATGCCTTTAATTTGAGATCTTCACTACATTATTGACAGGAGAATTTTGGGAAATGATTAAGATTGTTTGGTCATGGAATGTACACTCAGACACTGTGGGGGATTATCCAGAATATTATTTTAAAAAACAGATCAGTATTTTGAAGAAAATGGTCTACAGATACCTCATTGAAAGGACTGCAGATGCTGGAAATCCAAAACAAAAGCAGAAATTGCTGGAAAAGTTCAAGAGGTCTAGCAGCATCGGTGGAGAGAAATCAGAGCTAATCTCAATTGTGAGGCAGGGTCACCCGACCTGGAACGTTAACTCTGACTTCTCTCCACACATGCTGTCAGACCCCCTTGAGCTTTTCCAGCAACTTCTGTTTTTGTAACTCATTGAGAGAGTTATTACATTTGGTAATGGGCTGAATGGCATCCTTTTATGATTTGACAGTCTTATGAGTGGCTTATTAATTATTGTTTTGTTTTTAACAAGACTGCATGGTTATTATCCACTTGTTATATGTGCCTTTTGCTGTATATAACTTATCTCAACCTTCTCGAAGGTCAGGCAATAAATGCTGGTTTCACCAGCAAAGTCTGCATCCCATAAATATAGAAAAGAAATCCTGGAATAGCAATATCTTATTCCTATGGATTTAGGAAGCACATTCCAACAGGAAGAGGCCATTCAGCCCCTCAAGCTGCTTCTGTTTTGCATTGAGATCATGCTGGAATTTTACATCCACCCATTTGCCTCCCTGGTTCAGGGATGCCTGAAGAGGTGGAGTGTGTAGTATTTCTCTTTGATTGATTTGATGTGTCAACTGTTTATATTTGAGGCTATAAAATGGCTGGTAATGTTGCTGTTTTACAACCTCTTGAGAATCATTTGCAGTTTGCAAATGATCATCAGAATGTCAAAACCTTTTAGCAATTGGTAGAGTTATTTCATTTTTATTGGGGCAGCTGAACAAAGGTGGAAACTGGGTCTCTCACAATAATTTAATTACATTTTTCTGATGATATTCCAAACCCCTGGAGCTTAACTCTTGTAGTTTACAGTATTATATTAATTATTGGACTAAATTATATACTACAACACACAGTCCTGACTCTCAGTAATTAGATTAACAGCAAGAGCACAAAGGGAGAATCAGAATGATAACAAGTCAAGCAGAAGATTGGGATTGGAGGAAAATATTGAACTTGCTAATCCTGTTAAATCTAACATTATCAATATCTCTGAAGGTCGCTCGAGAAAATTATTCATATTGAGCAAACTGGAACAAGATGATGCCGAATGGAAGTGTAATCACTGAGGATGTGATCAGATATATCAGAACTTGCTCCCATTCTGGCCTCCAAGTGTACCAAAACCTGAGCTATCTTCCAGCAGGTTTGTGATTTCTTTAACATTGTATGTGGTGTAACAGTAACTATCTGTTACACCTGCACAACACTGACAATGCTTCAGTCTTTACCCCCTTGCTCATTACCAATCCCACTGACATTGTCCTACTCTTCCATTAGAGTCATGGAATTATACAGCACGGAAACAGACCCTTCGGTCCAACCCGTCCACGCCGACCAGATATCCCAACTCAATCTAGTTCCACCTGCCAGCACCTGACCCATATCCCTCCAAACCCTTCCTATTCATATACCCAGCCAGATGTCTTTTAAATGCTGTAATTGTACCAGCTTCCACCACTTCCTCTGGCAGCTCATTCCATACTCGTCCCACCCTCTTCGTGAAAAAATTGCTCCTTAGTTGCCTTTTATATCTTTCCCCTCTCACCCTAAACCTATGCCCTCTAGTTCTAGACTCTCCCACCCCTGGGAAAAAAACCTTGACTATTTACCCTATCCATGTTCCTTGTAATTTTGTGAACTTCTATAAGGTCATCCCTCAACCTCTGACACTCAGGGAAAACAGGTCCAGCCTGTTCAGCCTCTCCCTATAGCTCAAACCCTCCAAGCTTGGCAACATCCTTGTAAATCTTTTCTGACCTCTTTCAAGTTTAACAACATCCTTCCCATAGCAGGGAGACCAGAATTGCACACAATATTCCAACAATGGCCTAACCAATGTCCTGTACAGCCGCAACATGACCTCCCAACTCCCGTACTCAATGCTCTGACCAATAAAGGAAAGTATACCAAACACCTTCTTCATTATCCTATCTACCTGCGACTCCACTTTCAAGGAGCTATGAACCTGCACTCCAAGGTCTCTTTGTTCAGCAACACTCCTCAGGACCTTACCATTAAGCGTGTAAGTCCTGCCCTGATTTTCCTTTCCAGAATGCAGCACCTCACATTTATCTAAATTAAACTCCATCTGCCACTCCTCAGCCCATTGGCCCATCTGATTCTGTTTTACTCTGAGGTCACCCTCTTCGCTGTCCACTACACCTCCAATTTTGGTGTCATCTGCAAACTTACTAACTATACCTCTTATGCTCACATCCACATCATTTGTATAAATGATGAAAAGTAGTGGACCCAGCACCGATCCATGTGGCACTCCACTGGTCACAGGCCTCCAGCCTGAAAAACAACCCTCCACCATCACCCTCTGTCTTCTACCTTTGAGTCAATTTTGTATCCAATTGGCTAGCTCTCCTTGGATCCCATGTGATCTAACCTTGCTAACCAGTCTCCCATGGGGAACTTTGTCGAATGCCTTATTGAAGTCCATATACATTACGTCCACTGCTCTGCCCTCATCAATCCTCTTTGTTACTTTTTCAAAAAACTCAATCAAGTTTGTGAGACATGATTTCCCATGCACAAAGCCCTGTTGACTATCCCTAACCAGTCCTTGTCTTTCCCAATACGTGTACTTCCTGTCCCTCAGGATTCCCTCCACTGACGTCAGGCTCATTGGTCTATCATTCCCTGGTTTTTCCTCAGCACCTTTCTTCAATACTATCACCACGTTCGCCAATCTTCAGTCTTCTAGCACTTCACCTGTGGCTATTGCTGTTACAAATATCTCAGAAAGGGGTCCAGCAATCACATCCCTGGTTTCCCATAAAGTTCTGAGATGTATCTGATCAGGTCCTGAGGATTTATCCACGTTTATGCACTGTAAGCCCTCCAGTACCTCCTCCTCTCTAATATGAACTCTATTTTCAAGACATCCCTATTTATATCCCCCAGTGTTCTAGCTTCCATGTCCTTCTCCACAGTAAACACCAATGCAAAATACTCGCTTAGTATCTCCCCCATCTCCTATGGTTCCGTACACAGATGGCCTCATTGAGTTGTTCCCAAGTGGTATTATCCCCCTCTGTGTCCAATACCCTGTGGGAATACCTGCAAAGATACAAATTGTGAGAAATGTTCAATCATTACAAAAAGCATTAATTTCAAAACCTGTATTCTTCTGTGAATGCTTTAAGTAACAAATACTCAAGCAATTACTCTAAGCATTTGGTGCTTTCGAACTTGATTATTGCTGTAAAAAGACACATTTTGTTAAAGCTTTTCATTTTGCACTCATCAGGAATGCAGCAGCATTCTCATGGCCACACCTTGACATATCAGAGTCCTCTTTCCAGCCAATCAGCACCCTTCTCTCATGCAGTTGGTTTTCCCCTTGAACTAGTGTTCTTGCAAATGGTCCTGATAAAAAGTTTGGCCAAATCCTGCCTATTTTTTCAGCAATACTCAATCACGGTCCCTATTGAAAGAGCCGTGTTCAAAAGCAGCAGAAAAGATATTGAGTAAGAATGGAGCTTTTATGAAGGTATTTTTAAAGATTTAAGTAGCAACAGAATATTGTTGAGCTCAGAGTCAAGGATTTCTGTAAAACTGAACAAAAGCATTAGTAGAAACTGAAAGGGGATATTATCAGCTTTTGTGCAACAGAGCCCTGTACTCCCCCCAGCATTGCACTCAGCACCAAGCTCGGGAAAGTGAAAGCTTTGCAGGTACCTCAACATAACTGAGAGACAATCAAGATGGTGCAGCAGCTGACCGTGCCTGAACTGCTGTCTCCCTCTCTTTGTTCTTATGTAAGGTCTGTGCTTTCGTTTTAACATGTAAGATCTCGGTAACAGCCCTGGTTAGTTTCTGCTGCAGTGAGGCTTACAGTGTCATTCCCATTATTCTGTAGACACAGAAGTTGGAAGCACTGATATACAAACCACAAAAACTAGAGGCACGAGTTAATCCGATCACAACAATGACAAATAATTAATCGTTCGTAATAATGAACAACCAAATCCTGTTCATTTCTAGAGCAGTAAAATTAAAATTCTGAGAAATTATGTCAAACTGACATTGGATTGATGTGGAACTTTGTTAATGAACTTCAAAAAACATGAACAATTGTGATCTCCTTTTTACAAACTGAAAGATGAGGCACCAAAGAAGGTTCAAAAATGGTTTACAAAATTATTGCAGAGTGAAGAAATGGAACAATCTGGAAAATGAGAGAGGGACTAATCCCTCTCGAGACAAGAGGAAGTCGATGGGTGACTGGATAGAAACCTTCACACTGACAAATCAGATCAAAAGGATAGACAATGGGAAGATGTGTCCACTCGTCCAAATATGGGATACCAACCAACCAATCCAGTCAGGAATTCCAGAAAAAAACATCTTCACTCAGACAGCAGAGGGAAAGTGGGCCTGGCTTCCACAGCGAGTGGTCGAGGTGAATCATGTCGATAGATTTAAGGGAGAACCTGGATAAACACATGGGGCAGAGTGGAATGAAAGGGAAGGGTAAAAGGGGGAGATGAAAAGCAGATGCAAGGAGGCTTGGGGTAAATATCAAGCCAGACCTGGAGAGAGTGGTAACTACAAAGTGAATTAAATCCTCCTGAAACTGGCAAAGGGATAGCTGGTCAGTCTTTGCCAATGGGAACCAACTATTCACAATCCCCAGAAACCAGTCCAACTTTCCAGGCTCTCTCCAACTCCCAGAGCCCAGGGCCAACCCCAACACCCATCTCCATCTCCATACCAAACTCCCAGCCATACTCCACACCCATTCCCAACCGAATCTTCATCCCAACCCCACTCCTTTCACCATTCCAACCCCAAACCCAGCCATACTCCATTTCCACCCCATCTCGACTCCCACTCCAAATCTCCAGTCACATTCCACACCCATTCTCAACTCCACCTTCACCCACTCCTATCACCATTCCATTAGCAACTCCCACTCCAATCCCCACCTCCATCCCCACTCCTGAGCCTTATCCACACTTATACATCCATTCCCACCCGCACCTTCACCCCAAATCCCATTCCCATGCTCTTTCTGATCCTCACCCCCACTACTACATCCCACCTGAATCTCTCTGTCCCTTCCCACCCACCTATATTCTTATGCTATTTTCACACCCATGCCCCACTCCTACAGCATGTGGTTAGCAGGTAGTCAGTTCTATCAAGCCACAACAAGGTTTAAGAAAAGAAATCAGTTCAGAAGAACCACCTGACATCGACCAAGGCAGCGGAAGGGACAGCTGTTGACCCTGCGGGGTCCTCCTCACTAACATCTGGGGCTCGTGCCAACATTGGGAGAGCTGTCTTACAGACTAGTCAAGTAACTGCCTGACATAGTCATACATACAGAATCATACTTTACAGACAATGTCCCAGACACCAGCATCACCATCACAGAACCAAAGAACTGTGAATACTGGAAATAAGAAACAAAATCAAAAATTGCTAGAAAAGCTCAGCAGGTCTGGCAGCATCTGTGGAGAGAAAGCAGAGTTAACATTTCGGGTCCAGTCACCCTTCCTCAGAACTGGACTTGAAACGTTAACTATGTTTCCTTCTCCTCAGATGCTGCCAGACCTGCTGAGTTTCTCTAACAATTTCTAATTTTGGTATATCATCACCATCCCGGGATATGTCCTGTCCCACCGGCAGGACAGACCCAGCAGAGGGGGCAGCATAATGGGCAACAGTCGGGAGGGAGTGGCCCTGGGAGGCCTCAACATTGACTCTGGACCCCATGACGTCTCATAACACCAGGTTAAACAAGGAAACCTCTTGCTGACTACTACATACCATCCTCCCCTGGCTGATGATTCAACACTCCTCTGTGTTTAACAACGCATGGGGGAAGCACTGAGGATGGTAAGGGCACAAAATGTACTCTGCATGGGGGACTTCAATGGAGAGTGCAGGAGGGCATGCCAGGGACAGTACCAGGCACACCTGAGGATGAGATATCAACCTGGTGAAGCCACCAAACTGGACTACTTGCCACCAAACAGCATAAACAGCAAGTGATAGACAGAGCTAAGTGATCCTACATCCTATAGGTTAGATTTAAGCTCTGCAGTCCTTCCACATCCAATGGATTCTGGAGGAGGAGGCTCTGCAAATATCCCCAACCTCAATGATGGAAGAGTCCAGCGCATCAGCGCTAAAGATAAGGCTGAAGCTTTCCCAGCAGTCTTCAGCCAGAAGTGTTGAGTGGATGATCCATCTTAGGCTCCTACAGTGGTCCACACTCCACGGGATATCAGGAAATGGTGGAGACACTAGATACTGCAAAGGCTATGGGCCCTGACAACATTCCGGCGATAGTACTGATGACGTGGGCTCTAGAACTTTCCACTCCCCGAGCCAAGCTGTTCCAGTACAGTTACAAAATGGCAACTATTGGACAATGTGGAATTTTGCCCAGGTTACTCCTGTACACAAACAGGAGAGCAAATCCAACCCGGCTAATTCATGCTCCATCAGTCTACTCTCCATCCTCAGTAAAGTGATGGACGGTGTCAGTAACAGAGCTATCAAGCAGCACCTGCTCAGCAATAACCTGCTCAGTGACGCTCAGTTTGGGTCCCCCCAGGGCCACTCAGCTCCTGACCCCATTACAGCCTTAGGTCAAACATGGACAAAAGAGCTGGATTCCAGAGGGGAGGGGAGAGGGACAGTCCCTGACATCAAGGCTGCATTCGACCGAGTGTGGCATCAAGGAGTCCTGGCAAAAACTGGAATCAATGGGTATCAGGAGGAAAACTCTCCGATGGTTAGAGTCATACCTGGCACATCAGAAGATGGTTGTGGTTGTTGGAGGTCAGTCATCTCAGCTCCAGGACATCTCTGCAGGAGTTCCTCAGGGTAGTGTCCTCACCCCAACCATCTTCAGCTGTTCCATCAATGACCTTCCCTCCATCATAAGGTCAGGAGTGGGGATGTTCGCTGGTGATTGCACAATGTTCACCATTCTCAACTCCTCAGATATTGAAGCAGTCTGTGTCCAAATGCAGAAAATCTGGACAATATCCAGACTTGGGCTGACAAATATCAGGTGATGTATCATCAAACAGGTATAATCTAACCACCACCCTTGACATTCAATGGGGTTACCATCACTGAATCCCCCATTATCAACATCCTGGGGTTACCATTGACCAGAACTGCAATTTGCCAGATAAATATAGTGACTACAAGAGGGGGTGGCCTGGGTGGGATTGGATGACCTCTATCTGATTGTGGGGATTTGAGGATTCGAGAAGGACAGAGGCAGCAGATACATGGGAACACCACCCCCTGCAAGTTCCCCTTCAAGCCACTCACCATCCTGATTTGGAAATATATTGCCATTCCTCCAGTATCGCTGGGTCAAAATCCTGGAATTCCCTCCCTAAGGGCTTTGTGGGTCTACCTACAGCACATGGACTGCAGCGGTTCAACAAGGACGCTCACCCCCACCTTCTCAAGGGGCAGCTAGGGACAGGCAATAAACATGTTACCAGGAACATCCACATTCCATGAATGAATATATCGAAAGATCTGGTGAAGGTTTGAGGGGCTAGGTGAATTTGTTGTGTCCTCTGTTTCAGTGAGTTGCTGGCAGCAGTTTCCCCTGCTTTAGGGTTAATATTGTCATCATATTTCCCAACTCCATTCTGATTGACTGCTGCACATTCAGTCAGTTGGTTAATAGCCCCTCATTCCCGTAAGCATCTCTTATCTCAGTGCCTTGCTCTGAGTCAGCGCTCTGACCAGGATATGACTCATTTTGTTGATCAAGTCATCATTGGACATTACAAACTGCTATTCAGTCTCCATCAAAAACCACAACAAGTGACACTTTGCTGCTTTGTTTACAACTGGAAGGCCAGAAATGTTTCCTTGTTGACCTGTTTTCTTTGGAAGGGAGATGGTGAAGGAAAGCAGCCTTAGGGGAATATGTTTCCTGTGATTTATCATGCCCTATTTTTACTCCTGGTCCCTAGACAAATGTTCCCAATTCATCCCAATTCTGGGCAGGACTCCCCCGCCTCACCCCAATTGTTACCCTCTGAGGTGGGGAGGCAAGATTTGGCTCCCATGGTTAATTTTCCTCACAGATAGGGATGTGAAAATATCCTCATCAACACCAATCTGAAATTTAGAATTTAAAAGGAGCTAAATTAACCAGATTACACAGCCATAGAGATGTATAGCACAGAAACAGACCTTTTGGTCAAACTCGTCCATGCCGACCAGATATCCTAAATTAATCTAGTCCCATTTGTCAGCATTTGGCCTATATCCCTCTAAACCCTTCCTACTCAAATGCCTTTTAAATGTTGTAATTGTACCAGCCTCCACCACTTCCTCTGGCAGCTCATTCCATACATGCACCACCCTCTGTGTTGCCCATATATCTCTTTTAAATCTTTCCCCTCTCATCTTAAACATATGCACCCTAGTTTTTGACTCCCCTACCCCTGGGAAAAGACCTCAGCAATTCACCTTTTCCATGCCCCTCATCATTTTATAAATCTCTATAAGGTCACTCCTCAGCCTCCGATGCTCCAGGGAAAGCAGCCCCAGCCTGTTCAACCACTCCCTGTAGCTCAAACCCTCCAACCTTGGCAACATCCTTGTAAACCTTTTCTGAGCCCTTTCAAGTTTCACAACATCCTTCCGATAGGAGAGAGACCAGAAGTGCACACAATATTCCAAAAGTGGCCTAACCAATGTCCCACACAGCCACAACATGGTCTCCCAACTCCTGTGCTCAATGCACTGACCAGTAAAGAGTAAGTTGATGAGCAACAAAATGTGAGGAAAACTAATAAAACACAACAGACAGACGGACAGTTTAGAAATGTGAATTGAGTCAAAATGACAGTTAAAAAGGTGTACAGATCTGACACTTGGTCCCATCAGGATTGCATGGTGAATATTGCAGCTGTCCAGTGCTAATACGGATCTTGCTGATGAAGGAGTTGATTTTGAGATTCTTGGCTCAGCAAGTTAGCCTCCAGGTTTTTGTCCTGTCCCCTTTTTGACAGTCACCTCACCGGTATGCCTTCCTTCCAGAATTCAGTGGTTGAGAAAACCTTCCTTTCAGGATGTCTGATACCCTCCTCAAGCTCTGACCTTCACAAGTCCACACTGGCACAGTGGCTCACAAACTCACACAGACCGAGCGTTGTAGTTAGGGTCTATCTCTTCTTATATATTCCTGGGTCCGCAGATTATAGCATAATCTCCAGATTATCGAAGTTGGCTGAGACCTCGTTATCTCTGTAACCACAGGAGATCACAGTCCAGTTGTTTCTGAATTACTTCTCTCCTTGTGAAGGGTCACTGCTTGAAGTTCCGTTGACAATTTGAGGCTATTCCTTGGCTCCTCTCTGGATTAAATATGATCCACACAGGGCTTTGCTAGACAGTTATTGAACTTACATCTGCCTGACCACTATTAAAAGCTCATGCTGATATGTGAGCAGTTATGTAGAGTTATGATCTGTTGCTATGATACTTGTTCCCCACCCCATTTCCCTTGGTACGCCACCCTCACTCCGATCACTCCAACAAGACACCAGTGCTCCAGGTGTGCAGGGCTTAAAGAAGGCATTAACCACCTTGAGAGTGCAAACTGGAACCTGGAATTCTAAATTCAATCAGACTGAGCATTGTAGAGTTTCCAGAAGCTTCCAAACTCACTCCCACAGTCCACCTTTTGAACAGTGATTAAACTGCTTTTCTGTTTTATCTTCTGAGGTTTCTGGAAGTGCAGAAGTACCTGCAGTTATTTAACACTCTTATCTGGAACTGTACCTCCTTGGGTCTGTTCCTCCGTTTAACTTCATCCTGCCTAATTGATTCTGGAACTTGTGATGTCCCAGAACACAGCATTGGAGAAACTCTACAGATCTAGCAGGATGTGTGTGTGTGTGTGTGTGTGTGGCGGGGGGGTGGGGTGGGGTTGGGGGTGAGAGAGAGGAACAAGGATTAAGGACGTCACAGACAGAGTGCAGGAAATCCTCAAGGACGAGGGTGAAGAGCCAGAGGTGGTGGTACATGTCGGCACA
>NC_057728.1:66697054-66703553 GCF_004010195.1 Chiloscyllium plagiosum | reverse complement strand
TGGAATGCTCTTCCCCAGAGGGCAGTGGAGGCTCAGTCTCTGGATTCATTTAAGAAAGAGTTGGATAGAGCTCTCAAGGATAGTGGAATCAAGGGTTATGGAGATAAGGCAGGAACAGGATACTGATTAAGGATGATCAGCCATGATCATAATGAATAGTGGTGCAGGCTCGAAGGGCAGAATGGCCTGCTCCTGCACCTATTGTCTATTGTCTATTGAGAGAGATAGAGAGAGACAGAGAGGGGGATGATAGAGAGAGGGGGAGGATAGAGAGAGGGGGAGAGAGAGAGAGGGGGAAGAGAGAGAGAGGAAGATAGAGGGAGGGAGAGAGAGAGAGCTAACATTTCAAGTCCAGTATGAATCTTCTTATGAAGACTCAAAGCTTTCACGGTGTCTTTCTCTCTTCCCTCCTCACTCTCCTTGGACGTTGCCAGACCTGCCGAGTTTCTCGGAATTCGCTGTGTTTGTTTCAGATCTCAGCATCTGCAGTATTTTATTTTTTTTAAAGTGCTATTAACTTTAACTAGGATGTAATTACCTGCCAGTTGTCTCTTGGGGGAGGGACTTGTCGATTTCCAATACTGCTCATGAGAAGCTGGTATGACCAGGGAAATAACATCTGTGCCCTGTCTCAACCCCTCGATTATCATCAGCGTCCCAAAGACTGGTCCAGACCTTTTAACTCACTTTACCCAAGTATTAATTTTGGGAATAAAACCACAAAATGCACTTACTGGAAAAGTGAAATAAAAACCAAGCTCACTGGAGAAACTCAGTGGGAATGGCAGCATCTGTGGATAGAGAAACAGAATTAATGTTTCGAGTCAAGGGACCCAGTTCCCAGACTGTATTTCTGAAGAAGGGTCAGTGGAGTTGAAACGCTATCTCTGTTTTTCTCTCTCCATTACTTTGAGGAATCTGTGTTGTATTTTCTCGTTCTGGGTTAGTTTCAGGGCTTTGGGACGGTGCAGAGATTGAAACTGAGATGCTCTGTAGAATATGTTCGGGAACATTTCACATGCAGATTTACAGATAAAAAACACGAGCTGGGTCGCCTTAATTCCTCAGCAACCATCAAAGAGAACAAACAAATATTGTTCTCTAACATTTGGACTTGACTCACGTTAACAATGTCTGGGAGGACAGGTCACTCAACATTACCGAGAACAGTCCCCTATTGTCCAGCACAACTACAGGATTGAGCTCAGAAGAAAGCTTCATGCAGCTCATTTGATGAAATGAGAATTTTAAAAATACTTGCCGTTAAATAGCTCCATTCATGACCACCTGATGTCCTAATTTTTCATCGCTTATGATTAATTTTGTACTCACTTTTGGAATAAGGAAAACACAATTTCTCATTATGACACAGCTGGAACAGCAACATAGCAATATGACAAGGAGCAGATCATCTTTAATAGTATCTGAGGGATAAATATTGCCTCAGACTCAAGGGAAAACATCCCTTCTGTTTGAAACATTGAAGTGGGACACAGTACATTCACCTCAGAGGCACATAGACCTGGCTTTAACAGCTCAACAAAACAATTGCATCTCGGCAGCACTCCCTCAGTGACGCTCCGACAGTGTGGCACTCCCTCAGTGACGCTCTGACAGTGTGGCACTCCCTCAGCACTGACCCTCCGACAGTGCGGCACTCCCTCAGCACTGACCCTCCGACAGTGCAGCACTCCCTCAGCACTGACCCTCTGACAGTGCAGCACTCCCTCAGCATTGACCCTCAGACAGTGCGGCACTCCCTCAGTACTGACCCTCCGACAGTGCAGCACTTCCTCAGCACTGACCCTCCGACATTGTGGCACTCCCTCAGCACTGACCCTCTGACAGTGCACTCCCTCAGTACTGACCTTCCAACAATGCAGCACGCCCTCAGCACTAAAAAATGTGGAGTTTTAAACAAAGCCACAGTCAGTGTTTTTTTTCAAATATTTAATGGGCAGAAGTTTAAAATGCCTTAAATAAAAACAGAAAGTACTGGAGTAGTTCAGTAAGTGTGGCAGCATCTGTAGAGAGAGAAAAACAAATTACACATCTGTTTGCACAATCTGTTGTAACTGTCCTATCTAACTGCTCCCTACTGAATTGAGACACACCTTTATCAACAAAGCTACCCCACCTCCTTTTGCTTTTACTCTCCTGCTCTGGAATTTGTTTTGACTTTTTCATTTAGTTTCCTATGTTTGATTTAGTTTAAAACATTCTGTAAATATTGCTCATGCCCTCATAAATATTTACAGTATAGAAGGAGACCTGATGAAGGATCCTGCCTGAAATGTTAACTCTATTGTTCCTTGGATGTTGCCTGACCTGCTGTGCTTTTCCAGCACCATACTTTATCGACTCTGACTCTCCAGCATCTGCAGTGCTCACTATCTCCTGGACCTAGACTGTGTCCATCAGTCAATGAGGATCTGACTAGATTGACCTCATTTTCCAGCCTGTGGTATATTGACTCTCTCATGAAATCAGATTGTGGTGATCAGGACTGAACACAGTACTCCAGCTGTGACCTATGCAGTGTTTTATACAATTCCACCATAACCTCCTTGCTGTTTTACTCTATGCCTTGGTTGACATATGGCTTCCTAAGCACATTACCTACTATCATGCTATCTGTCAGGATCTGTGAATTTCCCTGTGTTCTTCAGTACTGTGCAGGGTCCCACCATCTCCTATGTAATCCCTTGCCCAAGGGCATTACCTCACATGTTTCTGGTTGAATTCCATTTGCCACTGCTCTGCCCTGCTGACCAGTCCATTGATATCTTCCTGCAGTTTGTGGTTATCCTGCTCACTATTTACCCCTGATCAATTTTCATGTCATTTGTGAATGTCTTGACCTTCCCCTATATTTAAATCCTAGATAGCAGCCTGTGCTTTTACACGTGCAGAGAATGAAATTGTTTCACTGATTTTGTAAAAGTTTCTGACTGAAGTACTCTGGTAAATGATTGCCATAAATTGGTGGAGGGGAATCGAACATTTACTGTAAAACAATAAGATAGCTTTATCTGATGAACTGCAATGATTTTCCAGTGCAGCGACAGGCCATTCGGCCTGACTGCTCCCTGCTGGTGCTGGTGTATCATAAGAGCTTTGTCCCACCCCTTCATCATCTCACACAAACACCATAACCTTTCAATTAATTTCTCTAATTAATTATTCAGATTCCCCTTCAACATATCAACATTATTCATAGAACACAGAACAGGAGAGCACAGAACAGGAGAGCACAGAACAGGAGAGCACAGTACAGGAGAGCACAGAACAGGAGAGCACAGAACAGGAGAGCACAGAACAGGAGAGCACAGTACGGGAGAGCACAGAACGGGAGAGCACAGAACGGGAGAGCACAGAACGGGAGAGCACAGTACGGGAGAGCACAGTACGGGAGAGCACAGTACGGGAGAGCACAGAACGGGAGAGCACAGAACAGGCCCTTTGGCCTTCGATGTTGGGCTGATCTTTTATCCTACTCTAAGATCAGACTAAGCTACAGCTGCAGCTGTACAAAACTCTGGTGCGGCCGCAGTTGGAGTACTGCATACAGTTCTGGACACTACATTATCGGAAGGATGTGGAAACTTTGGAAAGGGCTCAGAGAAGATTTACCAGGATGTTGCCAGGTATGGAGGGAAGGTCTTATGAGAAAAGGCTGAGGGAACTGAGGCTGTTTTGGTTAGAGAGAAAAAGGTTGAGAGGTGACTTAATTGAGACATATAAGATAATCAGAGGGTTAGATAGGGTGGACAGTGAGAGCCTTTTTCCTCTGATGGTGATGGCTAGCATGAGGGGACATAGCTTTAAATTGCGGGGAGATAGATACAGGAAAGATGTCAGAGGTAGTTTCTTTACTCAGAGTAGTAGGGGTGTGGAATGCACTGCCTACAACAGTGGGAGACTCGCCAACTTTAAGGGCATTTAAATGGTCATTGGATAGGCATATGGATGAGAATGGAATAGTGTAGGTTAGATGGGCTTCAGATTGGTTCCACAGGTAGATGCACCATCGAGGGCTGAAGGGCCTGTACTGCACTGTAATGTTCTATGTTCTATGTACATACCCTTCATTGTACTATCATCCATGTGCCAATCCAAGAGTTGCTTAAATGTCCCTAATGTCTCTGACTCTACTCCCACTGTTGACAGTGCATTCCACACACCCACCACTCTCTGTGTAAAGAACCTCTGACATCTCCCCTAAACCTTCCTCTAATCACCTTAAAATTATGCCCCCTTCTGATAGCAATTTCTGCCCTGGGAAAAAGTCTTTGATTATCTACTCTGTCTGTGCCTCTTATCATCTTGTACACCTCTCTCAAGTCATTTCTTATCCTTCTTCACTCTAATGAGCTCGCTCAGTCTTTCTTCATAAGACATGCCTTCCAGTCCAGGCAGCATCCTGGTAAATCTCCTGTGCACCCTCTCTAAAGCTTCATCTCAACAATTCCCCTGTGGGAGTGAGTTTCATAAGATCGCCACCCTTTTGGGTAAAAACATTTCTCCTGAATTCCCAGTGAACTCATTAACAGTAAGACAGCTGATTATCTTATATTGATGGCCATGAGTTCTCATGTTAGAGCATAGAACATTACAGCGCAGTACAGGTCCTTCGGCTCTTGATGTTGCGCCAACCTGTGGAACCAATCTGAAGCCCATCTATCCTACACTCTTCCACTTTCATCATGTTCTACTACAGTCGGAGACATCATCACTCTGTCTAACCTCTTAATGCCTTTCATATCCTTGAAGGTCTTCACCACATCAGCCATCAGCTTCTCCTTCCTGGAGTAAGGAGCCCAATCTCTTAATCATTCCTCAGAGAGATAACCTCTCTGTTCTGGAATCACCCTCAGGAATCTTTCCTATATCCTTTCCAGTGCCTCACTCTATGCTTTCTGTAACATGGAGAGCAGACCAGTGCACAACGCTCCCAGCATGGTCTAACTGAGGCTCTCCACAAATTTATAAGTAAAATTGTGCCTCTGATAAATGAGCTTGGTTTTGGAATGTATTTTATAAACATACTCACAGATCATTTTGAGGTTTTGAATTCAGCCCAACGGTTGTGACTTATGGCTCGAGTCTGAAGAGCATCAACTGGATTTTACAATCGTTCATTACATCCTGAGCCCAGTAACACCATCATTGTGCTCGAGTGTTATGGCTGGAAGATGTTTTATGTGAAATTTTAACTCCTGATTGAAATTAAACAGATCAAAGAAAATCTTGTCCACTCAACATCGAGCGTGTTTGTGATTGATGAGAAATGAATCTCATTTACACTTCAGAATGAGGTGCCATTTGTTTTGTTTGGTTTGGCAGTCGAATTACACAAAAAAAATCTATTGACTTGTCCGACACTCGGTTAAATCACTGCTTGGGGTTATAGCTGAGCTCTGAGGTGGTGTAACAGTTAGAGCTGGGAGTTATTGTCTTACATTCTTCACTTCACTTGAAGTAGAATGTCTGGATGATGGGTACTGAGAGAAGATTGTGATGGTTGCTGCATTAGTGCAATCACTTGTTAAAGTGTAGCACTGATTAGGACAGAGTTACTTGCTGAATTTCACCAAAGATTCCCAACTTGTTTCCTATTGATGGCAAAACCTAAAATGCGAATCCAGCCTTGAGGGTTCTTTCGGCAGCATAGACTGGAATAATGTGCTGTGACTAAAAATTCAAGACTGAGAGATTCTTCATCAGTCAGGGAGTCAGCAGTTATGGGGAATGTTGGATCAGCCATGGTCCTTTGGAATGGTACACCAGGCTCAAGAGACTGAACAGCCAACTCCTGTTCCTATTTCTTATGGTCTTATGGAAAATGCATCAATCCTGAAGAAGCTAATTCCAAGGGAATTGTCTGGAAAATTGAAATTTCTGATGGCATTGCGCCTGCATCTGGAACCCTCCAATAAAGCCCCTTGTATTTGGAGAATTCTGACAGATTTGACTCTCTTAAGCTTAATAATTAACCAGAAAATAATAGAGGACTAAAATCTGTTTCTAAGTCCTGAGCAACTATTAAACTGGCCTTGAATACACACTATTTACAGCCACAACTACACTCCTTGATTCCTAAACGCTCTCACTCCCTGACCGAAAATCACCTGATCCAACCCATTCTTCCCACAACATCACACTCCCAATCTGCTCCCTTGACACTGTACTCAAAGGTCTGCCTTGACTTGGTGCTGAACTGCTGAAGTGTGAGATCTGGTGAGTGAGGAGGCGAGTGTGAGTTCCCACTGTTGACATGCCAATAGCAATGGAAGGTGGAAATATCAATACTAGGGACTCTTAAGGTTTGATGAGCTTTGGGATCTCAGACAGTTTTGAGGTGGAGATGGTTGCAGAGATAAGGACAGTTTTGTGAGGTATATGGGTGTAACCGTCTGAAAGGATTAACGCTGAAGATTGTGTGAACCACCGCTAATTATAATGGTGTCAGGTGGAATTGCGTGCTGAATAACCCAGG
>NC_057728.1:66686832-66696554 GCF_004010195.1 Chiloscyllium plagiosum | reverse complement strand
GGTGGGTCTAACTCCCACAGGGAGTGGGGAGAGGGTGGGTCTAACTCCCACAGGGAGTGGGGAGAGGGTGGGTCTAACTCCCACAGGGAGTGGGGAGAGGGTGGGTCTAACTCCCACAGGGAGTGGGGAGAGGGTGGGTCTAACTCCCACAGGGAGTGGGGAGAGGGTGGGTCTAACTCCCACAGGGAGTGGGGAGAGGGTGGGTCTAACTCCCACAGGGAGTGGGGAGAGGGTGGGTCTAACTCCCACAGGGAGTGGGGAGAGGGTGGGTCTAACTCCCACAGGGAGTGGGGAGAGGGTGGGTCTAACTCCCACAGGGAGTGGGGAGAGGGTGGGTCTAACTCCCACAGGGAGTGGGGAGAGGGTGGGTCTAACTCCCACAGGGAGTGGGGAGAGGGTGGGTCTAACTCCCACAGGGAGTGGGGAGAGTGTGGCTGTAACTCCCACAGGGAGTGGGGAGAGTGTGGCTGTAACTCCCACAGGGAGTGGGGAGAGTGTGGCTGTAACTCCCACAGGGAGTGGGGAGAGTGTGGCTGTAACTCCCACAGGGAGTGGGGAGAGTGTGGCTGTAACTCCCACAGGGAGTGGGGAGAGTGTGGCTGTAACTCCCACAGGGAGTGGGGAGAGTGTGGCTGTAACTCCCACAGGGAGTGGGGAGAGTGTGGCTGTAACTCCCACAGGGAGTGGGGAGAGTGTGGCTGTAACTCCCACAGGGAGTGGGGAGAGTGTGGCTGTAACTCCCACAGGGAGTGGGGAGAGTGTGGCTGTAACTCCCACAGGGAGTGGGGAGAGTGTGGCTGTAACTCCCACAGGGAGTGGGGAGAGTGTGGCTGTAACTCCCACAGGGAGTGGGGAGAGTGTGGCTGTAACTCCCACAGGGAGTGGGGAGAGTGTGGCTGTAACTCCCACAGGGAGTGGGGAGAGTGTGGCTGTAACTCCCACAGGGAGTGGGGAGAGTGTGGCTGTAACTCCCACAGGGAGTGGGGAGAGTGTGGCTGTAACTCCCACAGGGAGTGGGGAGAGTGTGGCTGTAACTCCCACAGGGAGTGGGGAGAGTGTGGCTGTAACTCCCACAGGGAGTGGGGAGAGTGTGGCTGTAACTCCCACAGGGAGTGGGGAGAGTGTGGCTGTAACTCCCACAGGGAGTGGGGAGAGTGTGGCTGTAACTCCCACAGGGAGTGGGGAGAGTGTGGCTGTAACTCCCACAGGGAGTGGGGAGAGTGTGGCTGTAACTCCCACAGGGAGTGGGGAGAGTGTGGCTGTAACTCCCACAGGGAGTGGGGAGAGTGTGGCTGTAACTCCCACAGGGAGTGGGGAGAGTGTGGCTGTAACTCCCACAGGGAGTGGGGAGAGTGTGGCTGTAACTCCCACAGGGAGTGGGGAGAGTGTGGCTGTAACTCCCACAGGGAGTGGGGAGAGTGTGGCTGTAACTCCCACAGGGAGTGGGGAGAGTGTGGCTGTAACTCCCACAGGGAGTGGGGAGAGTGTGGCTGTAACTCCCACAGGGAGTGGGGAGAGTGTGGCTGTAACTCCCACAGGGAGTGGGGAGAGTGTGGCTGTAACTCCCACAGGGAGTGGGGAGAGTGTGGCTGTAACTCCCACAGGGAGTGGGGAGAGTGTGGCTGTAACTCCCACAGGGAGTGGGGAGAGTGTGGCTGTAACTCCCACAGGGAGTGGGGAGAGTGTGGCTGTAACTCCCACAGGGAGTGGGGAGAGTGTGGCTGTAACTCCCACAGGGAGTGGGGAGAGTGTGGCTGTAACTCCCACAGGGAGTGGGGAGAGTGTGGCTGTAACTCCCACAGGGAGTGGGGAGAGTGTGGCTGTAACTCCCACAGGGAGTGGGGAGAGTGTGGCTGTAACTCCCACAGGGAGTGGGGAGAGTGTGGCTGTAACTCCCACAGGGAGTGGGGAGAGTGTGGCTGTAACTCCCACAGGGAGTGGGGAGAGTGTGGCTGTAACTCCCACAGGGAGTGGGGAGAGTGTGGCTGTAACTCCCACAGGGAGTGGGGAGAGTGTGGCTGTAACTCCCACAGGGAGTGGGGAGAGTGTGGCTGTAACTCCCACAGGGAGTGGGGAGAGTGTGGCTGTAACTCCCACAGGGAGTGGGGAGAGTGTGGCTGTAACTCCCACAGGGAGTGGGGAGAGTGTGGCTGTAACTCCCACAGGGAGTGGGGAGAGTGTGGCTGTAACTCCCACAGGGAGTGGGGAGAGTGTGGCTGTAACTCCCACAGGGAGTGGGGAGAGTGTGGCTGTAACTCCCACAGGGAGTGGGGAGAGTGTGGCTGTAACTCCCACAGGGAGTGGGGAGAGTGTGGCTGTAACTCCCACAGGGAGTGGGGAGAGTGTGGCTGTAACTCCCACAGGGAGTGGGGAGAGTGTGGCTGTAACTCCCACAGGGAGTGGGGAGAGTGTGGCTGTAACTCCCACAGGGAGTGGGGAGAGTGTGGCTGTAACTCCCACAGGGAGTGGGGAGAGTGTGGCTGTAACTCCCACAGGGAGTGGGGAGAGTGTGGCTGTAACTCCCACAGGGAGTGGGGAGAGTGTGGCTGTAACTCCCACAGGGAGTGGGGAGAGTGTGGCTGTAACTCCCACAGGGAGTGGGGAGAGTGTGGCTGTAACTCCCACAGGGAGTGGGGAGAGTGTGGCTGTAACTCCCACAGGGAGTGGGGAGAGTGTGGCTGTAACTCCCACAGGGAGTGGGGAGAGTGTGGCTGTAACTCCCACAGGGAGTGGGGAGAGTGTGGCTGTAACTCCCACAGGGAGTGGGGAGAGTGTGGCTGTAACTCCCACAGGGAGTGGGGAGAGTGTGGCTGTAACTCCCACAGGGAGTGGGGAGAGTGTGGCTGTAACTCCCACAGGGAGTGGGGAGAGTGTGGCTGTAACTCCCACAGGGAGTGGGGAGAGTGTGGCTGTAACTCCCACAGGGAGTGGGGAGAGTGTGGCTGTAACTCCCACAGGGAGTGGGGAGAGTGTGGCTGTAACTCCCACAGGGAGTGGGGAGAGTGTGGCTGTAACTCCCACAGGGAGTGGGGAGAGTGTGGCTGTAACTCCCACAGGGAGTGGGGAGAGTGTGGCTGTAACTCCCACAGGGAGTGGGGAGAGTGTGGCTGTAACTCCCACAGGGAGTGGGGAGAGTGTGGCTGTAACTCCCACAGGGAGTGGGGAGAGTGTGGCTGTAACTCCCACAGGGAGTGGGGAGAGTGTGGCTGTAACTCCCACAGGGAGTGGGGAGAGTGTGGCTGTAACTCCCACAGGGAGTGGGGAGAGTGTGGCTGTAACTCCCACAGGGAGTGGGGAGAGTGTGGCTGTAACTCCCACAGGGAGTGGGGAGAGTGTGGCTGTAACTCCCACAGGGAGTGGGGAGAGTGTGGCTGTAACTCCCACAGGGAGTGGGGAGAGTGTGGCTGTAACTCCCACAGGGAGTGGGGAGAGTGTGGCTGTAACTCCCACAGGGAGTGGGGAGAGTGTGGCTGTAACTCCCACAGGGAGTGGGGAGAGTGTGGCTGTAACTCCCACAGGGAGTGGGGAGAGTGTGGCTGTAACTCCCACAGGGAGTGGGGAGAGTGTGGCTGTAACTCCCACAGGGAGTGGGGAGAGTGTGGCTGTAACTCCCACAGGGAGTGGGGAGAGTGTGGCTGTAACTCCCACAGGGAGTGGGGAGAGTGTGGCTGTAACTCCCACAGGGAGTGGGGAGAGTGTGGCTGTAACTCCCACAGGGAGTGGGGAGAGTGTGGCTGTAACTCCCACAGGGAGTGGGGAGAGTGTGGCTGTAACTCCCACAGGGAGTGGGGAGAGTGTGGCTGTAACTCCCACAGGGAGTGGGGAGAGTGTGGCTGTAACTCCCACAGGGAGTGGGGAGAGTGTGGCTGTAACTCCCACAGGGAGTGGGGAGAGTGTGGCTGTAACTCCCACAGGGAGTGGGGAGAGTGTGGCTGTAACTCCCACAGGGAGTGGGGAGAGTGTGGCTGTAACTCCCACAGGGAGTGGGGAGAGTGTGGCTGTAACTCCCACAGGGAGTGGGGAGAGTGTGGCTGTAACTCCCACAGGGAGTGGGGAGAGTGTGGCTGTAACTCCCACAGGGAGTGGGGAGAGTGTGGCTGTAACTCCCACAGGGAGTGGGGAGAGTGTGGCTGTAACTCCCACAGGGAGTGGGGAGAGTGTGGCTGTAACTCCCACAGGGAGTGGGGAGAGTGTGGCTGTAACTCCCACAGGGAGTGGGGAGAGTGTGGCTGTAACTCCCACAGGGAGTGGGGAGAGTGTGGCTGTAACTCCCACAGGGAGTGGGGAGAGTGTGGCTGTAACTCCCACAGGGAGTGGGGAGAGTGTGGCTGTAACTCCCACAGGGAGTGGGGAGAGTGTGGCTGTAACTCCCACAGGGAGTGGGGAGAGTGTGGCTGTAACTCCCACAGGGAGTGGGGAGAGTGTGGCTGTAACTCCCACAGGGAGTGGGGAGAGTGTGGCTGTAACTCCCACAGGGAGTGGGGAGAGTGTGGCTGTAACTCCCACAGGGAGTGGGGAGAGTGTGGCTGTAACTCCCACAGGGAGTGGGGAGAGTGTGGCTGTAACTCCCACAGGGAGTGGGGAGAGTGTGGCTGTAACTCCCACAGGGAGTGGGGAGAGTGTGGCTGTAACTCCCACAGGGAGTGGGGAGAGTGTGGCTGTAACTCCCACAGGGAGTGGGGAGAGTGTGGCTGTAACTCCCACAGGGAGTGGGGAGAGTGTGGCTGTAACTCCCACAGGGAGTGGGGAGAGTGTGGCTGTAACTCCCACAGGGAGTGGGGAGAGTGTGGCTGTAACTCCCACAGGGAGTGGGGAGAGTGTGGCTGTAACTCCCACAGGGAGTGGGGAGAGTGTGGCTGTAACTCCCACAGGGAGTGGGGAGAGTGTGGCTGTAACTCCCACAGGGAGTGGGGAGAGTGTGGCTGTAACTCCCACAGGGAGTGGGGAGAGTGTGGCTGTAACTCCCACAGGGAGTGGGGAGAGTGTGGCTGTAACTCCCACAGGGAGTGGGGAGAGTGTGGCTGTAACTCCCACAGGGAGTGGGGAGAGTGTGGCTGTAACTCCCACAGGGAGTGGGGAGAGTGTGGCTGTAACTCCCACAGGGAGTGGGGAGAGTGTGGCTGTAACTCCCACAGGGAGTGGGGAGAGTGTGGCTGTAACTCCCACAGGGAGTGGGGAGAGTGTGGCTGTAACTCCCACAGGGAGTGGGGAGAGTGTGGCTGTAACTCCCACAGGGAGTGGGGAGAGTGTGGCTGTAACTCCCACAGGGAGTGGGGAGAGTGTGGCTGTAACTCCCACAGGGAGTGGGGAGAGTGTGGCTGTAACTCCCACAGGGAGTGGGGAGAGTGTGGCTGTAACTCCCACAGGGAGTGGGGAGAGTGTGGCTGTAACTCCCACAGGGAGTGGGGAGAGTGTGGCTGTAACTCCCACAGGGAGTGGGGAGAGTGTGGCTGTAACTCCCACAGGGAGTGGGGAGAGTGTGGCTGTAACTCCCACAGGGAGTGGGGAGAGTGTGGCTGTAACTCCCACAGGGAGTGGGGAGAGTGTGGCTGTAACTCCCACAGGGAGTGGGGAGAGTGTGGCTGTAACTCCCACAGGGAGTGGGGAGAGTGTGGCTGTAACTCCCACAGGGAGTGGGGAGAGTGTGGCTGTAACTCCCACAGGGAGTGGGGAGAGTGTGGCTGTAACTCCCACAGGGAGTGGGGAGAGTGTGGCTGTAACTCCCACAGGGAGTGGGGAGAGTGTGGCTGTAACTCCCACAGGGAGTGGGGAGAGTGTGGCTGTAACTCCCACAGGGAGTGGGGAGAGTGTGGCTGTAACTCCCACAGGGAGTGGGGAGAGTGTGGCTGTAACTCCCACAGGGAGTGGGGAGAGTGTGGCTGTAACTCCCACAGGGAGTGGGGAGAGTGTGGCTGTAACTCCCACAGGGAGTGGGGAGAGTGTGGCTGTAACTCCCACAGGGAGTGGGGAGAGTGTGGCTGTAACTCCCACAGGGAGTGGGGAGAGTGTGGCTGTAACTCCCACAGGGAGTGGGGAGAGTGTGGCTGTAACTCCCACAGGGAGTGGGGAGAGTGTGGCTGTAACTCCCACAGGGAGTGGGGAGAGTGTGGCTGTAACTCCCACAGGGAGTGGGGAGAGTGTGGCTGTAACTCCCACAGGGAGTGGGGAGAGTGTGGCTGTAACTCCCACAGGGAGTGGGGAGAGTGTGGCTGTAACTCCCACAGGGAGTGGGGAGAGTGACCAATACACGCTACACACTCACACACACCAACAATTACACACACTCACACACACACTCTCACACACACACACGCTCACACACACA
Organism: Chiloscyllium plagiosum; assembly: GCF_004010195.1. Lineage (NCBI taxonomy): Eukaryota > Metazoa > Chordata > Chondrichthyes > Orectolobiformes > Hemiscylliidae > Chiloscyllium > Chiloscyllium plagiosum. Next base: position 66,690,229 of record NC_057728.1, on the reverse strand, counting down.
CTCACGCTCACGCACATTCACACACACAATCACACACACACACACACACTCATGCACACACACACACACAGACACACAGTGCTGCTGAAACTGGGAATGTTTGTTGAACACGGACCCCCTCCTGATGCCCAGATTCTGATTTACAAACTCTGCAGTTTTTGTTGGCTCTCGGTTCACTCCTGTGAAAGGTGAGAGGAAATGAAAGGAGCTGAATAAATATCCGAATATAGTCACGATGGGGTACATCAGGGAAGTGGCACCGCAGGGGGAATTCCTGGCATGTTTGTTGGGCAGTCCTAACCTTTCTTCTGGCCTTTTTAAAACCTGAGCGTTCTGAAACCTTTGAAAGGGAGAATGGGTTTGATCAGAGAAATTACAGGCATGAGTGCACCCTGGCACGTGTTCCTCACGGACTGCTCCTGGTCCCATTCAAACTCAGTGATTCGAGGAACCACAAACTAATAATGCTTTTCAGATGCCTGAACTCCAACTAATTTAAAGCAGGCCTGTGCCAAATTCTTCTTGTCACTTACATTGGCATCAAATTGTGATCTGGAACGTGTTGCTTAGTGTAAGTTGATTCAAAAACAACTTTCAAAACAGAGCTGAATAAATATTCGAACGGGAACTGGGGCCTTTGCAGTGAAAAGCAGGGACTGGATGGAGATTTTCCCAAGAACTAGCACTGTGTCATGGAGTGAATGGCCTCTTTGTGTCCTGTGTGCTTTTGTGTAACCACTCCCCACTCTGTACATCCCCATCAATTCCTAGAAATGTTATAACATTGAGAGGATTAACACTGTTCAGGAAGGACGGAAGGCTGATAGTTGAGTGGTCCTCTCAAGTGGAGGCTACAGGGATTAATGTAATTCGGAGATGATGGGGGAGGAGGGGGAGGGTCATGGTCAGGAGCTGAGAAGGGAATGTGATGGAGCACAATGATGAAACACTGCATTTCCCTTTCCAGGCCAAACCTCCCCTTCCCCATCATGGTTCCTCAGCACCCAGTGAGATCCCAGAGCGCACACAGTCTACCCCAGTCAGACCAACAGCTGAATGCCCATGGCATTACTCAGGAGAGTCAGAGATGGAGTCGGGCCAGGGGATATCTGCCTACTCTAGGCTGAGGGAATGTAGTGGGGAGGGTAAACATGTCCCCTTTTGTGTTTAGGCAGAGCTGAGAAATGAGACTTCATAAAACCATCAGAAACTGGAACAAATGATCAATCGCTTTATTCTGTAGAAACCCCAGTTCATTGACAGCCTAAAACCCAAACTCGCTACTCAATGTGGATTTCAACAGCTTCCTCATTTCCCCTTCCCCCACCTCATCCTAGTTTCTAACCTCCAGCAACATGATCCCCATGACTTGTCCGGACTTGTCCGACCTGCCCAGCTCCTTTTCCACCTATCCACTCCACCCTCTCCTCCCTGACCTATCACCTTCATCTCCTTCCCCACTGACCTATTGTACTCTATGCTACTCTCTCCCACCCCCACCCTCCTCTAGCTTATCTCTCCACGCTTCAGGCTCTCTGCCTTTATTCCTGATGAAGGGCTTTTGCCCGAAACGTCGATTTTGCCTGTCCTCGGATGCTGCCCGAATTGCTGTTCTCTTCCAGCACCACTGATCCAGAGTCTGGTTTCCAGCATCTGCAGTCATTGTTTTTACCTTGCATTGTGGAATGCTCTGCCTGACAGAGAGGTGGAAGCAGATTTAACAGCAACTTGCGAGAGGGAGTTATATACAGCCATTTTTTAAAAATTGTAAGACTTTTTGGGTAAGAGTGGCAAAGATGCACTAATTGCTTCGCGCTTTCAAAAAGCCACTTTATTAATGATTGGCAAAAAGGTCTCCTTCTGTACTGTATGATTCCAAGTACCATTACTACAAACTTCATTAACATAATGGGAATGCTTTTATTGAATGGTAACATGAACAGACCCTGCATACTGGCCAAATTCTAGGTTGTCTATATAACAGAAGTAGCACAATTGAATCAAACTAATGTATCTACATTATCTTTGAATTGCAATACACAATTGGAGCTTTTTCAGTAAACCAAAGGAGATGATCAAACATTATGCTAAAATTACACTCAGTGCTACTGGCTGAAGGAGTGGAAAAACAGAGCAGCAGAATTCATTTTCCTTTCCCACAGATCCTGTCCTAAAATATCCACTGGGAAGGACAGAGTTGAGCTGAGAGAGAGAGAAAGACAGCAGCTTCTAAAACAGAGAGAGACAGACAGCAGCTTCTAAAACAGAGAGAGAGAGAGAGCAGCTTCTAAAACAGAGAGGGGGGGGGGGGCTAACTCCCTTGATCATGACGACACAACCATCAAAGATGCCTACTGCTCCATCCCCTGTTTGCATTTTGGAGAACCAGATGACAACGCTGTGCCCCTCCTCCCAGTTTACCAGCAGAAACACAAGTGTGAGAACCTAGTACTGAAGGGAGGGCAGCGTTAGTCTGAGGGAACGGAAGGTCTTCTACAGGACTGCTGAGAATCAGTGGACCCGTCCACATTCAAGAACTCAGCAGCCAACCTAAGCAACTGTCCACTCCTGTCACAGTTCATCAGGAAGTGTGTGGAAGACTGTGCGCTGAAAAAGTTAATCTGAATGTTCCCCAACCAGAAACCATGGATGAAATGAGGAATCCACTCCTTACTGAGTCTAGGTCTGAGGTGTACAAGTCAGGATCTTTACAGGGAATCCAGGTACAACCTTCACAAGGCCATCAGAGACAGCAAGAGACAATACTAAACCAAGCTTGAGACCCAGACCAACCACATGGACAGTCCTCATTTGTGGCAAGGCCTACACGAAATAACAGACTATAAGATGAAGTTAAACAGAACTAAGGCAACAGTACATCCCCACCTGATGAGCTCAACGCATTCTACCCTCGATTTGAACAGAAGGTCAGTAAAACATTGTCACTTCTCCCAACAGCTTCAGATGCACCTGTATGGTCACCACTTCAGATGTTAGATCTGTTTTCTTGAAAGTGAATCCAAGGAAAGCGACCTCAGATTCTATGTGGACCAGTTGGCAGGAGTATTCACTGACACCTTTAACCTCTCCTCACTACAATCTGATGCCCCCACCTGCTTCAAGAAGACCACACTATCCCAGTCCTCGGCAGAGGCCTCACCTTCATTCCCCTACGTTCTCGGATTAACGAGTTCAACACGCGCACCTTCATTCCCCTACGTTCTCGGATTAACGAGTTCAACACGCGGTGAGACGTCGAACAATTCTTCTGCCGCCTTCGCCTCCGCGCCTACTTCTTCAACCAGGATTCTCGCCCACCCTCTGACGACCCCTTCTCCTGCCTCCAACACACCCCATCCACCTGGACACCCCGTGCTGGCCTCTTACCCGCCCTCGA
>NC_057728.1:66657204-66686103 GCF_004010195.1 Chiloscyllium plagiosum | reverse complement strand
AATGCAAAACTTGCGCCCACACCTCCCCACTCCGGCCTATCACCCTTACCTTGACCTCCCTCCACCTACTGCATTTCCAACGCCCCTCCCCCAAGTCCCTCCTCGCTACCTTTTATCTTAGCCTGCTGGACACACTTTCCTCATTCCTGAAGACGGGCTCATGCCCGAAACGTCGACTTTCCTGCTCCTTGGATGCTGCCTGACCTGCTGTGCTTTTCCAGCAACACATTTTCTGCACACTATCTCAGAGCCTCAGGGACCACCCCCAGTGGCTCTGACCTCCATCATTATGACATGTTTCAAGAGGTTAGTCATGGCTCACATCAACTCCAGCCTCCCAGCCTGCCTCAGTCCTTCGCAATTCAACTACTGGCACAACAGGTCACAGCAGACTCCATCTCCCTGGCCCTACACTCATCCCTGGAACAGCTGGATAACACAGCTATCTTCATCAGGCTCCTACTTACTGACTACACCTCTGCCTTCAGCAACATAATTCCAACCAAACCCATCTCCAAACTCCAGGTCTCAGCTCCCCAGGCTGTACCTCGACCCTCGGCTTCCTGACCCATAGACCACACTCAGTAAGAATCACCAACAGCTCCGTCCTCCACCATCATCCTCAACACTGGTGCCCCGTGAGGCCGTGTACTCACCCCCCTACTGTACTCCTTACACACTCACAACTGTGTGGTCAAATCCAACTCTAACTCCATTTACACATTTGCTGATTTCGCCACCATAGCGGGTGAGATCTCAAACAACGATGAGGCAGAGTACAGGAAGGAGATAGAGAGCTTAGCAGCATGGTACAAAGATAACACTCTCTCCCTCAATGTCAGTAAAATGAAGGAGCTGGTCATTGACTTCAGGAAGTGGAGTAGAGGACACGCCCCTGTCGGTATCAATGGGGCTGAGGGGGAGATGGTCGAGAGCTTCAAGTTCCTGGGAGTAAATATCATCAATGATCTATCCTGGTCCATCCACAATGACACAATGGTCAAGAAAGTGCAACAATGCTATTACTTCCATGCATTATCTCCGTCTACACCTCCTACTGCCCCAGGAAAGCAACCAACATCATTAAAGACCCCTCCCACCCCGGTTACAGTCTCTTCCACCCTCATTGATCAGGCAGAAGATATAAAAGTTTGAATACATGTATGACCAGATTCCAGAACAGCTTCCTTCCCACTGTTATTAGACTTTTGAACAGACCTCTCAAATGTTAATGCTGATCTCTCTCTCTCTCTCTCTCTGCACTTTCCCTGTGGCTGTAACACTGTATCCTGTACTCTGTCCTGCTACCTTAATGCACTCTATATGATATGATCTGCCTGTATAACACACAAAGCAACACTTTCCACTGTATCTCAGTCCATGTGACAACAATAAATCCCTTACCACTTCAAACCCTGGATCTCCCCAATGCTGGGTCTTGAACTTTGACCGTTTCCATTAACCAATCATTGCTGGTTGCCTGGTCTGTCAGATCTGGGATTTCATCCCTACACCTCTTCACCTCTCCACCTTAGTGACAATGCTCCTTCAAGGTTTTACCAAGATATGGGTCACATACCCCAATACAAGGATCCCACGGTCATATTCTGGATATTGGCTGCTCCTGTGAAATGCTTTGGGATGTTTTCTTGTCCTGAAGGCACTAAATTAATGCAAGTGGTAGTTGTTGATTCAGCTGATGTGTTCCACGTGTAATACTAAAATACTGTCACACGATGGCGTGACTTGCACACAGAAGTGAAACGTTCCCCGTATTCTGAAGCTGGAAATGTTTAAAACCCTCGCTGTCAGGTTCTCACTTTGGGACAGAATTGTCTCGCCAGAGTTAATGTAGACCCTCACTCACATGGGGACACCAAAAAAGAAACAGAAATGTAGAAGTCTGTCTCTCTTAAGGAGCTGTTGTCTTAAAAATGTCAAATTTAAGATAAAGTTATTAACAACAGGAGACAGAGTGAGCCAGGTCGGTCAGGAGCTAACTGAATGGCACAGCAAGGGTAATGGGAGAGAAAAGCTTTCACCCAGCGAGTGGTTAGGGTCTGGGATGCACTACCTGGAAATTTCGGGGAGGCAGGTTCAAGCAAAGTATTCAAGAGGGGCATTGGATAGTTATCTGGATAGAAATGGTCTGCAGGAAAATGGGGGAAAGGCAGGAGGTTGGCACTGGGTAATGATGCGTGATTGAGAGACAGTTCCACATGCTGGGCCAAATGGCTTCCTTCTGCGCCATTACAATTCCATGATGTTTGAGGGGCTGAATGGCCTCCTTCTGTTCCTATACTAGCACATGATTAGAAACTGCTTGACCACATCCATTTGGAGAGGATGTGTTGATGACAGTGAAAGTAGGTGCGTTAATGAAAGTAGATCATTATAATTCACATCCAAAACTGGGCTGATTCCTACCACAGCGCCATTTATTCATCACCAACATGTTAACCAGAGCCAATGTGGCACCAGAACACCAACAGATTGGGAAAGTGAGCAGGTATGTCACTGACAGACACTGCCCTCCTTCAGTATTTGCTCAGATCGCTACAGCACCTTCCCTGAAACAGGATTGGTTCATATGGAGAGCTCCCACCTCCCCTCTCAGCCCAATGTACTCTCAGAGCTCACAGTTTCCCCCACCCAGATTCCCTCTGTGATTTCTAACCATCTACACCCTGACCACTCCACAACCCTAGCCCGATCCTCCTGGTCTCCCCAGCGCCCAGTCTCCAGCCTCCCCCATTCTCCACCATCGTATCCCCAATAAATGGAAGGGGAAGCCAGTCGATAAAATAACTGAGGCTGCCTGCTCTGACCTGTCTTGTACAAATCCAAAACGGAGTCCCCCTACGGCTGGCCTGTCCATGTCCAGGTCCCAGAGCCCCTGAATCTGTTACCCAGTCATCCTCCCTACACCTGCCCACAGTCCCCCCCCTCCAACCCCAATCACCCCTCATGTCCAGCATTGGCCTCCCCTCCCCCAGAATCCCCCGTTAATATCACTGTAATCACCAACTACTCGTTAGTCCAACTCAAGAGTCATTCGATACATGAGTTTCTGAACGATACCCTTTCTTGTGGGAGTGATACTCTCTCTGTACAGGGAGTACGGGCAGATCAGGAACAGGGAGTGTGGGCAGATCAGGAACAGGGAGTAGGGGCAGATCAGGTACAGGGAGTAGGGACAGATCAGGAACAGGGAGTAGGGGCAGATCAGGAACAGGGAGTAGGGGCAGGTGAGATGCTGTGTTAGATCGTCATGAGTTCCACCCGCTCATAATGAGCTGAGATTTGGCTGGATCCTATAAACGTCCCAGGCACAGAGAGAGGCAGCTACAACAACCTAGCAGTAACTCTTGTAAATATTTGTATACTGAGTCGAACCACAAGAAAGAAACCACTGTCCTTTGCAAGGATGCTAGAGGCATATGGCATTAATCACAGGTTACGGATGTAACAGCAAAGGATGTGATCACTCACCATTATTCATGTCAGTGACTAACAACAGCATCATTGCAGATCACACAGTCCACTGCTGCGTGACAAACCACAGGAAGGGCCAAAGCACCGTGTTTAAGTTTCCAGGAATAGAAACACCCCTGAGTGACAGAATTACCAAACTGGCACACTACAGGAGGCCATTCAGCCTCATTCATATCTGTACTAGCCCTTCAAATGAGCATCATTCTCAAGTGCCATTGGTCTGTGCTTACCCCACATCCCTGCACACCATCTCGATCCAAATAACCATCGAATGGTCCAGTTTGAACCTGCCTCTCCCACATTTCCGGGCAGTGTGTTCCTGACCCTAACTGCTCACTCGGTGAAATTGTTTCTTTTCACTTTGTATTTGCTTCTCTCCCACATCACTTTCAGCCTATCGCCTTCCTATTTGTTTTTGTTTTATGAGCAGGAACAGTTTCTCCCTGTCTCCTCTGTGCAGCCCACTCATTATTGTGAAAATCTCACTCCAATCCCCTCTCAGATCTCTTCCCTCCAGTGGGAACAGTCCCAACTTCTCCAGTCTGTCCTCATCGCTGATGTTTCTCATCCCTGGAATTATTCCTGTAAATCACTCTGCACTCTCTCCAACACATTCACACCTTTCTAACAATGCAACACCCATAGCTGTACACAATACTCCAGCTGCAGTCGAACAATAGTCTGATATACAGCAGCTCACTCTGTCTCAATGGACCCAGCTCCATTCTCTCTCTTTCTCTCCTCTATTCCTCTCCTCCCTGATGAACGCACTCTCACTGGCTCAAAGATGCTCTGATAGTGAATATGCTATCAGGACAATATTCCAGAATCATTGCTCCTGCACTTCCTCCCAGCCTCATAGCCGTATTTCTGGAATTGTTATTTCATTACCCAATGGCGAGGGAAGATATTCCTCACGGTTTCAGTTGTAGCTGGTGTTCTGAGTGTTACTGTGACAGATACACAGGAGTCTGTTATAGAGGCAGGCAGCTGGCAATACAGACATGGTTAAAAATGACTTGCAGACATTTGACAGATGCAGCTATGGCTACAGACTGTGAGAGAAGAGGAAGGATTGGCACTGTAGCGGGTCAGAGCACAGCAATGTGTTCAGGAATACACAATGGGGATGGGCGGGGGGGGAGATGCATTTAACACCTGCCCTCCACCCCTGTTCCACTGACATTTACTTCAGCAGCAACTTGAACTGACGTTAGAGACTGGAAAGTCTAGGCTCCATTTCTTGCTAAATCTGATCAGAACCAACCTCACATCCATGAGCCAGAACTGTCGACCCCTCTCAGCAGATTATTGCGTTCACTGGGACTTGGGCAGAAAGCTCCCGATCTGGGTGCAGGAACCCTTCTCCTGTCCCAACAGAGTAGGAAGCCATTCAGCCAACTGTGTCTCTGCTAGCTCTTAGAAAGAATGATCCAATTAGCTACATGGCAAGGGACTACCTTCTGGTTTAAGAGTAAAGGTTTACTTGGCATGTTGTTTATAAAGAGAGGTTATGCTGGAATTGTATAAAACATTGGTTAGAACATAGCGCGCAGTTCTGGAATCCAGATTATCAGAGGGATGTGATCGCACTGGAGAGGGGACAGGGGGAGGTTTACCAGGATGTAGGTCTGGGCTGGAGAGTCTCAGTGATGGAGAGAGAGTGGACAGACTGGGGCTGTTTCCTTTGGAGCTGAGGAGATTGAGAGGGAACAGGATTGAGATGGATAAGGTGATGAGGGGTAGAGACAGGATAGACAGGAAGAAACAATACCCTTTGTTCAATGAACATGGCAGCACAGATTTAAGGGAAGGGGCAGGAGGTAAGGAGGCTTGTGAGGAAAAGCCTTTCCCCCCCAAGAGGGTGGTGGGAATCTGGAACACTCTGCCTGTGAGGGTGGGAGAGGCAGAAACTCTCATCACATTGAAGAAAGATTCAGGTGTGCACTCACAATGTGAAGTCAATGCGCCAAGTGTTGGGCAATGGGATCAGATTAGTTAGCGAGTTGCTTTTGACTGGCATCAAGTTGACGGGCCAAAGAGCATTTCTCTATGTCATAGACCTCTCTGACTCTATAACGCAAAATGACATCTTAAAGTCTCCATTCTACAGAGAGACTCTTAAAGTCTCCATTCTACAGAGTCCTCCAAGCACTCTTGATGTCAATGTTTTCTCCAAATCCTTTGAGACATCAACAAATGGAGAGATGTTTGTTGTACAAGAGCCAGACACATGATCAATAAACAGCTGACTTCAATCGGTTGCAAATTGATGGAGATGCACAATCTTACTGTGGGTCTAAAAACAGTTTTATCCAGATCAGATTGACTGAAGTGTAACTCGGGTCTCCTTACACACAGCCAATTGTGTGAACAACGTAGGATCAAAAACAGAGAAACGAACATTGCAAATTGAATAAGTTGTTTGTTTATTCAGTCTGTCGACACCATTTTTGGGTCCCAAACTCTGTAATTAATAGATTGGCGAAATGTTGACACATCTTAATCCAAGGGCTCTTCATTTTGGCAATGAGAACCCCTTGTTTTCTTTTGTGGTGATTACTGAGTAATTAGTGCACTGCGAGGAAGCAGTACAAATAAAAACTCAGTTCAGCCGACAGAAATTATTCAAAATAACATCCTGCCATAGGCTGCTGCAGGAGATAATCAGCGAGAGAAAACCTTAATTACGGACAACAACATTACATCTACAACAGAGAAACATGCCCAACGGATCCACACAAGGTTTCACACTCCTCACAGAACCTCCTCCCACTTCTCTCCATCTCACCCCACCAGCATGTCCTTCAGGTCCTCAGGTCTTTATCCAGATTCCCATGAAATGTATCAGTATTCCTGTCAGGTTCTGGAGTACTGAAGACCTGTGCTCTGGAACTTGCCGCTCCCCTCGCCAGGCTGTTCCAGTGCAGTTATAACACTGGCATCTACCCAACAATGTGGAAAATTCCCAGGTATGTCCTGTACATAAAAAGCAGGACAAATCCAACCCGGCCCATTACTCTCCATCCTCAGTAAAGTGATGGACGGTGTCAGTAAAAGGGCTATCAAGCAGCACCTGCTCAGCAATAACCTGCTCAGTGACGCCCAGTTTGGGTTCCCCCCAGGGTCACTCAGCTCTTGACCTCATTACAGCCTTGGGTCAAACATGGACAACAGACCTGAATTCCAGAGAGGAGGGGAGAGGGACAGTCCCTGACATCAAGACCACATTTGAATGAGTGTGGTATCAAGGAGTCCTGGCAAAACTGGAATCAGTGGGTATCGGCTCTCTGCCGGTTAGAATCATACCTGACACATAGGAAGATGGTTGTGGTTGTTGGAAATTAGTGATCTCAGCTCTCTGACACATCTACAGCAAGTCCTCAGGGTAGTGTCCTCGGCCCAACCATCTTCAGCTGCTTCATCAATGACCTTCCCTCCATCATAAGGTCAGGAGTGGGGATGTTCGCTGGTGATTTCACAATGTTCAGCACCATTCACCACTCCTCAGATACTGAAGCAGTCCATGTTCAAATGCAGCAAGATCTGGGCAATATCCAGGTTTGGGCTGACAAGTGGCAAGTAACATTCACACCACACAAATGCCAGGCTATGACCATCACCAAAAACAGACAATCTAACCATCGCCTCTAGACATTCAACAGTGTTACCATCACTGAATCCCCCACTATCTATATCCTAGGGTTTATCATTGACCAGAAACTCAACTGGACTCATCATATAAACACAGCGGCTACAAGAGCAGGTCAGAGACTGGGAATACTGCAGTGAATAACTCACCTCCTGACTCCCCAAAGCCTGTCCACCATCTACAAGGCAGAAGTCAGAAGGGTGATAGAATACTCCCCACTTGCCTGGATGGGTGCAGCACCAACAACACTCGGGAAGCTCCACACATCCAGGACAAAGCAGCCGCTTGATTAGCCCCACATCCACAAACATCCCCTCCCTCCACCACCAACGCTCAATAGCAGCAGTGTGTACTATCTACAAGATGCCCTGCAGAAATTCACCAAAGGTCCTCAGACAGCACCTTCCAAACCCACACCCACTTCCATCTAGAAGGACAAGGGCAGCAGATACAGGGGAACACCACGCCCTGCAAGTTCCCCACCAAGCCCCTCACCATCCTGACTTGGAAATATGTCGCCGTTCTTCAGTGTCGCTGGGTCAGAATCCTGGAATTCCCTCCCTAAGGGCATTGTGGGTCTACCCACAGCACATGGACTGCAGCGGTTCAAGGAGGCAGCTCACCCCCACCTTCTCAAGGGGCAACCAGGGACGGGCAATGAACATTTGTCAAATGAATAACTCTTAAAAGACACAAGACAGATCAATGTAAGAGGAGCAAAGTGGGAGCATTAGAATTTGACTTTTCACAGAGAGCGTTGGGACATGAAGTACTTTATAACTGACTGACCGATCAGGCAGCGAGCACTGGTATCAGTGAAGCAATGATGTTTCAGAGAATATAGGAAGGGTGAAGATTGGCTAAGTGTGCTTAGTGAAGATGGGGGTCAAAGTTACCTTGGGCAAAATTGTAAAATGGGCAGTCCATGCCCTGCAGCTTTATTCACTCACGTTATTGTGAAGTCTGTTCGGATTTCACAGCAATCCAACTGCATCAAGTTGAACTTGCAATCAGTATATTGACTCACATTTTGTTTTAAATAGATGTTAAATTTCTCAAGCAGCTGGGGTGAGATTTCAGCACATCCCCTCTGGATTCAGAATCTGTATTTAAACACAGACTCACCGGCACAAAGAGAGGCCAGGTGCCTTGGGACATTGAAAACTCTATCCAGTTAGTGCCCCCGTTCTTTCCCCACACCCTGCATGGTCTTTCACTCCCTTTTTAATATGTATTTCCAATCCTCTTTCCAACCTGCTACCACAACACACATAGATGGACACCTTTAAGTTCATTGTACCTGCCCTGGTTCCCTGATGGAGTAACGGTCTTTTCTGTCACATTCCTCAATAAATGGCTCTCAGGTCCCAGGTTATCGGGACTGAACCATCCACTAACATCACAACCTTCCAGAGTCACTCAGTAAAGCCAGATTTGAGAAGAATTCCTTTGGCACAAACAGGTGAAACATTGGATATTGTATCCTGTACAGAGCTACATGATTTCAGTCAGAGTAACAACATTCTCATGTCGTGCCCTTCACTGCTTGTAGCAACCTGTATGTTCTGCTCCTTGTGCAACTACAGCAACAACTTGTGCTGCCCATTATACCTTCAAATCTAACCCTCAAACAAGCAGGAATTTCATCAAACAATAGATCAGCCCCAGTTTGAGATGTGTGTCCCCTCTGGCAGCACCATGCTTCAGAAAGGTCATGAAGATGTTAAAGAGGAGGCAAAATAAATTCACAAGAATGGTTCTCAGGATGAAGGACTTCAGTTAGAGACAGCGAGAGAGAGAGACAGACAGACAGACAGATAGAGAGACAGAGGAAGTGAGAGACACAGGGTGAGACAGAGTGACTGAGAGAGAGAGAAAGAGAGAGACACAGAGTGAGAGACAGAAAGACAGAAAGAGAGACACACACACACAGGGAATGAGAGACACAGGCTGAGAAATAGAGAGACAGAGAGAGAGACAAAGACAAAGAGAGACATAGGGAGTGAGGGACACAGAGTGTGAGACAGAGCAACTGACAGAGAGAGACAGACAGAGAGAGAAAGAGAGAGAGAGAGACATGGAATGAGAGTCAGAGAGTGAGACACAGGGAGAGACAGACAGAAAAAGAGCGAGAGAGAGAGAGAAAAAAAGTTCAGGTTATTCTCCAGAGAGCAGGAAAGCTAAGAACAGATTTAGTAGAGATGTTCCAACCTGGAAAGGGTCAGATCGAGAGAAAAAAGAGAAACTGTTTGTATTGGGTGAAGGGATGGCAACCAGATGACATGGATTTAAGGTGATTTGCAAAAAATCAGAGGTGAGCCAAATGCTGGAAATTTGAACATGAATAATTAGGTGACTGGTGTTGACTGGGCTGAAAGGCCTTTTGTCTTTGCTATAGATCTCTGTGACTCCCTGACGATGATTTGAATTTCCCTAAGAGCTATTTACAACCAGTAAAGTACTTTGTGAATTACAATCACTGCTCTAATGCTGAAAATACAACAGCCAATTTATTCACAGCAAGGTCCCTCATTCTATGACATGATAACCAGTACATTTGTTGATGACATAAAGACAAGTAGGTACTGGAGGTTACAAAAACGATATTGATAGATTAAGTGAGGAAGCAAAGATATGAAAAATGTATATTGTGGGAAAGTGTGAAATTGTCCATCTTGGTAGGATGAATCAAAAAGCTACATCTTATTTAAACGGTGAGAGGTTACAGAGCTCTGAGATACAGAGGGATCTGGATGTCCCTGTACATGAACCAGAGAAGATTAGTCTGCAGATAATCAGGGAAGTTCATAGAATGGTATAGGTTATTGCAAGGGGTATTGGTGAGACTGCATCTGGAGCATTGTGTACAGTATTGGTCTCCTTATTTAAGGATGGGTGTAAATGCATTGGAGATAGTTCAGAGAAGGTTTACCTGACTAACCCCTGGAATGGGCAGGTTGTCCTATGGGAAAGAGTTAGTCCGACTGGGCGTGTATCCACTGGAGTTACAGAGGGGCCAGAGATGACTTATTTTGTCAACGCTGACCCCTGGGTTCCAGATTGTCCCACAGGAGGAGCTCTCCTCTCCCCATCCACCAAGTTTCCTCAGGGTCTGTTGTGCTTCAATCAAGCAGCTGCCCATTTGAAACAGAGAGGAGGAGAATCGTTTTCTCACAGCCAGTCACGGTCTTTCAAGCTCTTGTGGGCGTCATGGTGGCTGAGTAGTTAGCACTGCTGCCTCACAGCACCAGGGACCCAGGTTCAATTCCCGCCTCAGGTGATTGTCAGGAGTTTGCACATTTTCCTCGTGTCTGCGTGGGTTTCCTCCGGGTGTTCCGGTTTCCTCCCACAGTCCAAAGATGTGCAGGTCAGGTGAATTGGCCGTGCTAAATTGCCCGTAGTGTTATGTGCATTTGTCAGAGGGAAATGGGTCTGGGTGGGTTACTCTTCGGCGGGTCGGTGTGGACTGGTTGGGCCGAAGGGCCTGTTTCCACACTATAGGGAATCGAATCTCTCATCCTGGGAAGGTGCGAGAAGCAGGTGTTGTTGAATGTTTCTGAGGCAGTGGTGGATGGATTCGGGTGAAATGAGGGGGTGAAAGGTTATCACTGACAGGCAGAATTTGTGGAGTCACATTTACAATCAGGGTCAGCCATGATCTTACTGAGTGGAAGGAGCAGGCTCAAGGGGCTGAATGGCCTCTTCCTGCCCCTGATTTAAATGCTTGCGTGGATGTAATCAGAATATTTTTCAATGTTGGTCAAAGGATAACTGTTGCCTCAACACCAGGGCAATCTCCCTTGTTGTGTTTCAAAACAGCACCAGTCCAGCTTGAACGTGAGAAGGCAGACTGACCTTGGATTAACGTTTCATCTGCAAGAGGTGTCCTCTGACAGTGTAGCACTCCCTTAGTACTGCACTGGAGTCTGTGCCTGAAATGAGTTCCTCAGGCAGCCTGAGCAAGAGTAAATCCAACAGTGAGACAGCCACAGATTCTCCAACATTGAATCTGATCCATAAGAGATGCTTTCCCAGAGACACCAGTAAATCTCCTCTCAGGAAGGATCACTGGACCCAAAACGTGAACTCTGATTTCTCTCCATGGATGTTGCCAGACCTGCTGAGCTTTTCTAACACTTTCTGTTTTTGTTTGTGAGTTAATCTCTCATGATGGTGAGTTGGTTTAGCTGTATATCGGGGCCACTTTGCTGTCAATGTCATTCAAGTGTTTTCAATGTGAAAGCCCTCAGTGACCATAAAAACTAAAACAAATAGAAGATATCTGTTACTAACAAATATAATATACAGACAGCTTAACAGGGAGTTAGTTACAGTGGGTACTCAGGTCTAACATACAGCCACAATGGGCTCTTTGACTTTCTAACAAGCCTCTGCCTTTCACTTCCCAGGGCTATCAAGAAGTGATTGATATTAAATGTGGATCTAGTAAACTGCTCAGGCATGATGGGCCAAATGGCCTCCTGCTGCTCTGTAATAATTCTGTCAATTCTGTATTCAGTTCACACAAGGTTTAAATTCACAGGAAAGTCGAGTTAGTGCCTCAGCAGGTTGGAGAGAAAGGACAGAAAGAGCTGTATTTCAAAACAAAAACAGAAAATGCTGGAGAAACTCAGCAGGTCTGGCAGCATTTGTACAGAGAGAAACAGAGTCAATGTTTTAGGGCCAGTGACACTTGATCAGACCAATTCTGTATTTATCCAGCTCCTTTCACAACCACATGATATCCCAAAGCACACTGCATTTCACCAGGTCTTCTGAAAGGGTCACCATTGCAATGTAATGAACAAGACAACTGGTGATCAGCAAGATCCCACAATGATAATGACCGGATAATCTGATTAGTGATATTGGTTAAGGAAAAGGTGTTGGCAAGCACATCTGAGAGAGGTTCCCTGCCTTTCTCTGATATAGCACCATGTGATGTTCTGAATCCCCCTGAGAGAGTTGCTGGTGCCTGGGTCTAACATTCAAAAGGCAGCACCGTCTGGCAGTGTAGCACTGCCTCGGTACTGCACTGGGACGGCCAGCCCAGATTTTGTGTTGACATTCTGCAGCAGGACTTGAACCCACAGCCTCCACATTCAGAGGAGAGTCAGGACTGACGCTAATGGAGCATTTTGAAATCCCTGCGAACATTGACACTTCTTAAAGGTGGAGTGATGTATTCGGGTTTACTCAGGAAGAAGGGGATGACAGGGAGGTGGGGGTGAAAAGGGTTTCTCCCACTGCAGTGACCAATCATTCAGCTCAATGAACCTGACCAAAATACACAATAGCTCAGTTTTCATCTAGACAACTGCAGCTCCAGAAAACGGGAAGCACAGGAGGAACTTTCCGAGATCCAGCACATGACACAATTCACCACTGCTGTCAGGTTCTGACAATATGAGGCCAAGTACAAAAGCTGACTGCTCAGTGAATGCTGAGAATGAATATCTCTGATATATCGCAGGGCAATGGGAGGATTGACTGTGAAGCAACGGAAAGTTTGTTTTAATCTACAATGCACTTGCTATCTCCACGGCTGAATGGAAGAACTGACTTCAGGAAAGTAGCCAGTACCTTTCCCAGATCAATGTTTATAGGTACAGATTACTACCCTAGAAGGAAACATTTTAATGTTTAGAAATCTCCTACTCAGGCTTGCCAAACCATAAACCCATTAAATCAGGAGTTAAAATACAGCACAGCATCTGTAAATTTACTCCCTCAAATAAATATAAACATGGGAAAATGAATTGTTGGCACTCTCTCTCATCAGCGTGTGGCTCAATGGGGGAGAGAGCAAGGGGAATTTCAGATGGTGCAGCTTTTCAGTTCAGGAGCTGGCTGCGAGTGTGTTCTAACCTGGGAGCAGGTTGCGAGTGTGTTCTAACCTGGGAGCTGGCTGTGAGTGTGTTCTAACCTGGGAGCTGGTTGTGAGTGTGTTCTAACCTGGGAGCAGGCTGTGAGTGTGTTCTAACCTGGGAGCTGGTTGTGAGTGTGTTCTAACCTGGGAGCAGGCTGCGAGTGTGTTCTAACCTGGGAGCAGGCTGCGAGTGTGTTCTAACCTGGGAGCAGGCTGCGA
The DNA here is from genome assembly GCF_004010195.1 of Chiloscyllium plagiosum. NCBI lineage: Eukaryota > Metazoa > Chordata > Chondrichthyes > Orectolobiformes > Hemiscylliidae > Chiloscyllium > Chiloscyllium plagiosum. Next base: position 66,672,868 of record NC_057728.1, on the reverse strand, counting down.
GTGTGTTCTAACCTGGGAGCAGGCTGCGAGTGTGTTCTAACCTGGGAGCAGGCTGCGAGTGTGTTCTAACCTGGGAGCAGGCTGCGAGTGTGTTCTAACCTGGGAGCTGGCTGTGAGTGTGTTCTAACCTGGGAGCAGGCTGCGAGTGTGTTCTAACCTGGGAGCAGGCTGCGAGTGTGTTCTAACCTGGGAGCAGGCTGCGAGTGTGTTCTAACCTGGGAGCAGGCTGCGAGTGTGTTCTAACCTGGGAGCAGGCTGCGAGTGTGTTCTAACCTGGGAGCAGGCTGCGAGTGTGTTCTAACCTGGGAGCAGGCTGCGAGTGTGTTCTAACCTGGGAGCAGGCTGCGAGTGTGTTCTAACCTGGGAGCAGGCTGCGAGTGTGTTCTAACCTGGGAGCTGGCTGTGAGTGTGTTCTAACCTGGGAGCAGGCTGCGAGTGTGTTCTAACCTGGGAGCAGGCTGCGAGTGTGTTCTAACCTGGGAGCAGGCTGCGAGTGTGTTCTAACCTGGGAGCAGGCTGCGAGTGTGTTCTAACCTGGGAGCAGGCTGCGAGTGTGTTCTAACCTGGGAGCAGGCTGCGAGTGTGTTCTAACCTGGGAGCAGGCTGCGAGTGTGTTCTAACCTGGGAGCAGGCTGCGAGTGTGTTCTAACCTGGGAGCAGGCTGCGAGTGTGTTCTAACCTGGGAGCTGGCTGTGAGTGTGTTCTAACCTGGGAGCAGGCTGCGAGTGTGTTCTAACCTGGGAGCAGGCTGCGAGTGTGTTCTAACCTGGGAGCAGGCTGCGAGTGTGTTCTAACCTGGGAGCAGGCTGCGAGTGTGTTCTAACCTGGGAGCAGGCTGCGAGTGTGTTCTAACCTGGGAGCAGGCTGCGAGTGTGTTCTAACCTGGGAGCAGGCTGCGAGTGTGTTCTAACCTGGGAGCAGGCTGCGAGTGTGTTCTAACCTGGGAGCAGGCTGCGAGTGTGTTCTAACCTGGGAGCTGGCTGTGAGTGTGTTCTAACCTGGGAGCAGGCTGCGAGTGTGTTCTAACCTGGGAGCAGGCTGCGAGTGTGTTCTAACCTGGGAGCAGGCTGCGAGTGTGTTCTAACCTGGGAGCAGGCTGCGAGTGTGTTCTAACCTGGGAGCAGGCTGCGAGTGTGTTCTAACCTGGGAGCAGGCTGCGAGTGTGTTCTAACCTGGGAGCAGGCTGCGAGTGTGTTCTAACCTGGGAGCAGGCTGCGAGTGTGTTCTAACCTGGGAGCAGGCTGCGAGTGTGTTCTAACCTGGGAGCTGGCTGTGAGTGTGTTCTAACCTGGGAGCAGGCTGCGAGTGTGTTCTAACCTGGGAGCAGGCTGCGAGTGTGTTCTAACCTGGGAGCAGGCTGCGAGTGTGTTCTAACCTGGGAGCAGGCTGCGAGTGTGTTCTAACCTGGGAGCAGGCTGCGAGTGTGTTCTAACCTGGGAGCAGGCTGCGAGTGTGTTCTAACCTGGGAGCAGGCTGCGAGTGTGTTCTAACCTGGGAGCAGGCTGCGAGTGTGTTCTAACCTGGGAGCAGGCTGCGAGTGTGTTCTAACCTGGGAGCTGGCTGTGAGTGTGTTCTAACCTGGGAGCAGGCTGCGAGTGTGTTCTAACCTGGGAGCAGGCTGCGAGTGTGTTCTAACCTGGGAGCAGGCTGCGAGTGTGTTCTAACCTGGGAGCAGGCTGCGAGTGTGTTCTAACCTGGGAGCAGGCTGCGAGTGTGTTCTAACCTGGGAGCAGGCTGCGAGTGTGTTCTAACCTGGGAGCAGGCTGCGAGTGTGTTCTAACCTGGGAGCAGGCTGCGAGTGTGTTCTAACCTGGGAGCAGGCTGCGAGTGTGTTCTAACCTGGGAGCTGGCTGTGAGTGTGTTCTAACCTGGGAGCAGGCTGCGAGTGTGTTCTAACCTGGGAGCAGGCTGCGAGTGTGTTCTAACCTGGGAGCAGGCTGCGAGTGTGTTCTAACCTGGGAGCAGGCTGCGAGTGTGTTCTAACCTGGGAGCAGGCTGCGAGTGTGTTCTAACCTGGGAGCAGGCTGCGAGTGTGTTCTAACCTGGGAGCAGGCTGCGAGTGTGTTCTAACCTGGGAGCAGGCTGCGAGTGTGTTCTAACCTGGGAGCAGGCTGCGAGTGTGTTCTAACCTGGGAGCTGGCTGTGAGTGTGTTCTAACCTGGGAGCAGGCTGCGAGTGTGTTCTAACCTGGGAGCAGGCTGCGAGTGTGTTCTAACCTGGGAGCAGGCTGCGAGTGTGTTCTAACCTGGGAGCAGGCTGCGAGTGTGTTCTAACCTGGGAGCAGGCTGCGAGTGTGTTCTAACCTGGGAGCAGGCTGCGAGTGTGTTCTAACCTGGGAGCAGGCTGCGAGTGTGTTCTAACCTGGGAGCAGGCTGCGAGTGTGTTCTAACCTGGGAGCAGGCTGCGAGTGTGTTCTAACCTGGGAGCTGGCTGTGAGTGTGTTCTAACCTGGGAGCAGGCTGCGAGTGTGTTCTAACCTGGGAGCAGGCTGCGAGTGTGTTCTAACCTGGGAGCAGGCTGCGAGTGTGTTCTAACCTGGGAGCAGGCTGCGAGTGTGTTCTAACCTGGGAGCAGGCTGCGAGTGTGTTCTAACCTGGGAGCAGGCTGCGAGTGTGTTCTAACCTGGGAGCAGGCTGCGAGTGTGTTCTAACCTGGGAGCAGGCTGCGAGTGTGTTCTAACCTGGGAGCAGGCTGCGAGTGTGTTCTAACCTGGGAGCTGGCTGTGAGTGTGTTCTAACCTGGGAGCAGGCTGCGAGTGTGTTCTAACCTGGGAGCAGGCTGCGAGTGTGTTCTAACCTGGGAGCAGGCTGCGAGTGTGTTCTAACCTGGGAGCAGGCTGCGAGTGTGTTCTAACCTGGGAGCAGGCTGCGAGTGTGTTCTAACCTGGGAGCAGGCTGCGAGTGTGTTCTAACCTGGGAGCAGGCTGCGAGTGTGTTCTAACCTGGGAGCAGGCTGCGAGTGTGTTCTAACCTGGGAGCAGGCTGCGAGTGTGTTCTAACCTGGGAGCTGGCTGTGAGTGTGTTCTAACCTGGGAGCAGGCTGCGAGTGTGTTCTAACCTGGGAGCAGGCTGCGAGTGTGTTCTAACCTGGGAGCAGGCTGCGAGTGTGTTCTAACCTGGGAGCAGGCTGCGAGTGTGTTCTAACCTGGGAGCTGGTTGTGAGTGTGTTCTAACCTGGGAGCTGGTTTTGCGTGTGTTCTAACCTGGGAGCAAGCTGTGAGTGTGTTCTGACCTGGGAGCAGGCTGTGAGTGTGTTCTAACCTGGGAGCTGGTTGTGAGTGTGTTCTAACCTGGGAGCAGGCTGCGAGTGTGTTCTGACCTGGGAGCAGGCTGTGAGTGTGTTCTACCCTGGGAGCTGGTTGTGAGTGTGTTCTAACCTGGGAGCAGGCTGTGAGTGTGTTCTAACCTGGGAGCTGGCTGTGAGTGTGTTCTGACCTGGGAGCTGGCTGTGAGTGTGTTCTAACCTGGGAGCAAGCTGCGAGTGTGTTCTAATCTGGGAGCTGGCTGTGAGTGTGTTCTAACCTGGGAGCTGGCTGTGAGTGTGTTCTAACCTGGGAGCAGGCAGCATCAGGAGGGAGAGGAACACTGCAAGGCAGGCAGCATCAGGAGGGGGAGGAACACAGCAAGGCAGGCAGCATCAGGAGGGAGAGGAACACAGCAAGGCAGGCAGCATCAGCAGGGTGAGGGAACACAGCAAGGCAGGCAGTCTCCAGAGGTGGAGAAGTCAATGTTTCGGGTTTAGCCCTTCTTAAAATTCCTGATGAAGGGCTTTTGCCCGAAACATCGATTCCTTTGCTCCTCAGATGCTGCCTGACCTGCTGTGCCTTTCCAGCACCACACTCTTGACATCAGACAATCATGCCAAAAGCTCCAGCTAAAGATACTGCATTTGGTCCGTGCCAGATTACAGATAAATGTTCATGCCATCTGTACCAATACAGATGTGATGGGAATGGCCATTCATTGGTACTGAATCGGTATAATTTCCTATCTAATCATTACACTCTAATTAAATATGAGAAAAAGACAAGCATTGACCAAGAACCGGACTGTGGGAACATCAGTAGGTGACCCAGCGAGTGAACAAACACCTGAAACCCGGAAGGTGGTGTTAATGTGGGGGGGGGGGGGATAAATAAGATCAGTGCAATACTCCCTCAAACTGATCTTACCCAATCCACTTTCTTCAAATGAGAAGCCTCTTACAGAAGGGGGTTTTATAATTCATTCACTTCAAGTAAACCGCATGTAGATAGATTGTGTCCAGGTCCCAATGTTTCCAATAAATACCTGCACCACTTTCTGAACTACAGCGCAGTCAAATAATTTTCATCGAGTCAACTCTAACAAACGGTGCAGAATAAATCATCAGGAGCTTTATGAACTCCTAATTCATAATCTTCTTCAAGCTCACCCAATGAGGATAATACAGCAGATGGAGTGATGGAAGAACAGAGTCTAGACGGAGCTGAGCTCTGAGTAATGGACTGAGGAGTCAGCAGGAACACTAATCAGAAACACTGAAACAAACCCTGCTCTCATAGATTCTGATACCAAAAGCCGAGAACTTACTCCAGAGCTAGCTGCACCTTTTCACCAGAGGAGCCAGTTAAAAATCAAACTGACGCACAATAACAAGGTCCTGAAGTGAACAGGTTCCATCTCATTGACTCATAGAACATAGAAAAGTACAGCACAGAACAGGCCCTTTGGCCCACAATGTTTGCCGAGACTTAATCCTAACACAAAATATAATAACTTAACCTATGCACCCCTCAACTCACTGCTATCCATGTGCATGTCCAGCAGGCGCTTAAATGTCCCCAATGTCTTTACTCAGCGAGTCGTGAGTTCATGGAATGTCCTGCCAGTAGCAGTGGTGGACTCTCCCTCATTATGGGCATTTAAGCGGGCATTGGATAGGCATATGGAGGATAGTGGGCTAGTGTAGGTTAGGTGGGCTTGGATCGGCGCAACATCGAGGGCCGAAGGGCCTGTACTGCGCTGTATTCTTCTATGTTCTATGTTCTATGATTCTGCTTCCACCACCACCACTGGCAACGCATTCCATGCATTCACAACTCTCTGCGTAAAGAACCTACTTCTGACGTCTCCTTTATACCTTCCTCCTAAAATCTTCAAACTATGACCCCTCGTACCAGTCCATCCTGCCCTGAGGAAAAGTCTCCTTTACAATTCTTCAGACAGACCCAAGTCAATGCTGTCTGACAAACAACAACCTCAAATCTTACAGAACCTCACGTGTCACGATCATTCCAAGGTGCTTCACAGGAAGATTGTACAACAAAATTAAACATTGAGCACTATACAGAGATATTTAACCATGAGTTTGGTCATCTGGTTAGACCACATGGAATCCATGGAGAGCTAGCCATTAGACACAAAATTGGCTCGAAGTTAGGAGAAAGGGAATGGAGCTGGAGGGTTGTTTTTCAGACTGGAGGCCTGTGCCCAGTGGAGTGCCACAAGGATCGGTGCTGGGTCCTTTACTTTTTGTCATTTACATAAATGATTTGGATGCGAGCACAAGAGGTACAGTTAGTAAGTTTGCAGATGACACCAAAATTGGAGGTGTAGTGGACAGCATAGAGGGTTACCTCAGATTACAACAGGATCTTGATCAAATGGGCCAATGGGCTGAGAAGTGGCAGATGGAGTTTAATTCAGATAAATGCGAGGTGCTGTATTTTGGGAAAGCAAATCTTAGCAGGACTTATACACTTAATGGTAAGGTCCTAGGGAGCGTTGCTGAACAAAGAGACCTTGGAGTGCAGGTTCATGAAGATGTTGAAGATGAAGTTTCAGGTAGACAGGATAGTGAAAAAGGCATTTAGTATGCTTGCCTTTATTGAGTATAGGAGTTGGGATGACATGTTGCAGCTGTACAGGACATTAGTGAGGCTACTTTTAGAATACTGCGTACAATTCTGGTCTTCCCGCTATGGGAAGGGTTCAGAAAAGATTTACAAGGATGTTGTCAGGGTTGGAGGATTTGAGCTGTAGGGAGAGTTTGAATTGACTGGGGTTGTTTTCCCTGGAGCATCGGATGCTTAGGGGTGACCTTATAGAGGTTTATAAAATCATGAGGGGCATGGATAGACTAAATAAACAAGGTCTTTTCCCTGGGGTCGGGGAGTCCAGAATTAGAGGGCATAGGTTTAGGATGAGAGAGGAAAGATATAAAAGGGAGCTAAGGGGCAACTTTTTCACACAGAGTGTGGTACGTGTATGGAATGAGCTGCCAGATGAAAAGGTGCAGGCTGGTACAATTGCAACATTTAAAAGGCATCTGGATGGGTATATGAATTAAAAAGGTTTAGAGGGATATGGGTCGGGTCCTGGTAAACAGGACTCAATTAATTTAGGATTTTCTGGTCGGCATGGATGATGAGTTGGACCAAAGGATCTGTTTCCATGTTGTACATCTCTATGACTCAATGACCTGTACAAAGAGTTGGGTTTGGAGAAATATCCCTGAGGAGGTTGCAGGGATAAGGAGAATCATTGGGACTTTTGTCAGAAATAGTTGGAGATTTATCTCTCTTTATGGTTTCACTGCAGTTGGAAAAAGCAAAATTAATGACTGCCCACTTTACACTGTCATTCCAACTCATGATCTATCCCATCAATAAACTAATCATGGTTTAAATTGGTGTTCAGGTTAAATGTGACCTTTTTGTTAGGCTGCCATCTTTTTCACTTGCTGTCTGATTAAACCATTGTGGCATTGCCAGAGGAGATAGCTCAGACAGTAACATTTCCAACAGGAGAGTGTGTGAAGGATGTGAAATGGTTGAATGGCCATGCTCCAGGAAGGCCCTGCGCTGTTTCATTCCAGTGCAGGGCTGTGCACATTGTTGACTGTGTTCACTTCAGTTGTCATGCCCTTCAGATTCGATATCACAGCTGGTTTGACTCTGACCAAAGAACACTTGGGGTTACAAACCTGACTGTTGATGTGACATGTCGCATAGCTGATGAGGTTCAGTCTAGACAACATCCTGACTGTCTCAGAGTCCTTTCATCAAAGGGACTCTTAGCCTAGCTAATCTAATCCAGCCCCACATTCACACAATCCATACAGCAATCATAGTCTCCCATTGTTGTCAATACAATGATTGGATAGACAAGTTTATTTGGATTGTTTCTGAAAATAAAGATGAAATTCAACTGGGAGAAAGTGAGGACTGCAGATGTTGGAGATTAGAGTCGAAAGTATGGTGCTGGAAAAGCACAGCAGATCAGGCAGCATCTAAAGAGCAGGAGAATCGATGTTTCAGGCATAAGCCCTTCACCCTGCTCCTCGGATGCTGCCTGACCAGCTGTGCTTTTCCAGCACCACACTCTTGACTATGAAATTCAACTGGTCGGTTCAAATACAGGGACAGAGTAACAATATCCCAAAGCAATTCACTGGAGCAATTATCAAACAACATTTGAGACCGACCCATGAACGGAGAGGTTAGGTTTGGTGACCAGAAGCTTGGCCAAAGCAGGAACTTTTAAAGAGTGACCTGCAGGAGGAGAGAAAGATGGGGAGGCGTAATCATGAGGTACTTTGAGAGTCTGTTCATGACCCACATCAACTCCAGTCTCCCAGCCTGCTTCGATCCCCTACAATGTGCTTACCGACGTAACAGGTCCACAGCGAACACCATATCCCTAGCCCTGTACTCATCCCTGGAACATCTGGACAACAAGGACCCCTACATCATACTCCTGCACATCGACTACAGCTCCACCTTCAACACCATTATCCCCTGCTATGAAAGGAATTGAGCGTAAAAGTTAGGATATTATGACTGAAGGTGATTTAGTGGTTTGGATCAGAAATTGGCGAGCTCAAAGACGACAGAGGGTGGCGGTTGATGGGAAATGTTCATCCTGGAGTTCAGTTACAAGTGTTGTACCACAAGGATCTGTTTTGGATCCACTGTTGCTTGTCATTTTTATAAATTAACTGGATGAGAGTGTAAAAGGATGGGTTAGTAAATCTGCGGATGACACTAAGATTGGTGGAGTTGTGAATAGTGACAAAGGATGTTGTAAGTTACAGAGAGACATGGATAAGCTGCAGAGCTGGGCTGAGAGGTGGCAAATAGAGTTTAGTGCGGACAAGTGTGGGGTGATTCATTTTGGATGGAGCAACAGGAATACAGAGTGGTGGGCTAATGGTAAGATTCTTGGTAGTGTAGATGAGCAGAGAGATCTCAGTGTCCAGGTACATTGATCCCAGGTTGATGGTGTTGTTATGAAGTTGAGAATGTGGTGCTGGAAAAGCACAGGCGTTTAGGCAGGAGCCGAGGAGCAGGGGAGTCGATGAAGGGCTTTTGTCCGAAACGTCGACTCTCCTGCTCCTCTGATACTGCCTGACCTGCTGTGCTTTTCCAGCACCATATTCTTGACTCTAATCTCCAGCATCTGCAGTTCTCACTTTCACAGGGTTGTTAAGAAGGCATAGAGTGTGTTAGCTTTTATTGGTAGAGGGACTCAGTTTCAGAGCCATGAGGCTTTGCTTCGGCTGTACAAAACTCTGGTGCGGCTGCACTTGGAGTATTGTGTACAGTTCTGCTCACTGCATTATTGGAAGGATGTGGAAGCTTTGGAAAGGGTTCAGAGGAGATTTAGTTGGATGTTGCCTGGTATGAAAGGAAGGTCTTGTGAGGAAAGGCTGAGGGACTTGAGGCTGTTTTCATTGGAGAGAAGAAAGTTGAGAGGTGACTGAATTGAGACATATAAGATAATCAAAAGGTTGGATAGGGTGGACAGGGAGAGCCTTTTTCCTCAGATGGTGACGGCGAGCACGAGGGGACATAGCATTAAATTGAGGGGTGATAGATACAGGACAGATGTCAGAGGTTGTTTCTTTATTCAGTGAGTAGTAGGGGTGTGGAACGTACTGCCTGCAACAGTAGTAGACTCGCCAACCTTAAAGGCATTTAAATGGTCATTGGATAAACATATGGACGATAATGGAATAGTGTAGGTTAGATGGGCTTCAGATTGGTTCCACAGGTCGGCACAACATCAAGAGCCGAAAGTCCTGTACTGCGCTGGAATGTTCTCTGTTCTATGTTCTCTGAGTGGGCTGTTTGATGTGGAAAGTTAGACCGACTGGGCTTGTTTCCCCTGGAGTTTAGAGAGTGAGGGGGTGAGTTGATTGAAGTGTATCAGATCCTGAATGACCTTAACAAGGTGGATGGGGAAAGGATGTTTCCTCTTGTGGATCAGTCCAGAACTAGTGGGCAGTGTTTATAATTCAAAGGTGCCCTTTTAGGGGTGAGATGAGAAGATTTTTTTTCTCTCTGAGGGTTGTGCGAGTTTGGAACTCTCTGCCTGAGGACGTGGTGAAGGTTGGGGCATTGAATATTTTTCAGGTGAAGGTGAGAATGGATTCCTTTTAGGGAAAGAATGGGGGGGGCAGGGGTTCAAGGAGAATGTGGAATTTATAACACAAATAAATCAGCTATGATCTTATTAAGTGATAAAACCAGTCTCAATGGGCAGCACGGTCGCTCAGTGGGTGGCACTGCTGCCTCCCAGCACCAGGGACCCAGGTTCGATTCCAGCCTCGGGTGACTGTCTGTGTGGACTCTGCACATTCTCCCTATGTCTTTGGGGTTTCCTCCCACAGGTTAGGTGCATCATCTGTGAGATGTGGATGGGTGGGTTGTTCTTTGGAGGGGTGGTAGGATAAATGGCCTGCTTCCATACTGCAGGGATCTGTGAAACAGTGCCATGAAATTGCCTACGTGCCTTAATTGTTCATGTATGCCTGAGAGGACGGCCCCTTGGTTTAATATTGCACCTCGGTCAGTAGCACAATCCCTCAGCACCACACTGCAGCAAGAGCCAAGGTTGGGTTTTGTGAAGGAGACTGTAGAGATAGGGAACAGGGTACAGGGGCAGCTGAGTGTCTCAGGCTTGATGTAGGGACGTGTCTCGCAGAGTTTAGATCACAGGCAGGGATTATTGAGAAGGATGGACGGAGTTTATAATGTCATTTATTACTTAAGGCAAAATAACTTTGTTCTGAGGTCACAGTCATTTATTATCTACAGTTTTATTTCTCTCAATCTTAGAATGGGTTTCAAATGTTTGTTTAAAATTCTCAGCCAATTGGCAATATGTACTGGCCATCTCTCACTCCCTTAATGGCAATAATGGAGTAAAACTTTCTATTCAACAACAAATGATATGAAAACTGTTAACGTCTCATACTCAGTGAGTTGGCTTTTACTTTATTCATTTGTGTAATGAGTGCATCACTGGCTAGGCCAATGTTTATTGCCCATCCCAGAGGGCAGCTGCTGTGGGTCTGGAGTCACATGTAGCCCAGACCGGGTAAGGATGGCAGTTTCCTTCCCTGAAGGACATCAGTGACCTAGACGGGTCTTCCCCCTGACAATTGATGATGGATTCCTGGTTATTTCCTGGCAATTTGACATGAAGATATGAGATGGTATAGCTTTTCAGCCAAGAGCTACATTCAAGCAAGAAGGGACAAAAGAACTTGAATTTCTATAGCGCCTTCACAACCTCAAAGACCCACTCCCCATGGTAGTTACCAACAAATTAATCATCTTGTAAGCAGGAAACACAAGAGACAGCAAGGTCCCAGAAACAGCAATGTGATAAACGGTTAGATAATCTGCATCTGAGTGATGTGGAGTGAAGCCCAGGGAGTCAGTCATGTCCTGGGACCTTTCATATTGTCCAGAATGGAGACACTAAGATGGCAGACATCAAACACTGAACCAGAATAGTTACACTTCTATATCCCTTCCTCGAATATCTGGAAGAATTCAAACAACAAACTTTCCACTTCCCACTTCAGTGGACAGGCGAACAAAGGCACATAATAGCCCCTTGTGAGGATTCCTTCCCCAAACACTGAGACCCAGGGGGCTCATGGGGAGAGGGGGGGGCTTCCTTCTATTCATTGCTGCACTTCCTAACCCCACACCATTTTATAGTTCACACACGCAAAATAATGTATTTCACACAATGATGTTTAATGAATGACTGGTGTATGTGAAACACATTGTCATGGTTAGAAAATAAACCAGATGTCTAGATAGCCATGTACATTCCAATTAATACAAAGGGACTTTGTACTTGGCACCATAGAAATCAAAGAATAGAATCTCCACGGTGTGGAAACAGGCCATTTGGCCCAACACGTCCACACCGACCCTCCAAAGAGCTTTCCAACCAGACCCATTCTCCAACTCTACATTTCCCCCTAACCTACATATCCCTGAACACTATGGGTAATTTCCCATGGACAATTCACCTAACCCACACATCTTGGACTGTGGGAGGAATCCAGAGCACCTGGAGGAAACCCACGCAGACAGTGACTCAAGGCTGGAATTGAACCCAGGTCCCTGGTGCTGTGAGGCAGCAGTGCTAACCACTGAGCCACTGTGCCAACCAGGTGGAGCAGCTCTGCCACAGCAACGGGCCATTGAACAGCTTCACAAACAAACAAACAGGTTTCACTTACAGGGAGTTAGGGCCATCACATGAACACACAGACTAGGAACAGAAACCTACCATTCAGCCCCTCGAGCCTAATCAATGAGATCATGGCTGATCTGATTACATCACTACCTTACTCAGTAACCTTTCCCCGCTCCCCCAACCCCCCCCAATCCACCTCTTCCTTAAATATATTCCAGGACTCTGCCTTCCCCACCTTTTGGAGAAAAAGTATTCCAAAGATTTACCATTGACCAACTCAACTGGACTCATCATATAAACACAGTGGCTACAAGAGCAGCTCAGAGACTGGGAATCCTGCAGCGAGTAACTCATCTACGGTCTCCCCAAAGCCTGTCCACCATCTACAAGGCACAAATCAGGAGAGTGATGGAATACTCCCCACTTGTCTGGATGGGGGCAGCTCCAACAATACTCAAGAAGCTCGACACCATCCAGGACAAAGCAGCCGCTTGATTGGCACCACATCCACAAACATTCCCTCCCTCCCCCACCGATGCTCAGTAGCAGCAGTGTGTATTATAGAACATAGAACATTACAGCGCAGTCCTTCAGTCCTCGATGTTGTGCCCCCTGTCATACTAATCTGAAGCCCATCCCACCTACACTATTCCATGTACGTCCATGTACTATCTACAAGATGCGCTGCAGAAATTCACCAAAGATCCTTAGGCAGCACCATCCAAACCCACAACCACTTCCATCCAGAAGGGGGCCGACATATGGGAACACCACCCCCTGCAAGTTCCCCTCCAAGCCACTCACCATCCTGACTTGGAAATATATCACCGTTCCTTCACTGTCACTGGGTCAAAATCCTGGAATTCCCTCCCGAGCATTCCAACCAGACCCATTATCCAACTCTACATTTCCCCCTAACCTACATATCCCTGAACACTATGGGTAATTTCCCATGGACAATTCACCTAACCCACACATCTTGGACTGTGGGAGGAATCCAGAGCACCTGGAGGAAACCCACGCAGACAGTGACTCAAGGCTGGAATTGAACCCAGGTCCCTGGTGCTGTGAGGCAGCAGTGCTAACCACTGAGCCACTGTGCCAACCAGGTGGAGCAGCTCTGCCACAGCAACGGGCCATTGAACAGCTTCACAAACAAACAAACAGGTTTCACTTACAGGGAGTTAGGGCCATCACATGAACACACAGACTAGGAACAGAAACCTACCATTCAGCCCCTCGAGCCTAATCAATGAGATCATGGCTGATCTGATTACATCACTACTTTACTCAGTAACCTTTCCCCGCTCCCCCACCCCCCCCAATCCACCTCTTCCTTAAAAATATTCCAGGACTCTGCCTTCCCCACCTTTTGGAGAAAAAGTGTTCCAAAGATTTACCATTGACCAACTCAACTGGACTCATCATATAAACACAGTGGCTACAAGAGCAGCTCAGAGACTGGGAATCCTGCAGCGAGTAACTCATCTACTGTCTCCCCAAAGCCTGTCCACCATCTACAAGGCACAAATCAGGAGAGTGATGGAATACTCCCCACTTGCCTGGATGGGGGCAGCTCCAATAACACTCAAGAAGCTTGACACCATCCAGGCCAAAGCAGCCACTTGATTGGCACCACATCCACAAACATTCCCTCCCTCCCCCACCGATGCTCAGTAGCAGCAGTGTGTACTATAGAACATAGAACATTACAGCGCAGTACAGGCCCTTCAGCCCTTGATGTTGTGCCCCCGTCATACTAATCTGAAGCCCATCCCACCTACACTATTCCATGTACGTCCATGTACTATCTACAAGATGCCCTGCAGAAATTCACCAAAGATCCTTAGGCAGCACCATCCAAACCCACAACCACTTCCATCTAGAAGGGGGCCGACATATGGGAACACCACCTCCTGCAAGTTCCCCTCCAAGCCACTCACCATCCTGACTTGGAAATATATCACCGTTCCTTCACTGTCACTGGGTCAAAATCCTGGAATTCCCTCCCTCAGGGCATTGTGGGTCACTGACAGCACATGGACTGCAGCGGTTCAAGAATTTAGCTCACCCCATCTTCTCAAGGGGCAACTAGGGACGGGTAATGAATGCTGGAACCAGCCAGCGACACTCACAACCCACAAGTAAATAAAATACTCATGACCTTCTTCTCATCTCTATCTTAAATGACAGATTCTTGATGTTTTATAAACAGTGACCCCCTAGTTCTTGATTCTCCCACAAGAGGAAACATCCTTTTCACATCCACCCGGTCAAGTCCCTCAGGATCTTTAATGTTTCAATTAAGTCTCCTCTAACTGTTCTGAATTCCCGTGGTTATAAGCCCAGCCTGTCCAACCTTTCCTTATAAAACAATCCACACATTCCAGGTATTAATCAGATACATTTTTGAATTGTTTCCAACACATCTACATCCTTCCTTCAATAAGCAGTGATACTGTACACCGTTCTCCAGATGTACTCTGTACAACCCAAGTATGACCTCCCCACTCCTGTGTGCAGCTGCCCTCACGATAAACCATAATATTCTGCTAGCTTTCCTGCTGCACTCTAAACACATGTGATTCATATCCTTACCTGGTCTGACCTACATGTAACTCCAGTCCCACAGCAATGTGGTTGACTCGTAATTGCCCTCTGGGTAATTAGGGATGGACAATAAATGCTGGGGTAGTTGGTGGTGCCGATGTCCCACGACTGAATTCTGAAATGCATGAGGCCTCCCATTCCCCTCTGTATCTCATCATTCAGATTGAATGCTTCTTTTTCAGTCTTTCTGTTGTTATGGACAATTTCACAGTTCCACTTTATTCTCCATTTGCTAGCTCTTTCCCCATTCACTTGTCCTATCGATATCTCTTTGTATTCTCCTTATGTTCTCTTCACAACCTATATTCCGACCTAGCTTTGAGTCATCATTGCCATTTCTTTCAGGTCTTTTATATAATCTAAGCGACCATATATTTCCACTTTCGGCATTGAAACCAAAAGGCAAGTTGGACTGACATAACTGGAATATTATTAGGAGGGCTTTGAAAATCATGTGTTGTATACTGTTGACCTGGTTAACACATTGTTGCTTTTTAGAAGCAAAAAGAGGGAGAAATCAAGCACTGAGAATGTTTGGGGTTCAGGAAATTCTGCCCGACAACAGTCCTCTGATTGAGGGGTAGGGTGTAGGGTTAGGGTGTAGGGTTAGAGTGTAGGTTTTAGGGTTAGAGTGTAGGTTTAAGGTTTAGGGTGTAGGGTTAGGGTGTAGGTTTAGGGTGTAGGGTTAGGGTGTAGGGTTAGGGTGTGGGTTTAGGGTGTAGGGTTAGGGTGTAGGATTAGAGTATAGGTTTGCTCGCTGAGTTGTAGGTTTAATATCCAGACGTTTCATTACCTGGCTAGGTAACATCATCAGTGGTGACCTCCAAGTGAAGCGAAGCTGTTATCTCCTGCTTTCTACTTATATCTTTCTCCTGGATGGGGTTCCTGGGGTTTGTGGTGATGTCATTTCCTGTTCATTTTCTGAGGGGTTGATAGATGGCATCTAGATCTATGTGCTTGTTTATGGTGTTGTGGTTGGAGTGCCAGGCCTCTAGGAATTCTCTGGCATGTCTCTGATTGGTTGAGAGTCTTAAAAAGCCTTAAGTGCCAAAAACAAAATTCAGAGCCTGCGATTGAAAGCACAGACTATTCTCTCTTTCTCTCTCTCTCTCTCTCTCTCTCCATGTGAGGGAAAAGACAGGATGAACAGGAAAACTTAATAATGCAAGAAAAGTCCTAAATTCACTAGGTCAACCATCAAACTAAAGGATGATAGTCATCCAGCAGACAACAGTGTTGTCATCATTGCAAAGGTCAAAAGAACTGTAAGGTAGATAACTCTCCATTTTGTGGTCTACAGTCTTGTTTCTCAGATCCATTGTTTATCCTGTCTATAATTTATTTCCACTCACAGTGTCCATGTTAGACCATTTGATTTTACCTGTCTGAAGAGTAATTGTGTCTGTGCACCTATGTGTGTGTTTGTGTGTCTTTGTGTGTGTGGGGGGGTCTGTGTCTGTGCGTCAGTTTGTGTCTGTCTATCTGTATGTTTGTGTCTGTCTGTCTATCTGTGTGTGTGTGTGTCTGCCTGTCTATCTGTGTGTGTGTGTGTGTGTGTGTGTGTGTGT
>NC_057728.1:66641442-66656665 GCF_004010195.1 Chiloscyllium plagiosum | reverse complement strand
TGTCTGTCTGTGTGTGTGTATGTGTGTGTGTCTGTCTGTCTATCTCTGTTTGTGTGTGTGTGTCTGTCTGTCTATCTCTGTGTGTGGGTGTGTGGGTATGTACATGTGTTTAGGGGTTTGAAGAGTGTAGTATAGCAGTTTACATGAAGTAACAAAGAAATGCTGTTTTCACTGGCAGAAGAGCTGGTAATCAGAGGATATGGATATTCAGTGATTGTTAAAAGAACTATAAAAGAAAGTGAGTTGTTATGATCTGGAACGCATTGACTGAAAGGATGATGGAAACAGGTTCAATAATAATTTCAAAAGAAAACTGAATAAAATTTAAGGAACAGGGATATGGGGAAATGACAGAGGAGCAGGATAATTGCATCATGCTTTTAATGAGCAAATGCAGGCATCGTGGGCTGAATGGCCTCCTCCTGCACTGATCCTAGAGTGTAACATCAAGGGTGATGGTGACATTACATTCAGCAAACCGTATTCTTCAGCAGGATGTTTGCAAACTGAGAAAAGTTCAATCCGTTTAAGAACCAAACATCATCCAGACAGCAGCCAGAGTTTACCGCTGTGATTCCACAGCTAGAATGTTTCACGGTCAGTGAACCATTCCAGAACTCAGGATTACCAGCACGACAAGCATTAATTTTCCCCAATCAGCTTTGTACTAACTTTGTATAAATCACACTGCAATTACAAAAGACGTCTGAAGGATAAGACTATGCATGGTGCAGCACACATTGAGTAATAGCATAAAGAAATTATTAATGTTGGTTCACACTGCTGACACTTGCAGTCCAAAATGATTCAGTCACATCCTCATGCATTCTGAAAGCAATCTGTCATAATCCAGTGGATCTATTTCAAATCTCTGAGGACCAGGCTGATGAGTAAACCAGGTGAATGGCAAAGGTCCAATAACAAAAAAAACTGTATCAGCTCACATCACAGAATGAAAAATACAGCCAAAATTCTCAGAACCAGCAAATTAAAGTTTCAAGCCCAGAATACACTCACCATCAGACACAAGAACACAGAAACATGAGATATACATTCAGATCTTCAGCCTTGTTCCAGCTTTCAGTAAGATACAGGCCGCCCCGTATTTGAATTCTATTCTTTAAAACCCTTCCCCTGTAAAATTCTATCAAAATGCTTTGAAATTTTCAATACCTACTTCCAATAACTTTCGCACAAGGGATTAACAAGACATGGTATTTCAGAAAGAGGCTGTTCGGCCCCACTGAACCATACTACTGTTACTGGTCCACACAAGTTTCCTCTGTTCTATCTCATTTGAGCTATGCATTAAATCTTTCCATCCACGTTCCTTTTCTCTCATGTACTTGTCTAGTTTCCCTTCAAAACCATTGATTCTATCAGCAATAACCAAATGACCATTTTGGTGAATTCCACATTTTATCTGCCCTCTGAGTGAAGTTATTTCTCCTAATTACCCAATTGGTTTCATGAATAAGTGTCTCGTATTGAAGACCCCTGGGGGCCTTGATGTCTCTCACAAGAAGGAAGCATTGTCTCCATATTTACTCTGTTCAGTCTATTCGGAGTTTTAGTAGAAACAGAGGAACAGGAGTAGGCCATTCAGCCCCTCGAGCATGTTCCACTATCTAATGGGATCATGGCTGATCCATAGATAGCCCAACCCCATATCCCTTAATACCTTTCCTTAACAAAAATATATCTATCTCAGCTTTAAAACTGACAACTGAGCCAGCATCCACTGATGTTTGTGGAAGACAGTTCCAATACCCTTCCAGCCTTTGTGTGTCGAAGTGCTCCCTAACATCTCTCCTGAATGCTCTGGCCCTCATTCTCAGACAATGCCCCTAGTTTGAGAATCTCCAACCAGTGGAAATAGTTTCTCTTTATCTTCCCTGCCTTTTCCTGTTGTTAACTTAAACACTGCAATCAGATCACCCCTTAACCTTCTCAATCCTTGAGAAAACAGGCCATACCTTGTATAACCTCTCTTGGGTCAGCTCAATTCTAAATCACCTCATGTGGAGAATAATTTCCAGAGCTGCTCAATCCCTCCCAGTTTGTCAGTAATGTCTCAGCTCGATACAAAATCGTGTCACTTTCCCCAGTGTTTCTACATGTGTTTGTCATATGGAGAACAGTGTTATTCCTCAGTGCGGTCTGACGAAGCTTCTGTAATGTTTAACATGACTTCACTCCCTTGGACTTGTCTGTCAGATATAAATCTCACTTTAGCTGCGTGCTGCTCTGTGATGCTGGAGAAGGATTTGTTTACCTGGACCTGGATCTGTTTGTCCAGCTCACTTTAGTTGAAAGATCAGGACAACCTGAATCATGTTCTGATTGCTGTGATCATGAGGTTATTGACCATACTGTGTCTGTAGTGACTGGCAATACAAAAACTGGATGTGAAATTGATCTTTCTGACAGGTGCCAATAAATGAATAACAGAGCAGAACGCCACTGCAGTGCCAGCTCAGAGCTTCAATAGCAACAGATTCAGATCAGCACTATTTCTTAGCTTTGCATCCCTCAGTCCAAAACGGCTCAGAGCCAGCTTATACATTCCTGACCTGAAACAGTGACCTCTCCCTCTCATTAAACAGCATCTCTCAGGCACTGACCTCAAACTCACAAGTTCAAACTGTACAGAAATTGTTCCTTTTTTCACGGTGGGTTGTGAAATGTTGTTAAAATCCTGTCCAACAGTCAGAGAATCAATATGGAAGCAGGTCATTTGGCCCATCGAGTCTACACCAACCCTACAAAAATCATCCCAGCCTATCTCCTTAACCCTGCATTTCCCATGGCCAACCCACCTAGCCTGCCAATCTTTGAACTGTGGGAGGAAACTGACACAGACACAGCGAGAGCATGCAAACTCAACACAGTCAGCCAAGGATGGAATCAAACCCAGGTCCCTGGCCTCTGAGACAGCAGTACCAGTCACTGAGCCACTGTGCCAACCAGAACTATGGTCTTTCAGTTCAGTTGTGGTTTTTCGGATTTGCTATGCACAGCCTGACTGCTACAGTTCAGAGTGATCCACCCAGTCTTGTTTCCCAGAGCGTTATCAGCTCTCCTTGTACAAAGTCATCGAGATGTACAGCACAGAAACAGACCCTCCAATCCAACTCATCCACGCCGACCAGCTATCTTAATCTAATCTAGTCCCCGTTTACCAGCACCTGGCCCCTATCCCTCCAAACCCTTCCTATTTACATACCCATCCAAATGCCTTTTAAATGTTGTAATTGTAACAGCCTCCAGCACTTCCTCTGGCAGCTCATTCCACACACGTACCACCCTCTGAGTGAAAATGTTGCTCCTTAGGTCTCTTTTATATCTTTCCCCTCTCACTCAAACCTATGCCCTTTAGTTTTGGACTCCCCAGGGAAAATACATAGAACATAGAACAGTACAGCTCAGACAGGCCCTTCAGCCCAATAAATACCTTGTCTATTTATCCTATCCATGCCCCGCATAATTTTGTAAACCTCTATAAGGTCACCCCTCAGCCTCCGGCGCTCCAGGGAAAACAGCCCCAGCCTGTTCAGCCTCTCCCTATAACTCAAATCCTCCAACCCTGGCAACATCCTTGTACATCTTTTCTGAACCCTTTCAAGTTTAACAACATTGTTCCTGTAGCAGGAAGACCAGAATTGAAAGCAGTATTCTAAAAGTAGCCTAACCACTGTCCTGTACATTGGTCATAACATGACCTTCCAACTCCTATACTCAATGCACTGATCAATGAAGATAAGCATGCTAAACACCTTCTTCACTATCCCATCCACCTGAGACTTTACTTTCAATGAACTATGCACCTGCACTCCCAGGGCTCTATGTTTGGCAACACTCCCCAGGGCCCTGCCATTAACTGTACAAGTCCTGCCCTGATTTGCCTTACCAAAATGTGACATCTTACATTAACCTAAATTAAATTCCATATCCTACTCCTCAGCCTGTTAGCCCAGCTGATCAAGGTGCCATTGGACTCCGAGGTAACCTTCTTCGCTGTCCACTACATCTCTACTTTTGGTGTCATCTGCAAACTTACTAACCCTACCTCCGATATTCACATCCAAATCATTTATATAAATGAAAAAACGTAGTGGACCCAGCACCGATCCTTGTGGCGCTCCGCTGGTCACAGGCCTCTAGTCTGAAAAACAACCCTCTCCCTCCACCACCCTCTGTCTCCTACCTTCAAGTCAATTTTGCATCCAATTGGCTAGCTCCCCCCAGAACCCAAGTGATCACTTCTTCAGAAAACTTAATCAAGTTAGCGAAACAGGTTTGTTAGATTTCCCACGCACAATGCCATGTTAATTAATCTTAATTGGTCTTTGCCTTTCCAAATACATGTAAATCTTGTCCCTCAGGATTCCCTCCAACAACTTACCCACCACTGATGTCAGATCACAATAAAGTCACATTGTTCTAGCCACTTTCTCTCATTGCAGAGTGTGTGTGTGAGTGAGTGAGTGAGTGAGTGAGTGAGTGAGTGAGAGAGAGAGAGACAACTAGTGGTGAGTTTAACCCACAGGTAAAGTGAGGCCAGAGGTTGAGAAGGTGGGACCTTCATAGTGCCCTCAGCCAGTACAGAAATTGAACTTACGCTGTTGGTGTCACTGTGCATCAGAAACCAGCAATCCAGCCAACTCAGCCCTGAACAGAATCCAGAAATGGGAGGAGCGATGTCAGCCCAGAGTTCAACTGGAGCTTTGCTGATTCTTACATCAAAATCTATTCATCTCATTTTTGTTCCGTATCCCTTATTATCCCAGCGCATGAACAGATTTAGTTTCAAAAGCTTCAAATGACCCCAAATATCCACAGCCTTTAGCAAGAGGTCCTTTGTGTGAAGATTGTGAATCCATTCTGAATGACCAACCTCCAAGACTGTGAGGCACTTCTGGACATTTCTTCATGCTAAAGCTGCTATATCAATGCAATTGTTGTATTTGCCTATATGAAAGCAATGGTTACACATCTGAAAAAAAAACATGTCGCTATGATTTGGGGTGATGCATGTTGCATTGGGCTTTAGGTCATGGGGCAAGCTTGTGATGATGTCACAGAGCAGCTCCCCACAGGGTATAAATAGTACAGCATGAGCAGAATTAAATTAAATAAGTAAAAGTGAAGTTTGTAAATAAGGCAAACAGTAAAGTTAGAGCCTGCTGTCTCTCAGATTACCAGGCACAATGGCAATTAATTTAATAAACAATAACCAGAGATCAAGAAAAGCCTAAACCCAAAGACAGTTCTTGATTTCAACTTCTCCCTGACCAGTGTGTCCTGTAGATGTGGACATAAAGCCATATGACAAAAGAAGTAGGCATATAAAAGGATGCTATATGAATGCAAATTACTTCATTTGTTGATTTAAACAGCTTCAGAAGAAGGATGGTAAACATCTCCATTTTGAGAAAAACTGTCAAATACATTTTGAACAGGTGCCTGCTCGGGTTAGTCTTTGAGCTTCAGCTGGGGGTGGAGAAAATAGCACTGGTACCACTCAACAACCTTCCTGGGTTTCAGCGCTGGGTTTGTGTCTGACTAGCCTGCTGTGGAACTCTGAATAATAATGTGTTCTGTACAATGCGTGAGAGACCCTTTATCTCAGTAAAGTCACAGAACATCATGTTCAATGTTTGGAGACCTTTACACAGTCTCTTTGATGATTCTGTACGTTACCTCATAGTCAATCAAACCCTTGAGCATTAAGACACATGCACATCACTGCAATAGTTCCATTGTAAGCGTAAAAGCAAATCTACAAATCAATGAGACATTTGTGCATGAGGTACTGATAGCCTGTCTCATCCAGAATGGCTTTGGAACAATAAAGGTTGACATGACTTGAACATTAACAATTATTTGTCCATTTCTACAGATCATTCCTTATCTGACAGCACTAAGGACAGTTTTATTTCTCCGGAACGTCCTATCGGGCAATGTGGTGATCAGGACAGTCCGCAAACATTATTCATGTCAAGGAAACAGCTTTGGGTGATGTCAAGGAAAGATGGAAGCAAGAGGATTTTGGCAAAGTCAGATTGCAAATTATACAGCACCTTTCACAATCCCTCAGTGCACTGTACAACCAACAAAGTATATGCAAAAAGTAATCACTGTTGGAATGGAGGAAATCTAGCAGCCAATTTACACACAGCAAGCTCCCACTAACAGCAAAACCAGAAGAAAGACTTGCATTTACATAATCCTCTTTACAAAAGTCAAATGTCCCAAAGTAATGAAGTACTTGTTAAACTGTCATCACTGCTATACTGCAGGAAATGTGGTCCCTGGTTTATAAGATCCCACCAGCAGCAATAAGATAATAATAGCCAGATGACGCGTTTCTGTGATGTTGGGACAATACCCTTCTTCACATTTATGTTACAGGATCTTCACTATCCACCTGAGAGGGCAGGATGAGAGGGCATCAAGGTGACCATCTCATCTGAAAGCGAGCACTTCTGACAGTGCAGCACCCCCTCCTTGACCTACACGGGGCCTGCAGCATACAGTTCACACTCTGCCCCTGAGGCCAGCCTTGAACCAACAGCCTTCTGACTCAGAGCTGAAAAAGATACAAAGTACATGACACTTAAATAAGTTCAACACAACTCCGCCCTTTCTTCTGTCAGGTTTCTAAACACAAATAGACTGAGTCACC
The DNA here is from genome assembly GCF_004010195.1 of Chiloscyllium plagiosum. NCBI lineage: Eukaryota > Metazoa > Chordata > Chondrichthyes > Orectolobiformes > Hemiscylliidae > Chiloscyllium > Chiloscyllium plagiosum. Next base: position 66,649,977 of record NC_057728.1, on the reverse strand, counting down.
TTTTCTAGCCATCTACATCTTCCGGATAATCAACATTCGGATATATCTAATGCATTAAAACCTTCAACAAATTAATGAAGTTTATTAAATATTTTGATGAACATTATTTCAAAGCAAAACTTCAAATAATTAGTTCGATGACAGAGTACCACTCGCAATACAATTGTTAGAAAAGATTCATGCATTTGTCCAGAAACACTGTTTCAGATTTAATCAGACAATCCTTAAGCATTCATCAAAAACCTCAATGGAACATTGAGTCAGAGAGATCTCAGCACCCATTGGCCGGGTGGGGTCAAAAACACCTAACTAATCCCATTTCCCAACACTTGGCCCATAGCCCTGTTTACCTTGGCATTGCAAGGGCACATCTAAACACTTCTTCAATATGAATGAGGGTTTCTGCCTCTCCCACCCTGACAGGCAGAGAGCTCCAGATTCGCACACCCTCTGGGTGACAACAATTTTCCTCACATCCCTCTAAATCTCCTGCCACTGGTCTTCAATCTATATCTCCTTGGTCATTAATTCTTCCATCAAGAGGAAAATATCCTTCCTGTGTGCCCCCCTCATAATTTTAAACATCGCAAATCATTTCTTTTATTCAATCACAGGACCAGGTTGCTGGTGGCTCGGTTAATGTTTATTGTCCATCCCTAATTGCCCCGAGGGCAGTGAAGAGTTCTGAGTTAGTATGTGGATGTACCTACTTGAGAAGCTGCAAAACCTGACCTACTCTTGGGAGATAAGGCAAGGCAGGTGACTGAGGTGTCAGTGGGGCAGCACTTTGGGGCCAGCGCCCATAATTCTATTAGTTTTAAAATACTTATGAAAACATATCTAAAAATTAAAGTTCTAAATTGGAGAAAGGCCAATTTTGATGGTATTAGGCAAGAACTTTCAAAAGCCAGTTGGGGGCAGATGTTCACAGGTAAAGGGACGGCTGGAAAATGAGAAGCCTTCAGAAATGAGATAATAAGAATCCAGAGAAAGTATATTCCTGTCAGGGTGAAAGGGAAGGCTGGTAGGTATAGGGAATGCTGGATGACTAAAGAAATTGAGGGGTTGCTTAAGAAAAAGAAGGAAGCATATGTCAGGTATAGACAGGATAGATCGAGTGAATCCTTAGAAGAGTATAAAGGAAGTAGGAGTATACCTAAGAGGGAAGTCAGGAGGGCAAAAAGGGGACATGAGATAGCTTTGGCAAATAGGGTTAAGGAGAATCCAAAGGGTTTTTACAAAAACATTAAAGACAAAAGGGTAACTAGGGAGAGAATAGAGCCCCTCAAAGATCAGAGTCAAGATTAGAGTGGTACTAGAAAAGCAAAGCAGGTCAGGCAGTATCCAAGGAGCAGGAAAATCCTGAAGAAGGGCTTTTGCCCGAAAAGTCGATTTTCCTGCTCCTCAGATGCTGCCTGACCTGCTGTGCTTTTCTAGCACCACTCTAATTTTGACTCTAATCCCCAGCAGCTGATGGAGCAGTTGATAGAGTGTTGCTGAAGAAAGAGACCTTGGAGTGCAGGTTCATAGTTCCTTGAAAGTAGAGTCACAGGTAGATACGATAGTGAAGAAGGCATTTGGTATGCTTTCCTTTGTTGGTCAGGGCATTGAGTACAGGAGTTGGGAGGTCATGTTATGGCTACGCAGGACATTGGTTAGGCCACTGTTAGAATATTGCGTGCAATTTAGGTCTCCTTCCTATCGAAAGGATGTTGTGAAACTTGAAAGGGTTCAGAAAAGATTTACAAGGATGTTGCCAGGGTTGGAGGATTTGAGCTATAGGGAGAGGCTGAACAGGCTGGGCTGTTTTCCCTGGAGTGTAGGAGGCTGAGGGGGTGACCTTATAGAGGTTTACAAAATCATGAGGGGCATGGATAGAGTGAATAGACACAGAGGGTGGAACGTGTATGGAATGAGCTGCCAGAGGAAGTGGTGGCGTCAAGATTAGAGTGGCACTGGAAAAGCACGGCAGGTCAGGCAGCATCTGAGGAGCAGGAAAATCGACATTTTGGGCAGGAGCCCTTCATCAGGAATGAGGCTGGGACCCTCGAGGGTGGAGAGATAAATGGGAGGGGGGTGGGGCTGGGAGGAAGGTAGCTGAGTGTGCAATAGATGGATGGTGATGGGGGTAAAGGTGATAGGTCAGAGAGGAGGGTGGAGCGGATAGTTGGGAAGGAAGATTGACAGATGGGACAGGTCAGGAGGATGGTGCTGAGCTGTAAGGTTGGAACTGATGTAAAGTGGGTGGAGAGGAAATGAGGAAACTGGTGAAATCCACATTGATGCCGTGGAGTTGAAGGGTTCCAAGGCAGAAGATGAGGTGTTCTTTCTCCAGGGCATCAATGTGGACTTCACCAGTTTCTTCATTTCCCCTACACCCACCTTACCCCAGTTCCAAACTTCCAGCTCAGCACCATCCTCGTAACCTTCCACCTATCCACTCCACCCTCCTCTCCGACCTATCACCTTTACCTCCAGAGTGTCCAATCCTTTAATAATCTTATACGTCTCAATCAGATCCCCTCTCAGCCTTCTAAACTCAAGCCCAGTCACTCTAATCTTTCAACATATGCCATTCCAGGAATTGACCTCATGAGCCTACGCTGCACTCCCTTAATAGCCAGAATGTCCTTCCTCAAATGTGGAGACCAAAACTGCACACAATACACCAGGTGTGGTCTCACCAGGGCCCTGTAAAGCTGCAGAATGACCTCTCTGCTCCGATATTCAATTCCTCTTGTTATGAAGGCCAGCATACTATTAGCTTTCTTCACTGCCTGCTGTACCTGCATGCTTACCTTCATTGACTGGTGTACAAGAACACCCAGATCTCTTTGTACTGCCCCTTTACCTAACTTGACTCCATTTAGGTCTGCCATGCATCCGTCCACTCACCTAGCCTGTCCAGGTCACCCTGTATTTTCCTAACATCCTCCTTACATTTCACCCTGCCACCCAGCTTTGTGTCATCAGCAAATTTGCTAATATTACTTTTAATACCTTCATCTATATCATTAATGTACATTGTAAAAAGCTGAGGTCCCAACACTGATCCCTGCGGCACACCAATGGTCACCGCCTGCCATTCCGAAAGGGAGCCATTTATCACTACTCTTTGTTTCCTGTTAGCCAACCAACTTTCAATCCAAGTCAGTATTTTGCCCCCAATACCATGCACCCTAATTTTGCTCACTAACCTCCTGTGTGGGACTTTATCAAAGGCTTTCTGAAAGTGCAGGTACACTACATCCACTGGATCTCCCTTGTTATTCTTCATAGTTACATCCTCAAAAAATTTCAGAAGATTAGTCCAGCATGGTTTCCCCTTCATAAATCCATGCTGGCTCTGACCTATCCTGTTACTGCTATCCAAAAGGCTGCAGGCCCCGTGTAGGTCAAGGAGGGGGTGCTGCACTGTCAGATAGGTGTTTCCAATAATGCATCCATCTACGCTCTCATCCAGATCATTTATAAAAATGATCAATAACACTGGCCCCAAAACAGATCCTTGTAGTACACTATTAGTAACTGAACTGTGAGGAGAAACACAAAAAAAATGAAAAATTGAGCCCTGCTAAAAAAGAGAGGCATCCATGATGAGGTGCAATGAAAAAAATGCCACATTTCAAACCATCACAACAATTTATACTTAAGAAGGTAAGATTGCTGATTGGTTGGCAAGCTGGTTTCTGATTGGCCAAGGCCTTATCCTGGTGGGAGCTGTAGGCTGCCACCTTCTGGACAGATGGTGCGTTTTGCAAGTGTAAACATTACGATTCAACAGAGTATCTTAAACTGGTCATTTCTGACAACGCTGCTCCTTTAATAAGGTTATGTTGTCCTTGCTTTTTCTCAGAGAGGTTGTAAAGGCAGAGGTTCCGATATGTCTGGAATCACTATTTGAAAAAGTTTTTAAGTGTTGTTTTAAAGCAGTTGTACAATGAAAGGGGAGTGGCCAGCTCAGGAAGCTGTCTGTTTGAGGCTACTGGACCCAAAGAAACAGCTCCATGCTGATCCTCTCTCTCTCTGCAATCTCTTTCCTGCAAGAACCTCTGTCTGATTTTTATCTTTTTTGCCAAGGGGGTGTTTACAGGATGTTGCCGGTATTTGGAACAGCATCATTAAGTTGTGATGGAGTTGTTTGGGTTTTCAGATCGGTGAAATTATTCTAGATTCAGTTCTCTTTTGTTCATGTTTCATTCAGTAGTCTGTAAATAAATTGTTTTGTTTAAAACTGAGTGGTTGGGCTAGCTGCATCCCTCCTGGAATATCCACTTTACACCGGCTAAAAACAACTACAAAAGTTAGGGTCTGGGCTACTTTCTTAAAATATTTTGAAGGGGTCTGGCCTGGTCTATAACACATTAGTGTACTCAAGACTGTTCAGCATGTGCTGTCCAATCACATCCAAAAGGAGGCATTCTGTTTGAGGTTTTACAAGCACGGGGTTGGCTGAATACAATCTGCTCTCTGCCTATAAACAGCTGCAGGAAGAGGCTGCTTGTTTGATCAGCCAATCCATGGGATATACAGCCTCTGTACCTGGTGTCACTCTAGCTCAGAAACCCATACACATTGCTCAACAGTGTGCTGGTAGAATGTGTTTCTGGACAGACAACGAGGTCCTGTGGATAAAAATAAACCTTGTACAGTTGCTGCACAGATTGTGGAATTGTTATAGTACAGAAGGGGCCATTTGGCCCGTTGCACCTGCTCCAATTCTATCACCTAGTGTTAAGCTCCTGCCTTTCCTCCATCTCCCTGCACACCATTCCTAAATAATCCTCCATTGGCCAGGAGCAGCATGAAAAGGCTTGCATCATGTGATGTTCACAACTGAAAGATGCTTTGCCTTTCTAGGTTAATGAAGGGTAGGGCCAGAACATTCAGCACTAAACCAGCAAGGCCTAGGTCCCTTTGGCAGCTGGTGTGGTTTGATGATGAGGACAAGCCCAAACGTTTCAGAAACACAGGTTCTCTTTTCAGCAACCATAAAAATATTGTCCACAGGCAGGGATTAAACAAAAGGTGGACACTGTTACAATCTGAGCATCCAGTGATCAAAGGAGATCATTTCAATCTGAGTTCATATTCCAGAGAAGGTGTTAAATATTATCACGCACGGTCAACAATTGGAAGATATGCCGCAGACGTAATGGAAAACACTCATTGGAGCATCTTGTAAATCTGAGGGGGAAAGTTTGATGTCTTTATAACATTGAGAAGCAGTTGGTACAGTCAGCCAAGCGTCCAACTCCTCTGGTTCACTTTGGAGTTAACACTTTAACTCTCACCAGCCTCGACAAATGTTCTGTGTGGGTGTTTAACTTGTACCTATGATGCTTACTGAAATATTCCAAGGCAGAATCTGACAGGAGGTTAAAGACAGGAGGTAAACAGTGGTAGCTCTGATAGAGGCCTTCAGGATTATGACAGGTTCAGTGGAAGCAGAGAAAATGTTTTCACTTGAGGGTGACACCAGAACGAGGGGCATTGATTAGAAACAGACACCAATAAATATAATGGAGAATTGAGGAGTAACCCCTTCACTCAGAGAGTGTGAGAATGAGGGGCTGGCTGCTCCAGGTTGCTGCTGGAGGTGATAAATACTGAGACATTTAAGGGGAAACTGGATAAACACACAGGGGAGAGAGGAATAGAAGGAGATACTGATAGGGTGAGATGGACAGGGAAGGGAAGAATATACGAATAACTGAGAAAGAAGCCTGTGCCACAATTCGGTAAAATCATGGCTGATCTGCTTGTGTTTTGAACTCCACATTCTCACCTATCCCTGAGAACAGGAGGGCGATTGCTTGAATCTATGTAACTCCACCTTAAAAATATTCAATGAGCCCCAAGCCCCATTTCGCCTCCACTGGCAGAGTTCAAGGAGGAGGTTAGTTTAGGACAAAGCACTGGCCAGTGGGCTGAACGGCCTGTTTTCCTGCTGGAAATATAACACCATTCTATTTCAACCCCCTGTCACCTGAATTCAGCAACTGGGGCCAGTTCTTAGATCAGGTGGAGATGATCATTATAAAAGGCAGAGGTTCGAAGGGTTAATACGCATATGCTCAACTTATACAAGTGTAACGCCTCCCTCCCCCACCCCACCCCAACCAGGCTGCTTCCAGTTGTCTGGGAGGGATGGGACATTTGGGTTGCAAAGTTGTCCCCAGATTCAGGCTGCATTTTATCTCTGCTGGGGAAGAGATATACCTCGTGCTTCAAGGCTATGCACACGAGAAAATGGTGTCTCTGGGAATACGCTTCAATAGCAACCATTGAAGAAAATGGTACAAATTCGGTACCATTAATCATTTGTTTCATTTTCTTTAACAGTATAATATATTTAGGTTTTCATATCAGATTGATTTATTTAGTTCATTAGAGCATAACTTAACAGTCTGAAACAAGAAAACAGGTTTGAGCTACAGGGAGAGGCTGAACAGGCTGGGGCTGTTTACCCTGGAGCATCGGAGGCTGACGGGTGATCTTATAGAGGTTTATAAAATGATGAGGGGCATGGATAGGGTAAAGAGAAAAAGTCTTTTCCCTGGGGTTTGGAGGGATATGGGCTGGGTGCTGGCAGGTGGGACTAGATTGGGTTAGGATATCTGGTCGGCGTGGATGGGTTGGTCTGTTTCTGTGCTGTACATCTCAATGACTCTAACACTCAACATTTTTGTTATTTAAGACCCAATATTTGAAAAATTCCACAGACTCGCTATTAAATAACACCTTTGGTTTTAGAGAGTTGCTGCGGTCACATGGTAAAAACCAGATACCAAAAAACTGTCACATAGCAAGATCCCACAACCCAAACTCAGCTGGATCACGAATGAATGATTTTAGTGTTGTCACCATGACACTTTCCACTGTCACCATGACCCAGCAACATATTGAATTATTTAAGAATAGGAAAGGAAAACAGCGAGCTGGGGCTTAAAGAGAGTCCATCAGTCCTGTGCCAGCTCACCATCAATGATGCCCAACTGCCATCTCTCCTCCACCACCTCTTGCTGCCATCTACACCGGAACCAACCATCAGGCACCATCTCTCCTCCACCACCTCTCGCTGCCATCTACACCGGAACCAACCATCAGGCACCATCTCTCACCACAAGCCCCATCTCATCCATGCTGCCATGATGCCCATATGCCACCGCTTCACTGCTGCCAGTGGCAGACCTAATCAACATCGATATCAGCCGCCATCTTTCGTTGCTGGGCCTACCTCAAAACATCACCTTTGCCAATGGAGCAGCTGATGGAGCAGCTGGTAGAGGAGCTGATGGAGCAGCCGAGGGAGCAGTTGAGAGAGCAGCTGAAGGATTAGCTGGTCGAGCAGCTAACGATGGACCAGGCGCTGATGGATCGGTTGATGGAGAGGCTGATGGAGAGGCTGATGGAGAGGCTGATGGAGAGGCTGATGGAGAGGCTGATGGAGGGGCTGATGGAGGGGCTGATGGAGGGGCTGATGGAGGGGCTGATGGAGCAGCCGCTGATTCCAATTCCAAGATTTGCCCCAGAAAGTAAGTGAGGGCTCACTTGCCACCACGACGTGATTGGCAGTGGGATCCCTCACTGCTGCCAATGCCATCCCAGCTGAGGTGAGTGAAAGAAAGGAGAAGAAAAAAAACAAGAAGAAGAAGAAGAAGAGAAAAGCAGTTGGAGTGGACTCGCCCTGGCTCAGGAACCCTCCTCCACCGCCATCTTGGTGCAATATCCAATCTGCCCAAATTCCAGATGGGAATGTGTGCGATCTTGTGCCTGGGTCTCCAGACCATCAGATCCCTCTGGTTGTGGGGAGTTGTTCCCCTTTCCCATGCTTCCTAAACTGCTCGCTCTTGATGCTTAGCAAGTGAAAGGTGAAGTTAGGCTGAGGGGTGACCTTTTAGAGGTTTAAACAATCATAAGGGGCATGGATAGGGCTTTTCCCTGGGGTGGGGAATCCAGAACTCAAGGGCATAGGTGTAGGGTGAGAGGGGCAAGATATAAAAGGGTCCTAAATGCAACTTTTCCACACAGAGAGTGGTACGTGTATGGAATGAGCTGCCAGAGGAAGTGGTGGAGGCTGGTACAATTACATCATTTAAAAGGCACCTGGAGGGGTATCTGAATAGGAAAGGTTTAGAGGAATATGATTCTGGATTAGTGGTGCTGGAAGAGCACAGCAGTTCAGGCAGCATCCGAGGAGAAGCAAAATCAACGTTTCGGGCAAAAGCCCTTCATCAGGAATAAAAGGAATATGAGCCAAGTGCTGGCAAATGGGACAAAATTAGGTTAGAATACCTGGTCGGCATGGATGAGTTAGATCTGTTTCCATGCTGTACATGTCTATGACTCTTCTACCTCCTTATGCGGTGTGTGTGCGTGTGTGTGTATGTGCGTGTGTGCGTGTGAGTGAGAGAGAGAGTGTGTGCATTTGGGTGTGTGTGTGTGAGAGAGAGAGACTATGTGTGTGAGAGAGTGTGTGTGCGTGTGGTGTGTGTGTGTGCGTGAGAGAGAGTGTGTGTGTGAGTGTGTGTG
>NC_057728.1:66637993-66640647 GCF_004010195.1 Chiloscyllium plagiosum | reverse complement strand
GTGTGTGTGTGTGTATGAGTGTGTGTGTGTGTGTGTGTGTGAGAGTGTGTTTGTGTGTGTGTGAGTGTGAGTGTGAGTGACATTGTTTGGATAGGTTGGATAGCTATGGAAAATGTAAGTAATTTACAGATGAAAGTAAAATTGATCAATTAGATGTCATTTTCTTCAATCCTTAAAATTAACTTTAACTCTTACTTCACAGGTTTAAACTCTCAGAAAATTTACAACAGACATTTGCACATTCTGTCTGGTATTGCGTTGTGCTATAGTGGGGTCTTTATCACTTCTCTCACAAGGACAATATTTTTTCTAATCAACTCATTCAGGGGGGTTATTGCACACCTCAGGAATCAGTGGAGGGGGGGCTTGAACATGGACCTTCTGACTCAGAGGTAGAGAGAATACCACTACACCATAAGAGTCAGGTCTTACTGGGGGATGGTACAAGACAGCTGTCCCTATCAATATCCAAAATACAACATTCTCAGCAGGAGGCAAAAGGATTCAAAGTGTAAATACATGATGTCCAAGTCAGTGCTGATCGCTCTACTCCACAATGCACCAATGGGTCAGTCAATCACCTTTCACCTTCCCAGTCCACAGAGCCACAGTGGATTTCTGCTGTGTTCTCATTAACATAACTCGGTTTTAATCATTCACTCGCCAATCTCTGCTGGCAACATCGACTCTTTGCAACAGCTGGAGTTCTCGTGTTAAAGTAACGCAACATCTGAAAATGCAACATGAAAGGGAACTTTGTGATTTCTCCATTGCGATATTTACGACCGGCAGTGAAACTAATTTACAACTGTCGAAATGCCAGGAAACCTACAGTTTTGGAAATAAATTCAGTGCACGCATTTGATAACATCACAGCAATATAAAGAGCAGTTACTGCCAAAACACGACTTCAGATCGAATAACAGTCTCTGCCCCAGCACCACCTTCCAATTTACCAGAGTTAGAGCTTTAAACTCCTCTGTCCCAGAGCCCGTCTGCCTCTTTGATGATTCCTGTGATTTATTTCCCAGTTTGCTGGTTTGTTTGATATTGAGACGTTAACACTGCAAGCAGCTGGACCTCTTCTATAAGCTGACTGGTTTGAGTCCTCAAGTATTTCATTTAGATAGTGACTTTCCCGGGCTCAATTTGTCCCCAAGTTTAAACCCCAGATTTTATTTCCATGTTTTATGGCTAATCCCTCCACTAACCCGGAGTGCGGTGATGCTGGGACATTGAGGAAAGTTAAGGAGGAGAGAGGCAGGTTTTTCATGAGTTGGAGGGTTATGGGGAGTGGGCAGGAAAGTAGAGTTGAGGCTGAGATGAGATTGTTTATGATGGTATTAAATGGCAGAGCAGGCTCAAAGGGCTGAATGGCCTCCTCCTATTCCTAGTTCCTATGTTCTTTTGATTGTCAAAAGGAATCAGTGCCCACGAGACACTGCGAGTGGGATAATGGGAGCAGGAAGCAACAGGAGTAAGGCTGCTCTGAGGCTGGTGGACCCGGGGTGCCTGGGAGCACGTTAGGTGGTGTCACAGTCTGGGGCGCAGTGAGATCAGGCTCAAGGTTTCCTTTCGGGCTCAGGGTAAATACTTTGGCCCAAACCATAAGAAAAGTCCGAGCACTTGATCCAAGCGTTAAAGGATGTGGAGAGAGTGTCAGCCTTGGCTCAGCAACTTGTACTCTCACCTTCATGGTCTGGCTTGTAATCCAACGCCAGGAAGCTGAGCAAGGGTTTTCGGCTGACACTTCAGTCCAGTCCAGAGAACACTCTGCACCGGTGGGACACACTGTCCTCTGGGTGGAATGTTGGGGGCTATGGTACAATTTTCAACAGCAGCTTTAGAGTTTGTCTCATGTTTATCCCACAGCCAACAACTGTGTGTACACACTGTCTCTCAACTTCTCTGCATGTACATAGTACTGTCTCGTGTGTTCTCTGTGTGTACACAGTACTGTTTCCCATGTTCTCTGCGTGTGCCAGGCCCTGAGATTGCACTGTCTGATGCTGCAATCTCCAATTGAACAGATTGTGTCAATTCATCCATCACCTCCTTCCTGTAGGTGTCCCACTCAGAGCCTCCCACTGTGGGCCAGCCGACAGTCAGTGAGAGACTAACAGGTTAGAACATTCAGGACAATCGCAACCAGCCATTTGGCCAAAGCCCCGATATTGAACTGGAGAGTTGAAACTCACTCAGGCAAAGGTGAGGACTGCAGATGCTGGAGATTAGAGTCAAGATTAGAGTGGTGCTGGAAAAGCACAGCAGGTCAGGCAGCATCCGAGGAGCAGGAAAACTCATGTTTCAGACAAAAACCCTTCAAAAGGCCTCATTTCTGAAGAAGGGCCCATGCCCGAAACGTCGATTCTCCTGCTCCTTGGATACTGCCTGACCTGCTGTGCTTTTCCAGCAACACTCTAATCTTGACTGTTGAAACTCATTTGCTGAAAAATGTGTTGCTGGAAAAGCGCAGCAGGTCAGACAGCATCAAAGGAGCAGGAGAATCGACGTTTCGGGCATGAGCCCTTCTTCAGGAATGAGGAGGGTGTGCCAAGCAGGCTAAGATAAAAGGTAGGGAGGAGGGAGTTGGGGGAGGGGCGTTGGGAATGCGATAGGTGGAAGGAGGTTAAGGTGAGGGTGATAGGCCGGAG
>NC_057728.1:66629868-66633884 GCF_004010195.1 Chiloscyllium plagiosum | reverse complement strand
CCCACAGGGAGAGGGGGGGAATGGGGGACTCACTCCCACAGGGAGAGGGGGGGAAATGGGGGACTCACTCCCACAGGGAGAGGGGGGAATGTGACACTGACTCCCACCTGGGGGGCAATGTGGCACGTGCTCCCACCTGGGGGGCAATGTGGGACGTGCTCCCACCTGGGGGGCAATGTGGGACGTGCTCCCATGCGCAGGGGAGGGGGAATCGTGTCGATGTATTAAAGGTGCAACAAAAACTAAAACAGAAGTTGCTGGAAAAGCTCAGCAGGTCTGGTAGCATCTGTGGAGAGAAATCAGAGTTAGTGTTTCAGAACTGAGGAAGGGTCACTATGTGAACTCTGATTTCTCTTCACAGATTCTGCTCGACCTGCAGAGTGTTTCCGGCAATTTCTGTTTTAGTTTCTGATTGACAGTATCCCCAGTTCACTTGGTTTTTATTAAAGGGGGGAGCTGGATAAATGCACGAAGGAGAAAGGAATAGGAGGGGATTGGGATAGGGTGAGATTTAGTAAAGGTGGAACGTAACATTGGATGAGGGTATTTGACCTGAGACCCCGTGCTTTCGATCCTCAGTGAGTCTCTGTAACAGTCAGGCTGCTGGAATCTACACTGGGAGCCATTCCAAGTGTCAAAAGCTATTTCCCTTCCCCTCACCACCACCCCCTTCACCCTCACCAATGCTCCCCCCTCACCCTCACCCCCACCTGCAGCTCAGCACAAATATTTGCCTACAATAAATATTTGTGAGTTCAGTTGTCCACTTGACTCACTTTTCCCCAACCTGTTGTTTTTCTGTTTCAGATGAAGGATTAACATTTCCGGATATTTTTCTAGCTGTACAGCCCGACATTGGGAAATGGTCCCTTACAGATTTCATCAGGATGGCTTTAAAAGGAGCCCCCAGCTCAGAGCACTCCACACGTCCCAGTCAGAAATACCGTGGCGTTACCTCAGCCTGAGTCACTGACTGCAGAACACAAGGTCAACACAGACTCAAGGGACAGGAGAAACCTTCAAAATGACAGTTATTCAAATGTTAATGGATTGATGGATGGACAGAAATTAATAGAAACAGTCATTTGGTCAAAGAGGACTTGTGTACTGCTGAAAAACAAATACACTTCTGTCGAGGTATTTCCTCTCGCACTGATCAGAACAAATTGCAAGAATACAAAAATAAAGCAAACTCAATATTTATACTGTATGAGAGGAGAGTACCGATTGGTTGGTGAGTGATGCATTGAGGCATTGCTATTAAGAATGCACAAGTGAGTAATGACTGACAGACATTCAACATTTTTACAGCAATTCATAAATGACCAGGTGGCAGGAGGATTGATAATGAGAGGGGACACAGATTTGGAGAACTGAAGGGAGGGGTAAGGCATGTGTTGTTAGCCAGTGAGCTGTGAACACACTGTCTGAAAGGGGAAGTGGAAGTTTCAAAAGGGAAGATAAAGGTTATGGGAGAGCAGGGAAGTGAGGTTTGTTGGACAGACCATTCAAGGAGTGAGCATGGAGATGACCTGCCCCGAAAACTTGTCCTTTCAAATAAACCTGTTCCACTATAACCCGGTGTTGGCTGATGTCTGACCTTGCCCACCTCAGTCCAACACCAGCACCTCCACATCATGGCTATTAACATCAATCAAATCTCCCGAAATCCACACATCTTTAACTAGTAGAAATCACAATTTATCAAAACAAATAAAGCTCAGCATGATTCTACATTGTTCTAAGTAAAGCAGATGTTTAAGAGTTAGGGTCACAAATGGAAACAATTGTGGGTTGGAGAGATTCAATAATTACCTCACAGTCAAAGGGAAAAAGCCCGAATAAAACTCAACGATCTGTTTAAATGTGCAATAACCAAACAGTTAATGGAAGATTAAGAGTTTCATTGGCCATCTGCGATTAGATAACAGCTCCCAAAAAAGCACAAACTCCTGCTCTTTATCTATGAACGTTGCATTTTTTTCCTGTATTAATTGACAATTGCCTTAGAAACAATCCTGAGCTGCGTCCAACTCACAAACTTTGATGATAAAGGGAACACAGTGGTATCTCCCATCAGCAAGCTTGGCACACATAGTCATCTCAAGGGGCTGGGGTAGAGATACTGGAGACGGTTGGTCAGGTTAGCCAGATAGCTCCATCTCTCTGCTCGTTCCACATGCTGTCATTACAGTGTTGCCCTAACAGGCTGAAACATATCTATGATGTGGAGGAACTGGTGTTGGACTGGCGAGGACAAAGTTAAAAATCAGACAACACCAGGTTATAGTCCAATAGGTTTATTTGGAAATACTAGAATCTAACGTTTCAAATTGAAATCAGATAACATATGACATATAGGAACAGAAATACTATAAAATGCACGTTGTGATGGAGTGTATTTACTTTACATACGGTTTGTTTCTATTTCCCAGAGCCTTCCAGTAACATACACAGCACCATTGATCAATCTCGCAAATAATGGAGGCCATTGAGCCCATCGTGCCTGTGCTAGCTCATATTCCACATCAGTTTGGAAGACTAAGGTCTCTCAAAGCTTTGAGCAACAGCTGAAGTGAGCTGTTTCACACAGTTACCATGCACTAGCAACCTGAGCGGTGTTCACCATTAACAGGATGTTGCCATCAAGTCAGAAAGACATTCTGCCTCTCACACAAATATACAATGTGGTCTATGAATTTTAGTGCTAGTTTGATGCCAGGTATGTATGCCTTACATTGCAAAGACTGTAACAACAGCATACCCCATCAGCAGTTCACAATGAGCAAGATGCTAAACACACCCAGCTCACAAATTCCACAGCGTCTCGCATTGGATGTGATTCTGAAACTGGACAGTAGCTACTGCCTAATCCTAAATGTGTGTAGCAGAATTATGCTGATAACTCATTCAGGAAATTTCTGCCTGTAACAGCTGCTCCTTTTTTTGAGGTATTTTAGGTGCTGGAGGTGATTTCCTCAAATTCTAGAAGCAGCAATTCCTGTTTTACATGCTGCTGCATTGTTTTGGACATTTGGAAAAAAAAGTCAAAACAACAGCAGTTTTAAAAGGAGAAGAGCAGACAAAGGAAGCACATGGTGAGGTCAGTGCAGGAGAGAGAGAGAGAGAGAACCTGCACAGTTACCGCCTTTGATGTTTGAATTCATGTATCGCTGGACATCGGAGTGCATCTGGGAAAATTAACAAACAGTGAAATTCACAACTAATCTTGGAGGAACTGTTGGGCGAAGTTCACAGCACAGAAACAGACAAGTTTATCGTTGTTTTAAGTGTGGCCTACAGAGAATACGCAGTGATGAGTAGAGTGGGTTCTTTCTTGATTATATGTTTTTGGAGATATGTCTCTTGATTAAAATATAAGCCATAGCTAATAATTTAACCTGGGGCAGTGTTTGTAGTGGAATAAGATGGTGTTATTTTCTGGGTCTGTAGATTGTGAAGGAGCAAAAACAGTCTTTGCAGTGATATGTACTTCTTGTCAGATGTGGGAGTTTAAAGAGAGTTTAAGAGTTACTGCGGATTATATCTGCCATAAACGCTGTTGGATGCAAATCTTATCAGATCGAGTGGATCGGTTCGAGAGACAGATAGAAGCGATGAGGAATTTGCAACAGTAACAGTACGTGATGGATGGCAATTGTAGGAAGGGGGGAAAGTCTCAGATACAGTCTTATAGATGGGTTAACTCCAGGAAGGGTGAGAGAGGTCGGCACCTGGTGCAGATGTATTTTGTGGGTATACCCATTTCAAACAGGTATGCTGTTTTGGAAAATGTAGGGGTTGATGGATTCTCAGGGGAACGTAGCACGAACAGCCAAGTTTCTGGTATTGAGACTGGCTCTAAGGCAACGAGGGGTATGTCAGCTTCCAAGAGATCAATTGTGTTAGGGGATTCTGTAGTCAGAGGTACAGACAGATGTTTCTATGGCCAGCAGAGAAAAAGCAGAATGGTGTGTTGTTTCCCTGGTGCCAGGATCAAGGATGTCTCAGAGAGG
>NC_057728.1:66620150-66626921 GCF_004010195.1 Chiloscyllium plagiosum | reverse complement strand
CTTTCCTTTATTGGTCAGAGTATTGAGTACAGGAGTTGGAAGGTCATGTTGCGGCTGTACAGGACATTGGTTAGGCCACTGTTGGAATATTGCGTGCAATTCTGGTCTCCTTCCTATCGGAAAGATGTTGTGAAACCTGAAAGGGTTGAGAAAAGATTTACAAGGATGTTGCCAGGGTTGGAGGATTTGAGCTATAGGGAGAGCTGAACAGGACAGGTTGGACTGAAAGGTCTGTTTCTATGCTGTACATCTCTATGACTCTATGACAGTCAGGTTTTCAGTGCACTGGAAGCTATGTACATTAATGCACAGGGCCCTGTACATTACAGGCAGGATGAACGTCTACACACACTGCACCCATTTCAACTCAAAATGGTGACAGCCATTCCCTGATCCATTTCTCCGACTAATCAGAGTCAACCTGCCTCAGTCAAAATCTCAACAAAGTCTGCCAGTTAACTGCCAATCATCATTAACTATTGTATTCTCCACGCAAACCTCTCTACCACTCAGAGTCCACGTGCCCCCTAATCGGCACTGTCCTCTCTCACAGTATAAACTTGTTTCTCTGCTTTATTCCTATTTGTGGATAATGTAAACACAGCAAGAATGCTCCCGATGACTCGGGGGGTCACAGTATCAGGATACAGAGCAGGCCATTTAGGTCTGAGGTGGGGAGATATGTCTTCACCCAGAGAGTGGGGAGCCTTTCTCTCACAGAAGGCACTTGAAGTCAAAATGTTGAATGGAAGAAGGAGTTCTTAAAGACTAAAAGATCAAAGGGTATGGGGGAGAAAGTGGGAACAGGGGACTGAGCTGGATGATCAGTGAACAATCACACTGAATGGGACAGCAAGCTTGTAGAGTTGAATGGCTTTCTCCTGTTCCTGTTTTCGATGTTTCTCAGCCCTGATGAGTAAGTACTTAAACAAAACAAAATCTTTCTTCACCAACTATTTCTCCAACTGCCTTTTGAAAGTTGCTGTTAAATCTGCTTCCAAGTCCTTTTCAGGCATTAGCTCCCGGTGTCACTGTCTGATAAGGCAGAAGTCCTTTCATTACATCTGTCTTTTTTCACCAAGTATTTCAAAGTCCCTGATTCAAATCCATCATCACAGGCATGTGGAGCAAAACACAAGATAGCAGCAGTTAGTACCACCTGGAGTGCAATTTGTTCAAATGTTAGCATCAGAGAAAATGAAAGCATTGATGGCAGAGAACCGGTCTAAATTGTTAAAGTCCCAGAGCAGCCGTTTCAAAGGAATGCAAGTGAAATTTTGACAGCAAATGACAGCCCTGGGTTGCATCATAACATGACCCTCCCTGACAGTTCCAAATGGACCTGCTTTTACACTGTAATCATTGTGTCGGGTGAAGCATTACTGGTGATACTGTGCAAAGTGTGACAGTCCAGCAGAATGATGGTGCACTGGCCTGTTGGGGTCACAGTCCCTACCCTTCAGTGTAATCACCCTGCAAAATTCAAGACATCACCACAAGCAATATACAGGGAAAATATCAAGGAGCATTAGAACAAAGTGTTTCAACACATCTCCTTTTAGTCACACAGAAAAAACAGTTAAGAAAAAATCCAATGAAACAATGCAGGTCCATTTGCTTTTTAATTGGCTGTAGAAACTAGCGCCCAGCAACAATAGAGTGTTACCCAGCCAATGGCAAGAGTGTGGGGGAAGGTGGGGACCCGAGTTCAATTCCTGCCTCAGGCAACTGTCTGTGTGGAGTTTGCACGTTCTCCCCATGTCTGTGTGGGTTTCCTCCGGGTGCTCCGGTTTCCTCCCACAGTCCAACGATGTGCAGGTGAGGTGAATTGGCCATGCTAAATTACCCATAGTACTAGGTGCATTAGTCAGGGGCAAATGTAGGGGAATGGGACTGGGTGGGTTGCTGTTTGGAGGGTCAGTGTAGACTTGGGCAGAAGGGTCTGTTTCCACACTGTAGGGAATCTAATCTAATCATCACTTTCTTATTCATATGTGGGACATGGGTCTGGTTGGCTGGCCCAGCGTTTATTGCCAGTCCCTAGTTTCCCAAATCATATCCGCATGATCAAATGGCAGAACAAACAAATGGCCTAATCCCACTCCTATATCTAATGGTTTTATGCCCCTTGAGAAGGTGGGGGTGAGATGCTGTCTTGAACCGCTACAGTCCATGTGCTGTAGGTAGACCTTCAATGCTCTGAGGGAGGGAATTTGACCCAATGACACTGGAGGAACGGTGATATATTTCCAAGTCAGGATGGTGAGTGACTTGGAGGGAAACATGCAGGGGATGGTGTTCCCTTGTATCTGCTGCCCTTGTCCTTCTAGATGGAAGTGGTCATGGGTTTGGAAGGTGCTGTCTGAGGATCTTTGATGAATTTCTGCAGTGCATCTTGTAGATGGTACACACTGCTGCTACTGAGTGTCGGTGGTGGAGGGAGTGGATGGTTGTGGCTGTGGTGCCACTCAAGTGAGCTGCTTTGTCCTGGATTGTGTCAAGTTTCTCAAGCATTATTGGAACTGCACCCTTCCAGGCAAGTGGGGAGTATTCCACAACACTCATGACTTGTGCCTTGTAGATGGTGGACAGGCTTTGGGGAGTCAGGAGGTGAGTTACTCGCTGCAGTATTCCCAGTCTCTGACCTGCTCTTGTAGTCACTATGCTTGTGTGGCGAGTCCAGTTGAGTTTTTGATCAATGATAACCCCCAGAACATTGAGAGTGGGGGTTTAGTGATGATAACACCATTGAATGCCAAGGAGCTGTACATAGATTGTCTCTTATTGGTGATGATCATTGCCTGGAATCTGTGTGGTGTGAATGTTACTTGCCACTTGCCAGCCCAAGCCTGGGTATTGTCCAGATCTTGTTACATTTGCGGTTACTCTGTCCCTTGAACCTGTCCTACTATTCAATTCAATGATGTTTTACCAGCTCCTCATTTGCTTGTTCTCACACAAGAACCGCAAAGGAAAGCACTCAGCACATCCTGACGTCTCCATTCTCCTGCTGACCCTTTGTCTATTCGGCCCATCAGAAACCTGCCATCATCCCTCCCACCCTTAGCCCATGGCTGAACACTGAAATAGGAAGCTGGACAAACATTGAAAGAAGGGAGCTTCCAGAAAAACGGAATTTAAAATTACCATTGGCCCTCTGCCCCAATCTAGGCAGAGAGAATCTGTTTAACTCCTTACAGATGGATTCATGGCTGAAGTTAAAATTCACCCTCACAGCATCTCCTCCCCCTTCCCCACTCCCTCCAATAACCTCTCCATCCAGCCCCACTGAACCACCTCCTTTACACTTCCCATCTCTTCGTCACCTCCCCACCCCTCAAGCCTCATATCCCTCATACCCCACCCCTCAAGCTCCATGTACCACGTATCCCGCCCCTCAAGCTCCATGTACCACGTATCCCGCCCCTCAAGCTCCATGTACCACATACCCCACCCCTCGAGCCCCATATCCCACGTACCCCACCCCTCGAGCCCCATGTACCTTGTACCCCACCCTTCATGAGGCTTGATCGTCCATCAGGCCAAATGTCTCCATTCTCAGTTGTTCAGTCAGGAACAATCTCCTTTACATCGTGGACTCGGGCTAGCATTTATGAAATGTAAACTGACAGGAAACAGACACTTTCACGGTGAACCTTGTCCATCTGGTATCTAGAGCCTTCGCCAAGTTAAACAGTCTACAATTATTGCTGGAAAGTCAAGAAATCCTGACTCAACTCTCATGTTTCACTAATGCTTTGTCATTCTGCATTTCACTCCTTGCATTGTCTCGTTTAAATCACACTCACAGGAGTACACATCGAATTGTTGTCTTGTAATTGGACAGCGTGGATTAAACCACTTTCTTCAAGTCAACTCTGTTCAGCCCAAAACATGAAATCAAAAACCCAGTGACCCAAGGGAGATAACAGATGGTATGACCACTTCCTAGGCTTCAGCAGTAACAAACTTTCATTAATGAAGCATGATACCAGGAGATTCAAAATGATTTACAATCAAAGAAGTACTTCCAAACTGTACTCAACATTTGTAATATCAACAATAGGGCTGACAACTTCTGTAAAGCAAGCTCCAACAAACAGCAATGGGGGCTGTGTGATGAAGGTTCATAGTGACCACTTGATTATTTGGAACATGGTCTTGAAAGCTGAGGTAAATTGATTTTTTTTGGTCTTCAGTTTTGGAACAGTGCTGCCAAACCTGCTAGGTTTCCCAACAATCCTTGTTTTTGTTTCTGATTTCCAGCATCTGCAGTATCTTTTTTTCTGGCTGTTTAGTTTTGCCAGGCTCCAGGCCATCAGAGCTGGAAAGAAATGTTCAGCTGCGATGTCTAAAGCTTCCTTACTGGAAGTCAGTGAATACATGAGCTTCTACTCCTGCTCTACAATGTGACCCAGACTGGCCTCAGCAGCAGTGTCATGAGACCCCTACATTTCCGTTGAGATCACTTCTCCTCACACAGCAATGATTCACACACTGTCCTTGCCTAATCAATACCAACTCAGGCCACCTTCTGTACCACCTCCTGCCCTGTACTCATCCTACGTTGCCATTTATTGCTAATCTGCTGACTCAGTGCCAACTCATATCTACCCAAGGCCCCCCATCACCCTTTTCCCTTCCACCTGTTGTACTAAGATACCCAGTATCCAGCATTCCTTCTAAGCCACTGAAAGAGGCCACATACATCAGATGCCCACTAATCATCGTGACTCCCACCCCCACGGAGGTCTGGATATCAATGATGCCTCCACCCCATGAATGAATAAAAATAAGTGGGTGGATTTTGGGGGAATTATGTTTCGCTCATTAAAGGGCAGCATTAGCCTTTACCGATTGCAAAGCGCGTGGATTCACAGTCAACAAATTAAACCGAGTATGTTAGATTGAACTAACTAGCACACACTGTCAAACCAACCAGACTCAAGCAGAAAACTCACAATCTCCTGCTTCTTAAATTATATTAAAGTGAGAGCCTAAATGTTTCCATTTTTAAAACAGTGCTGCAATTTATTGGAAGAAACACATTGAGAAAGTTCTTACTAACCCTAAGGGGATTGTGAAAAAATTGAGTGTTCTCCAGAATCTCTGGGCATGATTTGAAAGTGGACAACGAAAAGCAAAGATAAACAACAGGGCGGCCAAATTCACATCAAACTGGGAAATCTCACTGGGAACACAGCTTTCCTTCTGCAGCCCAACAACTTCAGAAAAACCAATAAGAAACAGACAGTGAAACACAGCGCAGCGCTGTATCCCACTTGGATCAGATGTGTCTAACACCCACCTCACACCAAGCAAGGCAGGCAATACTTGGAGATTCCTCAGACCCTGCAGGCAGTCCGTTACATCATGGTTTGGCTCCCTTTACCTCACTGGGTTCAATGACCCTTTGCAGGTAAAAATCCAGCAATCTCAGCATGGGAATTTTCACCAACATGCTACCTAAAACCTCCTCCCCAAACCCCACCCCCACCATCAGCGTCAGCTGTTTCACTGGGGATGGAGTTCCAAATTTCCCTCAGTTGTTGGGCAAGAGGCTTCCTGATTTCAACCCGATACTTAAATATCATAGACATAGCAACAGAAATAGGCCATTCAGCCTGTTGAGTCTGCTCCTCCATTCGGTGAGATCATGGCTGATGTGATAGCCCTCAACTCCACCTTCCTGCCTTTTCCCTATAATCCCTGATTCTCTTCCTGATTAAAAATCTGTCTGTCTCAGCCTTTAATACACCTAATGACCCAATCTCAACAATCCTTTGTGGTAAAGAATCTGTCAGATTCACTCCACTCTGCGAGAAGAAATTCCTTCTCATCTCTCTCTTAAATGGGGTGGCCCCTTACTCTGAGGTAATGCCCTCTGCTCCTAGACTCTCCCACAAGGGGAAACAACCTCTCTGCATCTGGCCTGTCAAGCCCTCTAAGAATCTTGTATGTTTCAATAAGATTGCCTCTCATTCTTCCAAACTCCAATAAGGCCAATCCAAAGCACTCATCCTCCCTCATAAGACAGTCCACCCATCCCCAGGATCAGCTGAGTGAACCTTCTCTGAACTGCCTCTGATGACAGTCTCACCCTCCTGTCCCTGATCAGACTAATTTTGAATTACCTAATCTGAACGGTGGAAAACCCTCTGAAACAAAGTGTCCAAGTAAAGCTCCCCTTCCCTGATGAGACCCTGTGTCTGCAGCTCAGACTCCAGCTCCTCAAGTTGGATCCAAAGTTCCTTGAGCTGCAAACACTTAGCACAGGAGTGTTCACTTTGGATTACACTGGATCCCACTCCCCACACATGCTGCAGCAGCAACACATCACCACCCTGCTGTCACTACTGTGCTTCTGTTGTGGTCCTGTTCGCCGAGCTGGGAATTTGTGTTGCAGACATTTCGTCCCCTGTCGAGGTGACATCCTCAGTGCTTCGGAACCTCCTGTGAAGCGCTTCTGTGATCTTTTCTCCGGCATTTATAGTGGTTTGAATCTGCCGCTTCCGGTTGTCAGTTCCAGCTGTCCGCTGCAGTGGCCGTTTTACAGGTATACAGGAAAGCCACACACACAGACCAAGTCCTAAACTACAAAAGCAACCACCCCAACACACACAAAAGAAGTTGCATCAAGACACTGTTCAAAAGGGCCACAACACACTGCAGTACAACAGAACTGCAAAAAGAGGAAGAACAACACCTCTATAATGTATTCGCCAAAAACGGATACCCCCGCAATTTCATCAACAGATGCCTAAGGGAAAG
>NC_057728.1:66605386-66619877 GCF_004010195.1 Chiloscyllium plagiosum | reverse complement strand
ATATACCGGCCACTGCAGCGGACAGCTGGAACTGACAACCGGAAGCGGCAGATACAAATCGCTATAAATGCCGGAGGAAACACCACAGAAGCGTTTCACAGGAGGCTCCCAAGCACTGAGGATGTCACCTAGACAGGGGACGAAACGTCTGCAACACAAATTCCCAGCTCGGCGAACAGAACCACAACAACGAGCATCCGAGCTACAAATCTTCTCACAAACTTTGAACTACTGTGCTTCATTCATTACTCTAAAATCCCTGCTTGACTGTATTTTTTACACCCGCATCAATCTCACACTTAACAAGTTATTCATAAGAGAGGGGTAAAAACACTAGAGAGCTAACATTTTACTTCATTGACTAGAAACACCCTCCAACCAGCTGCTTTCCCTAGAGTCATGTCACATTGTGATTTGTGACGTCTCTCAGCCTCTGGTCTCCCTCTGGCTCATCCCTTGATCCACACCCTCTCTCATTTCCCACTCAACTCTCCATCAGAAGACCTTACATTTTACAGTAAACCCCAGTTTAAGCGCCTCTATCCCTTCTGCAATAAATTCCCATTTGAACCAAATTCCCAGATGTGCACATTTAGTGTTAGCCTCACTCACTCACTTGGGTGAAGTCTCCATTCACAATGGCCATGCTCCTTAATCAGGTTTATTTTAATTTGCTGTCTCCTTCTGGGCTCTCTGCTTACAGCCCAAATAACATTGACCACAGCAGTAAATTATGAGCATGGAGTTTTTCCTTTATCGTTGTGATGTGGACATCTTTGCGAGAGCTAGTATTTACTGTCCATTCCCTAAGTGTCCAGAAATGGCGATAGTCAGCCTTCATGCACTCCTGATGACCAGTAGAACAGCAGACAGGACAGATGAGAGTCAACCATATTAGTATGGGACTGCAGTCAGGTGGACGCCTGGTTGGGCCTTCCCCAAGGGACATGAACCAGTTTAGATTTTTATGACAATCTGACAGTTTAATGTTAACTTTGACACAAATCAGTTTTTGATTCCTCAATAATCTTAATTTAACTCAAATTCTCAAACCAAAAGTGAGAATTTCAAACTGATTAGTCAAGGCCTTTATGGGTGCAGTTACACTGTGACTACACTACCAATATCTGAGGGTCACTCAGCCCAAAACATTAACTTTGATTTCTCTCCACAGTTGCTGCCAGACCTGCTGAGCTTTCCAGCAATTCCTATTTTTTGTTGCTAGTAATATCTTTGTATAAAAACAGTAAAATTTTATTTTTATTCACTCATGGCACATGGGCATCACTGGCTGGGCCAACATTTATTGTCCATCCTTGAGAAGGTGGGAGTGAGCTGCCTTCTCTAACCGCTGCAGTCCATGTGCTGCGGATTGACCCACAAAGTTTTCAATAGACAATAGGTGCAGGAGTAGGCCATTCGGCCCTTCGAGCCAGCACAACCATTCATTATGATCATGGCTGATCATCCTCAATCAGTATCCTGTTCCTGCCTTATCTCCATAACCCTTGATTGCACTATCCTTAAGAGCTCTATCCATCTCTTTCTTGAAAGTATCCAGAGACTTGGCCTCCACTGCCCTCTGGGGCAGAGCATTCCACACACCCACCACTCTCTGGGTGAAGACGTTTCTCCTATCTCTGTTCTCGATGGCCTACCCCTTATTTTTAAGCTGTGTCCTCTGGTTCGGGACTCACCCATCAGCGTAAACATGCTTCCTGCCTCCAGACTGTCCAATCCTTTAATAATCTTATACGTCTCAATCACAGACATATTTTCTTCCTCTGTCCTGTGTACTCTATGCTGGGGGAGGTGATGGTCTAGTGATATTATCGCTGGACTGTTATTCCAGAGACTTGGGTAAGGTGCTGGGGACCTGAGTTCAAAGACCTATCAAAGCAGGTGATGGAATTTGAATTCAATCTTTTAAAAAATCTTGAATTAAGACACTATTGATCACCATGAATCCATTGTTGACTGTCAGAAAACCCCATGTGGTTCACTAATATGCTTCAGGAAAGGAAACTGCCATCCTTATCCTGTCTGGCCTACATGTGACTCCAGACCCACAGCAATGAGCAATTACGGATAGGCAGTAAATGCTGCTTAGCCAGTGACGCCCTCATCCTGTGAATGAATAAAAGAAAAACAAACACTAATACTGCCATCCCATTTAGAATGCTAGCCCAGGGTGTAGACTGTGTCAGCAGGACCATACAGACCGGTCCAGGCTGAATTACAATGAGTCTCGGCTCACCCTTTCAAACCTTCTCCTTTCAAATTTCAAAACTGAATCACAAACAGATGAGAACAGGAAACCAATACAATGCAGCGCCAATGTTTCAAACAGCCTTCATTGTAAACAAGAGATGATTCATTTTCTGTGGAGACCCAATTTTTAATTGTAATGACAAGGCATTTCCGAATATGCTCATTACTTCCTGTTTTGCTTCCGATAATTACAATGTAAGATGCAACAGACTCTAAAAACAATGAATGCAAAACTAACCAATGGAATTGGTCACTGCTCGTCAACAGGTGCTGGGCACATTTTTCAGCAACAGCTACAGTTTACAGCAGAGGTGGTTCAACCAGACAGAGTCTCAGTGAGACTACACCTGACTATTGTACAAAGGGCAGCATAGTGGCTTTGCAATTAGCACTGCTGCCTCACAGCGCCAGGGACCCGGGTTCGATTCCGGCTTCAGGCCACTGTCTGTGTAGAGTTTGCACATTCTCCCCGTGTCTGTGTAGGTTTCCTCCGGGTGCTCCAGTTTCCTCCCACAATCCAAAGATGTGCAGGTCAGGGTGGATTGGCCATGGGAATTTGTTGCATAGTGTTCAGGATGTGTAGGTTTGGTGCATTAGTCAGGGGTAAATATAGAACAGGGGAATGGGTCTGGGTGGGTTACTCTTCGGGGGGGGGGGGGGGTTGATGTGGCCTTGTTGGGCTGAATGGCCTGTTTCCACACTGCAGGGATTCTATGATGAGTTCTGGTCTCCATATCGGAGGAGGCTTTACTGTCATTGAGGAAGTGAGATGGAGGTCCAGGCTGGTATGACAGTGCTGTAAGAAGAGATGGAAGAGACTGGGTCTGTATTCTCGAGACTTTACAAGAATGAGAGGCAATCTTACAGAAACATACAAAATTTTGACAGCTCTCAACATGGTAGGTAACAGAATGATGTTTTCTCCTAGTGGTGGGATTTAGAACCAGAGCATACTCACAAAATAAGAGGCAGGATATTTTCAGACGAGGACATGGAGAAATGTTCTACCCAAGAGGGCTGTGGAAGCTCAGTCATTGAGTGTGTTACAGAATGAGGCTGCTAGATTTCTCAACACAATAAAGACATCAATAGATAAGGAATATTAGATTAGCCACAACCCTACTGAATGGAGAAGCAGGCCCAAGGGACCGAATGGCCTACTCCAGTTCCTGTTCCTTATGGTCTAATGGGATGTGGGAATGATACAGGAAAATAATGTTGAAGTAGAAACTCAGCATTGATCTCACTAAATGGCAAAGTATGACTCTAGAGGCTGAATGGCCTCGTCCTGCCCCAATTCTCACTGTCTTACTTTCCAAGAGAGATTTATTGACCTTTTATGAAGGGTTTTGATCTAATGGATGAGAAGAAACTGTTCTGACCATTAGGTGTGTGGCTAATCAGAGGACATCGATTCAAATCAATTTGCTTAAAAAAAAAGCCAGAGAAAGGTGAGAAGCAATTCATTTTTAACACAATGAATGATTATCACCGGGGAACGACTGTCCGGCAGAAACAGATCCAACTTTCAAAAGACAACTGGATCACTGCTTAGAAGGGAATAAAGTTGGTGGACTTCAGTTAGAATTTTAGTTAGGCTACATTTGGAATATTGCAGACATTTCTGGTCACCAGCAGAAGATGTGGATGCTTTGGAGAGGTCACAGAAACGGTTTGGAGGGAATTAGCTATGAGGAGAGGTTGGACAAACTAGGTTTGTTTTCACTTGAACATGTGGAGGGGTGGGCGACTTGATAGAAGTTTACAAAATGAGGAGAAGCATAGATACAATGGATAATTGGAGCCTTACCCCAGTGGAGCAATGTCAATTATTAGGGGGCATAGGTTACATTCGATTAGATTAGATTCCCTACAGTATGGAAACAGGCCATTTGGCCCAACAAATCCACACTGACCCTCCGAAGAGTAACCCACCCAAACCCATTACCCTATCCTATATTTATTCCGACTCATGCACTTAACACTATAGGTTTAAGATAAAAGGGGGTAAGTTTAAAGGAGATGGGAGAGGTGGGGTTTTGAACATAGAAGGTGGTAAATGTCTGGAATGTGCTGCTGGAGGAGGTGGTGGAGGCAGATACAATAGCAATGTTTAAGGGGCATCCTGACAGATACAGGAAAGGCAGGGAACAGGGGGATTCGGACAATGTAAAGGCTTTTACTTTAGGAAGGCATCATGTGTCAGCACAGGCTTAGTGGGCTGAAGGGCCTGTTCCTGTGCTCTACTGTTCTTTATGCTTTGACTATGAAAACTATTTGCATTGTCCCTATAAAGAACTAGTACACACAAAAGAGCTGAATAGCCTCCTATGATGTATGATTCTCTGCAAATGATCTAACATCCATTTCAAACCTGAGCAAAGGGGTCCTGTGTTCTGTTTTTCTTTTGGATATGGTCATGGGTGCACTCCCAAATCATTACGGAGTCTCCACAGTCCATCTATCCTACCAGATGTTGAGAAAACCATCCAATCATTGGCCATGTTTACAAGGTTATCTAAAATTACAAAGGGATCTCGATGATTGGGTCAATGAGCTGAGAAATGACAGATAGAATTTAATTTGGATAAATGTGAGGTGTTGTAATTTGGTAAAACAAACAAAGGCAGGACTTATACAGTTAATGGTAGGGCCCTGGCTAGTGCTGTTAAACAGAGAGACCTAAAGGTTCAGACACATAATTCTTTGAAGTTTGCATCACAGGTAGACGGGACGGTTAAGAAGGCGTTTAGCACATTTTGCCTTCATTGCTCAGACCTTCGGGTATAGGAATTAAGACGTCATGTTGTGGTAGTACAGGATGTTGGTGAGGCCACTTTGGGAGTACTGTGTCCAGTTCTGGTCACCCTGCTATAAGAAGGATATTATTAAATTGGAGAGGGCTCAGAAAATATTTACCAGGATGTGGCTGGGACGGAGGGTTTGAATTATAGGGGGAGGCTGAATAGGCTGGGTCAGTTTTCCCTGGAGCGTAGGAGGTTATGGAGTGTCATAGAGTCATAGAGATGTACAGCACGGAAACAGACCCTTCGGTCCAACCCGTCCAGGCCCACCAGATATCCCAACCCAATCTAGTCCCACCTGCCAGCACCTGCCCCATATCCCTCTAAACCCTTCCTATTCATACACCCATCCAGATGCCTTTTAAATGCTGTAATTGTACCGGCCTCCACCACTTCCTCTGGCAGCTCATTCCATACACGTACCACCCTCTGTGTGAAAAGGTTGCCCCTTAGGTCCCTTTTATATCTTTCCCCTCTCACCCTAAACCTATCCCCCATGCCAGGGAAAAGACCTTGTCTATTTACCCTATCCACGCCCCTCATGGTTTTATAAACCTCTATAAGATTTCTTTCTCTGTTTGAATTTTAAAATGCATATTTGTAATGCTTCTATATTTTTTCTTCTGCATTTCCTCACGGCATCAAGAGGATTCTGGCAGGTTAGCACTGCTGCCTCACAACGCCAGGGACACGGACTCAATTCCATCCTCAGGTGACTGTGTGGAGTTTACACGTTCCCCCCCGTGTCTGTGTTGGTTTTCTCCGGGTGCTCCGGTTTCATCCCACAGTCCAAAGATGCTCAGTTTAGGGTAGATAGGCCATGCTAAATTACCTGCAGTGTTTAGGGATGTGCATGCTAGGTGGATCAGCCGTGGGAAATCAAGGGCTACAGGGACAGGGTAGCTGGGGTGGGTCTGGGTGGGATGGTCTTCAGACATTCAGTGTAGACTTGATGGGCTGAATGGCCTCTTTCTAACTGTAGGGATTCCATGATTCCAAAATTCATCTTTAATTCTTGACGATTCAAGTACAATCCCTTCCTCCAGCAGAGAAACTGGGTTTGACTGGGTGTCAGAACTGACAGTGAGAACATCACAAAATAAAAGAGGGACAAAGATCCAAACAGACAAATGAGCTGCCAAGGACTGTGCTCACACCCTGAAGCACTGGGGCAGATAATCCTTTCATGTCAGGATGTCACTCACTCCTCAGAGCTTGTGTCTGACTATCTCAACCCACGTCATATTCCAAAGGAGTCCAGAACCTCTTCTCCTGTACCAACCAAGAGATATTTGCTTGCCAAGTCTTCACTGGTACTCTGACAGTCTGGCAATTGACCCCACTCTCCCCCAGAGTTTCCCCACAAGGGCAGGACAATCGAATTGGCAGCCGTCAGGGGACACCTGAAGTCCATTTCTATCCCATATTCCCAACAATCGAAGGTGCGAATGTTGTTGGGAATCTGGGACACAAATAGAAAAAAAATGCAACAAATCAATAGGGAAATCAAAACCGTGAGGGATCACAATTCTTCCGCAATATCAGTTCTCTAGTAAACAACTAGCAGCCCTTTTTATACTCCAGCTCAAGTAACTCAACATAAAATAACTGAATATATGAGGTTTCAGTGTTGTCTATAAGGCAGTGATTCTAACGATGAAATACTTTGACCCTGGGCTTTGGCATATCGCCCCAATCAAAAGTAACTTTCACATCTGGAAGAAATGTGATAAACTCTGACTCCAAACATCTGCCTTCTGCTTTCTCAAACCAGTTTCAGATTTTTATGTTTTCACAACATTGATAATCATCTTTTATGCTCCAGATTTATCAACATGCAAAGTTGCTGAACAGCAAAAGGCTCGAGAGACCAGTAAGCTGTTCCCACACACTGTGATGGCCCAAATGGATAGATACTTCCTTCCGCCCCCATCTCCCCCCACCCCCCCACCCCACACACACACACTCCCTTTGAAGCCAGGAAGCATTGTTCACACAAAGACCCTCCAGATCTGAAATTCTCCCACAAAGAGCAGTTAAGCCTGGGGCTTCTGTTGAAAATATCAACACAAGATGTCAAGGGAAAGAACGGTCACAGAGTCAACTCAGGATAGAGCTGAGATACAGCCATGATCTAACTGGATGGAGGAACAGGTTCAAGGGGCTGAATGGCCTCCTCCAATCCCTACAATCATCTGAAAGGCTTATTTTGACACTAATGTCTAAGAGTTGGATTAGAGAACAGTCAGGATTACTCAGCTTCTCACTCATATCATAAACAAAGACACATTCTTCACAGTGAACTTAATGGAGAGAGAGAATTGAACAAGCATCATTCTGAATCTTAGGACATGACACAGAGTCAGCAATGTCAAGAAACTCATAAAAGAGGCTGCTCTTTCAATGGTTCTTAAAAAAGAAGCAGGGGCTTAAAGATTTTCTCCTGACCATAGACTGAGGTGAGCTTCAGGGGACCCACGTACAGTAAATGAAAAACATGTGCTTCACTCACCATGCTACCTAAACACAGAGAAACCAGCCAACTGGGTCTGCATCAAATAACTCTCACCTTCCATTTTAGTTATTTTTATATTCACTCATGGAGCTGAGCATCACTGGCTGGTCCAGCATTTAAGTTGCCCCTTGAGAAGGTGGGGGTGAGCTGCCTTCTTGAACCACTGCAGTCCATGTGTTGTAGGTTGACCCACAATGCTCTTAGGGAGGGAATTCCAGGATTTTGACTCAGTGACACTGAAGGAACAGCAATAGATTTCCAAGTCAGGATGGTGAGTGGCTTGGAGGGGAACTCGCAAGGGGTGGTGTTCCCATGTATCTGCTGTCTTTGAATCATGCCTATGGAGTTAAAACTGGCTGAATGAGAGGGCATGAACAAGGCAGAAGGAATAGCACGTGAACAAATGTAATAGAAAGGTGGTTATTTGTTAAATTGTGAAAGGTCGCAAAGTATTCATGTCCAAAAGGTATCTGGGTGTATGTCCATCAGTCAGCAAAAGCTGGTATTTAGATACAGCAAGCAGTCAGAAACACAATGGTACATTGACTCTCATTTTGAGGGACACTACCACAGCACCAGAAGGAACCTTCAAAAAAAAAAGATATACTCGTCATAGACACATTTCACTGGAAATTCACCAAATTAATCCTTGGGATGGTGGGATTGTTTGCTGAGGAGAGATTGAAATTCCCTAGAATGTCGAAGAGTGAAAAGTTATCTCATTGAAGCTTATAAACTTCTTACGTGACAAGTTGGTTGTAGGCAGGATATAGATGGAGCTGGTGAGTCTAGACACAGGGACAGAACCTCAGGGTAAGGGGTAAGTCATTTCAAGCTGACATGAGGAGGGGTTTCTCTGCTCAGAAGGAGGTGAATCTTTGCAATTTTCTGCCCAAAGGGCTGTGGAAGGTCAATTGTTGAGAGTTTGAGAGAGAAAACAATAAGGCTCTCGAGACCATCAGGGATATGGGAGTTGGGGGGGAAAATGGCATCAAGGTTGGTTTTTAGCCATGATTTAATTGGATGGGAGAGAAGGCTTTGATGGGTCGAATAGCCTACTCCTGCTTGTATGTTCATCCTAATCTGATGACTTCACTGTCAATTTGTTATTTTGGGTTCTCTTTATTTGCCATTTCATAAATTTAACACTTCATCTGAAATCTTCCTTAACCCACTTCTCTCCCAACATGTTGACGGGTTAGAGAAGTGTATATTTTATCCCAGGTATTATACCGCGGCTCACCAACAAATGGGGCAGGATTACATTTAGCTGCCAAGTAGATTTTGTTTAATCATTCCACATGCTAATAAAAGAATACTTCAAAGGTTTGGACAGTCATCAGGAAAGCAACTTGTAAATTACTCTTTTGGTACTCTGTTCAATTGTGATTCATCCTGTTAATTAAGGCATGCAAACTGAAATCCCAGTAAAAAGAGCCGTCTTGCCCATGAGCGATTACACTTTCAGAAAGTAGGAGCAACTTAATCGACTGGGTTTCCGGAATTGTCAGAGGAACCGGACAGCCCTTTGACATTGGACAGTGGTGTTTCTATGGTCTATAAAGCACCATGGGATATCCCAAGATTGAAGAAATGCTACACAAATGGAATTCATTCATTTCTTCCTTCTTTTGCCTTCCATCACAATACAGAAATGAAATATGGTTCATAACTCTCAGCCCAACGTGACTTAAAAGAAGATGTCTACTTTGGTTGTTTTGCACTGAAACGTTACTCCCAATTTCTCCATGTTCACTGAAGTCCTTCATCCTTGGTCCCATTCTAGTAAATCCGCTCTGCATCCTCAACAATGACTAACATTGTTCCTGAACTTCCCACCCCAGTTATTCGCCCTCCCACCCTCTTCCATCGGGCAGATGATACAAAAGCTTGAAAACACGTACCAACTGATTTAAGAACAGCTTCCTTCCCGCTGTTGTCAGCTTTATGAACAGACCTCTCAGATATTAGAATTGATCTTTCTCTGCACCTTCTCTGTAGCTGTAACACTATATTCTGCATTCTGTTCTGTTACCCTGATGTAAGGTATGATTTGCCTGGATAGCAAGCAAAACAATACTGTTCACTGTATCTTGGTACATGGGACAATAACAAATCAAATCTAATCATGCAACAGCCCACAATTGGAGAACATTCTTCTGATTCTACCCAGTACTCTTTCAAAGGTTTAGTAAAACTTCATTTTGCTTTTGTCCTTTGTGCCGCTGTTAATAATGCCTGGGAGCATTGTAACTTGTACCTGTCACCTTCAGAAGTTGACCAATTCAATAAAACAAAGAGGCAAATAACAGCACCCAGTAAAAGATACACTTCATATCATCGGTGAGAGTAAAGGTGGTTAACAATTGGTTTCCTCATCACTTTGTCCAGATATCACATTGTCTTTATTCAGTCAACTGGTCTGTACAGCATGGTAGCTGTGGAGTAAAGCTATGGTCCAGACACTGCAGGGTGAGCCCACACTGCTCCAGTGTATGACCATGTGTGTCATTTACATTAAATACAGCACCTCCCTCACAGACAATGTTCTCTCATTACACTGCATCATAGAAATGTCAGCATGATGTCCCTATAGGACAGGTGTAACTTGATGAGATCTGCCCGGATGTTGGTTAGGCAGGGGCAATAAAACAAGAAGGTTTACAGAGAAACTACATTGCACCTTTGGGAGTCTGGAACTAGGGAGATACTGTCTCAGGATACGGTGCTTAGGACTGAGATGAAGAAACATTTCCTCACTGAGAGGGGAATGAATCTGCAGAATTCGCCACCAGAGGAAGCTGCAGAGACCAGGTCACTGAATATATTCAAGAAATAGGTAGACAAATTTGAGATTTTAAAGGCTCCTAGGGGAATGGAGGAAGTGGGAATATGGCTTTGAGGCAGAGGATCAACAATGATAGTGCGGGCTCAAAGCGCCAAATGGCCTACTTCTGCATCTATTTTCTACATTTAACATAGTGAAACTTTCCAAGGCACTAACGTTGGGCTGGAGGCCTGTGACTAGTGGAGTGCCTCAGGAGTCAGTGCTGGGCTCACTGCTGCTGGTTATCAATATCAATGATTTGGATGAGAATGTACAAGGTATGATTAGTAAGTTTGTAGATGACAGTAAAATTGGTGGTACCGTGGACAATGAGGAAGGTTATCAGAAATTGCAGCAGGACCTTGATCAGCTGGGGAAGTGAGCCAAGAAATGGCAAATGGAGTTTAATGTAGATAAATGTGAGGGCTTGCATTATGGAAAGTCAAATCAAGATAGGGGTTTCATGGTGAATGGTGGGACCTTAGGGAGTGCAGTGGAAAAGAGGGACCCTGGAGTTCAGTGCACTGTTCTCTGAAAGTGGAGTCCCAGGTAGACAGGGCAGTGAAGAAGGCTTTAGGCACACTGGGCTTCATCAGTCAGGGCACTGAGTATAGAAGTTGGGAAGTTACATTGCAGTTGTACAGGACGTTGGTGAGGCCACACTTGGAACATTGTGTTCAGTTTTGGTCACTTTTGTAACAGGAAGGATAGTATTAAACTGGGAGGAGTGCAGAAGACATTTACAAGGATGTTGCCAGGACTCAACCGTCTGAGTTATAGGGAGGGACTGGACAAGCTCGGACTTTTTTTCTTTAGAGCGTAGGAGACTGAGGAGGGATCTTATCGAGGTGTATAAGATCATGAGAGGTAAGGATAGGGTGAATGCACTTAGTCTGTTTCCCGGGGTTGGGGAATCGAGGACTAGGGGGCATCAATTTAATGTTAAAGGGGAAAGAATAAAAAGGAAGCTGAGGGGTAATGTTTTTACCCAGAGGGTGGTAGCCATATGGAATGAGCTGCCAGTGGAAGTGGTTGAGGCGGGTACATTAACAACATTTAAAAGGTATTTGGACAAATACATGGATAGGAAAGGTTTAGA
Organism: Chiloscyllium plagiosum; assembly: GCF_004010195.1. Lineage (NCBI taxonomy): Eukaryota > Metazoa > Chordata > Chondrichthyes > Orectolobiformes > Hemiscylliidae > Chiloscyllium > Chiloscyllium plagiosum. The sequence goes on along the minus strand of NC_057728.1, from coordinate 66,608,361 downwards.
AGGGTTTGGGCCAGTGCAGGGGAATGGGGTTAGTGTGGATGGACAGTTTGGTCGGCACAGACCGGTTTGGGCCAAATGGCCTGTCTCCGTGATGTGGGACTCTGTGACTCTAATCAGGCAAAGGCTTGTCACCGAGTCACACAAGGGGGTATTCAGTCTGGTGGTCAGAGGTCTGGTCCAAATGATACGTTTCAAGGAAAGTTTAACAGAAGGTGTGAGAGATGTGATCATCTCAAAGGAGGAGTGAGAGGTGAGAGATTCAGGGAGGGGCAGAGGCAGCTAGAATGGAGATGGCTCGGGAGATGGGAGGTAGAGGGACAGTATAATGTCAGAGGGTAGTGAGGAGGGAGGGGGTTACAGTGATGGGGAGGAACAATCTCCGAGGGTAGTGAGGAGGGAGGGGACAGGGAGGAACGATGTCACGGAGGAATCTGAAAGGATGAGAAGTTTGGTGTGGCTGGGCTCCAATCGTGACCATAAGGGAGATAAAGGGCCTGGACTTGGTGTGGGTTCGCATGAAAGAAGCAGTGCTTTGGATAACTGAACGGTGACCCTGAGAGCACTGGAGTCTCTGACAAAGACCCAGGCATTACTGAGGCCCAGTGTTAGCTCTCCAAGCTGTTTCAGTTCCCATCATCTTGGCTGGTTATGAACATACAAATAAGGAACAGGAGTATGCCACTCGGCCCTTCGAATCTGCTCCCCCCATTCAATAAGACTATGGCTGATCTGATTTTAATCTCTGCTCCAGATTCCTATGTTTCCTCAATAATCTTTCACCCCCTTGGTCATCAAGAATCTCTCTTCCTCTGCCTTCAAAATGTTTAAAGCGTCTGCATTAAGGGAGGGAATTCCAAAGACTCTCAACCCTCTGACTGTCTCAATGATCAGGGACTTTTATGATAAAGTATTTATTTAATATGCCTTTCTTGTCAACCGATTCAGAAATATTACTACACACCTCTGGAGCAAGTGGGATTTGAACTCATACCTCCCAGTCTAGGTAGAGGGAAACTACCACTGCACCACAAGAGGGCCCTCCCAGACCACAGTAATGATTGAGAAGGAGATTGGAAAACGCTGAGCGTTATTAACACTTTGCAATCAGGATGCCACAAAAATAAGCTTCTCTGTATTTGGAAAAAAAACTCAAATTGGTGCACAGATTGATTCAGAAACAGTAAACATGTCTTTGTGAATTCTGATATTTCTTCAGATTGGATTTGATTGGAAATATTTATCAATTCCCAAAACGAGAGATGAAATCAAACAACATTCCCTGTTCCTGCATTAACGATAGGATGCATCAATCATTCCACTAAACTGCCCATTCAAACAAACTAGCTGAATATTACAATGCAATTACATTAAAATGAAGTAGTCTTTCTTATAACATCGTATAAATGGATTACATTCTCTGTGTTTGTGGCTCACTTTGGCATGCCCTGAAAGATTGTACCTGTTCTCTGAGCAGTGCAGGTGCTACTAGAATTCTGTGTCACTTCTGTCCCTATTATTCATTTGATCTAATTGATGACACATTCATCCTAATGACTGTGAGTAAGGGGTGAATCGGCCAAATGTTAGCTGCGAGGGAAAACAGAGCAATTAAAATTTATTGTCGGCACAATAACAGAATCTGTTCCAGGGCTGGGGCTGAACTGAGTATAAAGGGAACTCTGCTCCAGACTTCACTGCCTTCTCAAACTGGACACTGAACAGCAAAGAGAGTAACCCAGGACCACACTCCTTGTTCAAACTGGACACTGAACAATAGAGAGAGTAACTCAGGACCAGGCTCCATGTTCACTGAGCAATAATAATGCAAACACCAACAAGCAAACACAAGCTCATAGCCTGGTTTCATCTCAACTCCTGGATCAAGACGAGTTTCGGATTTGCAGGAAACCTCCTCACCAACTTGGATTAGTGTTGAATCATAAACAATAGCTGCTTCCGGAATGGTCGGGAGGGACCGATGGGAATTTTACAGCCAGCTGGAGATGGTGTTCCAGCACGTAATACAGTGCTCTCGAGTAGCAGCATTCAGATAAACATCATCAGTCACTACTTACAGGATCTAACTTCAAACTTGCAATTGGCCTTGAAATGTTACTGCACCTCCCCGGCATCACCCTCACAGCCGTCTAAAACCAAAGGTTAACCTCTGGGATTTCCCCTTAGACAGATTGACTGGTAAGGAATGCTTGGCTGAATATGTGCTGATGATACACAATGAGAGTCTGCACACATCTGAGAATAAATATGACTCACACCATTTCAACACAGCAGACCATTCAGCCTCACTACTCCGCACTGACCACCCTAAAGCTCGGAATGAGCCTCTCCTACAGCCTTTCCAGCCTCCTCAGGAAGGGGAGGTCCCAAGCCCAGGGATGGGCTCCACACCTTCACTCCGACCAGGAAGAGAGATCCCAAAGGCTTGTCCGCTCTGAACAGACCGTTAAGAGGAAACCTCATTCTTCCAAGATTCCCTGTCTCAGAACTCCCTCACACTCCCTCCTCACCACCCCCCATCACCCTATCATCCCTCCCTGCGACCCCCAACACTCCCACCCCATCATAGCCCCACACCCTTTACACCCAAACCACTCCCCTCTCCCCTCCCATACATGCCTCCCTCTGTCTACATGACCACAGCAGCTGCAGCTGCTATGTGTGTCGGATTGTTGGAGACTGAGGAACCCAGTTAGGTGAAGTTCTCAGCTCCCCTCAGGTGGACATCCTCAATTCTGGATCAGTGGTACTGGAAGAGCACAGCAGTTCAGGCAGCATCCGGCGAGCAGCAAAATCGACGTTTCGGGCAAAAGCCCTTCATCAGGAATAAAGGCAGAGAGCCTGAAGCGTGGAGAGATAAGCTAGAGGAGGGTGGGGGTGGGGAGAAAGTAACATAGAGTACAATAGGTCAGTGGGGAAGGAGATGAAGGTGATAGGTCAGGGAGGAGAGGGGGGAG
>NC_057728.1:66580137-66604565 GCF_004010195.1 Chiloscyllium plagiosum | reverse complement strand
ACCTTCATCTCCTTCCCCACTGACCTATTGTACTCTATGCTACTCTATCCCCACCCCCACCCTCCTCTAGCTTATCTCTCCACGCTTCAGGCTCTCTGCCTTTATTCCTGATGAAGGGCTTTTGCCCGAAATGTCGATTTTGCCTGTCCTCGGATGCTGCCTGAATTGCTGTGCTCTTCCAGCGCCACTGATCCAGAATCTGGTTTCCAGCATCTGCAGTCATTGTTTTTATCTCTTGGACATCCTCAATGCCAAGAGATGGTGGTGAGACAGCTCCTTGTACCATGGCATTGGTCAGACCGAACTCTCTCCCAGCTTTGGAGAGACTCTGTCTATTTGCTGCAGCCTGTATCCCTCAGTGCGGAATGTTAGTGTGGCATTGGCAGCAAACAGTAATCCCTGATGGGGCACTGGCTCAGCTTTGTCCTGGATCTCAGCAGAGGGAGAGCTGACCAACCTGCTGCCACTGATGACAGGCTGACAGTGATCACTCTCTGAAAATGGGCAAAAGTGAGGACAGCAGATGCTGGAGATCAGAGAGTGGTGCTGGAAAAGCACAGCAGGTCAGGCAGCATCCGAGGAGCAGGAGAAGGGCTGATGAAGGCAGAAACCTCGATTCTCCTGCTCCTCAGATGCTGCCTGACATGCTGTGCATCACACTCTTGACTCTCTGAAAATGGCCTGACAGCAGCCAAGAGCAGAACATGATGAAGAGTGTCAGTATCAGACTGTAACCCTGCCTGGGCCCATGGTCAACGTCAATAACAAGGCTCCTCATGTTACTGTCTGGAAGCAAAGTGTTGCCCTGGAAGAGGGGATGGAATTGTCACTGGACATCCAGTTTTCTCCAGAGGTTTTAACATACTGCCTCTATCACATGCTCAAGAACTCTGGGGACAATAACAGAAGTTGCTGGAAAAGCTGAGCAGGTCTGGCAGCCTCTGTGGAGAGAAATCAGAGTTAACATTTCAGACCAAGTGACCCTTCCCCAGAACTCTGTCCTCTGGTCAGATTGATGAGGGTATATCATAGTCTCCCCCCCATTCAATGTGTTTCTCTTGAGGCCACTGAAATGAAATGACCATATCATAGGATCACAGAATTATACAGTGCAGAAAAAGGCCTTTCGGCCCATCGTGTCTGATCCAGCTCGGTTATCTAGTCCTGTTCTATTTCCTGGAGCTAATCTCCTGACTTCTCCCCATATACCTGCACACCATTACTATCCAAAAAACATTCCAATATCCTTTTGAATGGCCCAATTGAATGTGTCTGCACCACATTTCCACAGCAAGTGTTGGTCTTTCTGTTCTGAAGCCACACTGGAATCTCAGGAGGATACAATCTGACAAGGGCAACAGGGAGATACCTTAGCAGTTCCATCCAGCTGCAGATGCCCTTTTCCTCACATTGGATTATAATCTCTGCATCAGAGATTTCCTGGGGCACTGCCCCCTCTCCCCGCCACAGATTACCTCCTACACCCACTGCCTTCCTGTATTCATCATTCCCTCCCACCTCAGCTCCAGCACCTTGCCCTCTGCCATTATGCATCCTTCCCTCACAAGTACTGCCCACTATTTCAAACAGCCCTCTCAGTTTTCAGGTAATGATCTAATGATGTGGCTGAAGGGCTGATCAGCCTCCTCCAGTCCCTATTCCCCCTGTAAAAATTGAAACAACAGCAGATGCTGTAAATCAGAAGCAAAAGCAGAATTTGCTGGAAAAGCTCAGTAGGTCTGGCGGCATCTGTGGAGAGAAATCAGAGTTCACATTTCGGATCTGGTGACCCTTCCTCAGAAATGAAACGTGAACTCTGATTTCTCTCCACAGATGCTGTCAGACCTGCTGAGCTTTTCCAGCAATTTCTGTTCCCTTTTGTTCCCTGAGCTAAATGTCAGGGTGAAAGATTCGAACAGTGGAGAACCAGAGAGCGTGTCCTGAAAGCTGGGAAATCAGTCTGTGCTGGTGTTAATGTCCCACACCTCACTCTCCGACTGAAAACTTTCCACAATAACTCTCATGAAAATCAGTCTGATTGTCGGGTTCAGGATAAAGTTTCTCACAACTGGTTTCAGAGTTGCTGTTACAGCCAGAGATACACAACATGGAACAGTACCCTTTGAATGCGGGCGTTATAGGAATGATCACATATATCAGTGTGACAGACACATTTCCCTGGCTCTGGATGAATCACCTGTGAGTCACACAGGGTTACCATTTTTCAAAGATTTCACTTTCCTCTGTGATATAATCTCTTGGCTGTGATCACTGCCTGTTTGACATTGTGGTCTTGCAAGTATTTTCCTTCTACAAAACACCTTTCTATCAGAGACAGGGACCTACCTTACTGAACCATGCTTTATGAATCTAAGTCTTGTATGGCTTCATCAGTAATGAAAGAACAGACAAGTGTACATTTTTATAGCACCTTTCACAACCTCAGTTACTTCTGAGGTTTAATGTAGAAAATGAGACACCCAATTTTCACCCAGCAACCCCTCACCACAAACAGTAATGTCAGAATGACCAGATCATCTGTTTTGATGATGCCATTTGAGGGATAAATGTTGACTGGATGCCAGGGAGATCTCACCACACACCCCTTCCCCAGCACGGGATCTTATATGTCAAGCAAGAACAGTGGCTCAGTGGTTAGCGCAGCTGCCCCGCAGCGCCAGAGACCCATGTTCAATCCCACCCTCGGGTGACTGCCTATGTGAAGGAGCTGGTGTTGGACTGGGGTGTACAAAGTGAAAAATCACACACCTCGGGTTATAGTCCAACAGATTTATTTGAAAGCACTAGCTTTCAGAGCACAGCTCCTTCATCAGGTGGTTGTAGAGTAAAGACACAGAATTAATAACAAAAGGTTACAGTGTTATGAAACTGAAATAACATATTGAACAAACCTGGATTGTTATGTCTTACATCTTTTGGGATGGTTTGCAGGTTTTGGTTCATTAATATGTAAATCCCAGAACTGGTGGTGGTGGTGGGGAGTGCGGTGGTGGTGGTGGGATGGTGCGGTGGTGGTGGTGGTGAGGGTCCAGTCCAATACTGGCAAATCCACATCAGGAATACTGTATGTGGTTGCGGTCATACACTACAGGAAGGATACAGTTGTGCTGGAGAAACTGTAGAGGAGATTCAACAGGATGTTGCATGCATTGGAGTGTTTCAGCTCCAGGAGAGGTTACATAGGCGAGAGTTATTTTCACTGGAGTTCAAGAGATGGGGGGGGGTGCGGTGGTGGTGGTGGGGGGGGTGCGGTGGTCGGGGGGGGTGGAGAGCTGCCATTAGAAGGGTCACTGTTGACATCATGGGACAAATGGCCTGCTTCCACACTCTTGGGATTCTATCCAATGAGAGGACAGACATGGCTTGAGTTTGACACTTGGTCTAAAGGGCAGCACCTCAGACTGGATGGCACTCCCTTGGTATTACACAAGAGGGACCAATGGCTGTGGACTGGGGCTGGAACTTTCAACGTGACACTGCCTCAGAGCTACAGCTCACTGAGTTAGCCTCCCAACCCCCAGGGGGCAATGTCTGGCTGTCACACTGCTGCACCGCTAAGGGAGTGCTGCAATGTTTCTGAGGCATAATTTTTACAATGTGACATTATCCACAGTCCTTGGTGAATCCATTCGAGTTTCTCTTCAGTGAAATCTGAAGAAGAAATAAAACTTTGAATGCATGCACAACCAGATTCAAGAACAGCTTCTTCCCCACTGCTATCAGACCTATGGACAGACCTCGCAAATGTTAATGTTGATCTCTCTCTCTGCACCTTGTCTGTGGCTGTAACACTGTATTCTGCACTCTGTTCTGCTACCCTGTTGCACTCTGTATCGTACGCCTGCCTGCATTGCACACAAAACAATACTTCTCTCTGTATCTCAGTCCATGTGATAACAATAAAATCAAATAAAATTCAATCAAATCTGCCCAGTTTGGCAGATTTTATAATCATAACAACATTTGTGTATCCCCTGGGTCATTCAGGAAGACAAACTTTGGGCATTTTCAGACACTCCAATACATTTCTAGAACAACTCACAATACTCCAGCCCTGGCCTAACCATTCCCTTGGTCATAATCACCATCACCTCTCTGCTTTTTACACTCTCTTATCGTCACTTCCTTCCAACACCGTTCAGAACCTGTGAAATGTTTCTGGCATCTACAATGAAGCACCATTTGACCTGTTTTAAGTAAAACAACAGGAGGCCATTCAGCCCATCCAGTCTGCTCTTCCATTTTAACAAGGTCATGTCTGATTGAACTGTTGCCTCAGCTCCACTTTCCTGTCTGTCCCTATGACCCCTGACTCCACTGGGCCAGGCCTGGCTGCTGACTTTGATTGGCAAGTTCAAATCCAACATCTCACTGGCTGAGATCAAGCAATTCAACACTGTAGCTGCTTGATCACGACCAACAATGTGATAATGGCACACCCACCATCAGATGCAATGAGATTTATTCAATAAACAACAAAGAAAAAAGTATTTGAAAAGCAAATCAGTAAAAGACAGCCTTTTACATAATGTCCACATCCTTTATTGGCTTTTTTTCCAATTCCTTCATAATCTCCATCACTGACATTGCTCGCTATGTATCACTGAGAGAAGCTCCAGCATCTGCAGACCTCACTTTCTCATCACTGAGAGGAGGCTCATCCTATTTTCCTGAGGCCCATGTGATTTGACCTGCCTCAGCCTGAGCTAGATTTGGCGTGACCTTGAATGTGAACCGTGTGTCTGTGAGGAGCACTGAGCTCACGTCCCACTGCAACAACCTGAGCACCAAATTCAAGGCTGACTCTCAACGACAGTACTGAGGGTATGCTTCACTGTCTGCTGTCCTCTAAACGAGACATTAATCTGAGATTTCAGTGAACCTTCCACGGGGCGGTTTGAAGATGCGCAGGACTCTGTTTCTGGAGTCAGATCAATTCCCACAGTCAATGTCAGTCAAGCAGATGATCTGCTCATTGTCACACTGCTGTCTGTGGGGTCTTGCTGTGTCTGAATTCACTGTCACATTTCTTGCATGATAAGAATGACCCCACTCACGCCACCATTTATTGCCCATCCCTAGTTGCCCCTTGAGAAGGTGGGGGTGAGCTGCCTTCTTGATCCACTGCAGTCCATGTGCTGTAGGTAGACCCACAATGCTGTTTGGAAAGGAGTAGACTGGTTTAAATCGGATTTCTCCAATGGCCTTCAGGACTCAGTATCGAGATCAATAATTTTAAGAGCCTGAACACCTTCTTCCATGTTTTTATACCTACTCCCACACTCCAGGTGCTTTTAGCACGGCCATCACATTCCCACCCACCCATAGTCCTCATTATCATCCAACCAGCTTCTCTTCTTCTCTGGTTTATTAACAACAGTCTGCCCAAGTGTTTCTCTCTCTCTCTCTCTCTCTCTCTCTCTCTCTCTGGGCTCCATCTCCATATATCAGCTCACTCGTTCCCTCTCACACCCTGTCATCAGCAGAAACACCATTTTTACCCAGTTACTATCAAAAGGTCACTAGACTCAAGACATTAACCTTGATTCTCTCTCCACTAATGCTGCCAGACTTGTGGGCTTCTCCAGCAATTTCTGTTTTGGTTTCAGATTTCCAGCATCCATAGTTTTATTACAGATCGTGGTATTTGCCCTGATTATCACTTCACACTATCTGCCCTTTCTACCAGGATGTGATACTGGGGAAAGACTCTTCCATACCACTCACCATCTGACTTGGAAATATGTTAACATTCCTTCAGTGTCACTCTCTCCCTCCCTCTAGGCAGTGAGACAGGCCCTAACACGACCTGCCCCAGTGAGAACCAGCCCAATTCTTCAAACCCAGCCTCCTGTGCAAACACTCAGCACTACAGTGTCACTCCGACCACTCGGAGATCTGACTCTTGTGAAAAGGAAAACAAAAGGAATCAGTTGCAGTCACCAGCACTAGAAACAAATATAATAGTTTGAACAAACTCATTCAATCTATTCCCAAATTGATTTCTTGCCACTCTCTGTAGTTACCATTCTCTGTAGATTGATCTTCTCAACAAGAAATTGACATGAGCATGCTCACTGTACAAAGAGAGCTGAAAAATACACACTTCATACAAACACACATGCACACGCTTAGACATTCATACAACATACAACCACATACAACATACACAACTACATGCAAACACTCACACAGACACACATACAGATAGGCATACATATGTATGTAGGTAAAAACAATGACTGCAGATGCTGGAAACCAGATTTTGGATTAGTGGTGCTGGAAGAGCACAGCAGTTCAGGCAGCATCAGAGGAGCAGCAAAATCAACGTTTCGGGCAACTGCCCTTCATCAGGAATAATGTGACTCGCTGACTCTGCCCTTAGACCATTTCCAACCAGCTTCAATATTTCTCGGCTGCACCTTCTGTTTTCAAAGGGCTCTCCAAACAATTTCCAGAAAAGAAAATCAGCTGTGCTAATTAATCCTCTTTTATAACCACTTAAATACTCGTCTAAGTAATATTGTGTCATTACTTACAATGTAACACTGCCTCGGGCCAAACTGATTATAGCTCATGTTTGATTGTCATTGGAATTCTTTCACTGCTGCCTGTTCCCTCTGCTAAACTTAATTACTTCCCTTCCCACCAATAACATTAGTTTAGCTGTAATGGCAGTGAGAAGTTGTGGAGAAGTTTGGAATCAGACTATCTCACAACACTGCAGGCCAGTATAACACCAGCACCCATAGCATTCGGATGAGAGAAGCTTAATTTCATTAATCTATGAGTGATATTATGATGGAATGGGATTTATTGGATCTAGAAATGGTTGAGAGTGCACTGCACACCATATTGGCTCAGCCACAGAGCTGTCCATATAGAAAATTTTGGTGATGAAGATCCAATAAATTGCAATGTACCATGGGATAAGCTGAAAAGGATCAAACTGGATTTGCCACAAGTGTCACAGTCTATCTCCAGGTTGCAAAGCGATGAACACTGAGATTATAATTCACATAGGAGAAAGTGAGGACTGCAGGTGCAGGAGATTAGAGCTTAAAAATGTGTTGCTGGAAAAGCGCGGCAGGTCAGGCAGCATCAAAGGAGCAGGAGAATCGACGTTTCGGGCATAAGCCCTTCCTGTTTATATTGGGGGGAGAAAAGGAATAAAACACACATAGTTAAAAAGTGATTAACTTTGTTGCTTAGTTAGGTGTCAGCTCTAGTTCAGATCCTGGAACTCTTGCCTCAGAATCAGGAAGGAGTTGGGTTTGTGACCTAACTCAAGTGTGAATCAGAAATGGAATCACTCAACAGAGACGGCAAAGTGAGGTCACAGCTTCACCCCCAGGAGATCATGAAAGATCACAGTGTAGAACTCACAGCAGACCAGGACAGGATTCCTGGCCAATATCGATCCATCAACCAGCATGATTAAAAACTGAGGTAATCTTGTCATGACCAGACTGCTGAATGTGGAATCTTGCTCTGCAGAAATTAGCTGCTATGATTTCTGCCTGTGCACACAATAACTTATGAGAACAGAGTCAGAAGTCACATGACAACAGTGCCAAAGCCCAATGGGTTTATTTGAAATCACAAGCTTTCAGAGTGACACTCCTTCGTCAGGTGAACTTGACTCCAAAAGCTTGTGATTTTAAGTAAACTAGTTGGACTATAACCTGGTGTTGTTCTGACTTCGTCCACCCCTGTCCATCCACATCTTGACATGAGAGAGAAGGTTACAGGAGGAGTTGGAAAGACAGAACAAGAAAGGAAGCTTCACATACAGAATAAATACAAACACTGAGAGCTCAGTCGGACAGTCTGTGTCCATACACAGCCTCCATATATTCTGAGCAAGTTCAGCCCATTATCACTGATCATCTTGGACAAGGACATCGAGATGGACTGAGTGCAAATCTCTCACATTAAATACCCCAAGGATGCAGCCAGCTATCAGCCTTCATAGGGCAGGGTCCACATCGAGAAATGTCACAGAGCAAGGCAGGTACTTCCTAACAACTGCTCGCTGTTCAGATGAGACAAGAGGGAAAATACAAGATCTCTAATCTGCGCAGCAAGTTGGGTGGAAATAGGACAGATTGTCCCAATGAAACGTAGGCTGAGGCTGGAGAAGGGCACATGGAAATGTGGGCCATGTTTTTGTTTACACAGAGCATCGATTCAACAAGAATCCCATTCCTCTGGCAGCTGGTGTTCCTCAGTTATAAACCATGGAATCAGAGAGTCCCTGAGACAAGGGATCCTGTATATCTCACATGCACTTTGCAAAGGAACGGTAAATTATAGTCAAGGGTACAAACTGCTGTTCCAAAATATAAATCAAGTTGTGAAAAGAACTGTCTATGTGATACGTAAAGTGGTGTTGGATAATTAGACTAGATTACTTACAGTGTGAAAACAGGCCCTTCACCCCAATCCTCCGAAGAGCAACCCACCCATCACTTAACACTACAGGTAATTTAGCATGGCCAATTCACCTAACCTGCACATTTTGGGCCGTGGGAGGAAACCCACACAGAGAAGGTGCAAACTCCACACAAACAGTTGCCTGAGGCAGGAATTGAACTCAGGTCTCTGGCGGTGTGAGGCAGCAGTGCTAACCACTGAGCCACTGAACCACCATGCTGCTTGTGATAGAATTGAAGCACATGGTACAATGACAGGGCATTCCCTAAATGAGAATGACTACAATTCAAACATATTTCATTCAGTTCTAAAGCAGTTTAGCGTAACCAGTGGTCATGAAAGGCGCTATATAAATGCAGGTCTTGTTTTCTATGATTTTAATCACAATGGGGGACTTTATTTCCAATTTGGCACATTGTCTGACTCCAATTCAACAACAACCCACATTCATATAGCACCTTTAACACAGCAAGACATGCCAAATGCTGCTAATCTAATCAATACTAAAACAGACCCAAGTGGGTCACTGGACTCAAAACCTTAAGTCTGTTTCTCCACAGATGATGCCAGACCTGCTGAGTTTCTCCAGCACTTTCTGTCATTCTTTCAGATTTCCAGCAGGTTCAGTTCTCTGTTCTATTTTATGCAAATCTCATCAAATTTGGCCCCAAAACAAAGGAAAACAGGTGACCAATGTGTGTTGGAAATGTTGGCTTCAAGTAGCAGCTTAGAAGAAGGTAGAAGCTCAGGTAGGGAACTAGGTCCAAGTCACTGAGGTACAGGCATTCATAGTAGGATAAAGGAAATGAGATGAACAGTTACACATGGGAGCACAAAGAAGGAACAAGAGTCGGCCACTCGGCCCTTCAAACCTGCTTTCCCAATTCAATAAGATGGTGGCTGATCTGATTTTAATCTCAACTCTCCAAACCTGCATCTCCCTGATAATCTCGAGGTGGATGTGCTTCAGAGTGTGGGGGAGGGTGAGGGTACGTGAGAAACAAAGGCTGCAGGGATTTATTTTATGCTTATTGCCCTGGAGCCTGGTTCTGTAACTGACAGAGTTCCCTCTCATTCCGGGAACTCCCAGAGTGAGAACCCCAATATCCCAGGATGGAAATCCAATCCCAGACAGCTGGTGTTCAGACAGCATCAGGAACTCTCTTAACCCTGCAGTCTGGGCTCACTGATGAAAATCTGAATCATAGTATCTTGCATCGCACCGGGCTCCTTCTCCCTCGTCTGGTTATGCAGTCTCCCCTAATGACTCACCTCAACCTCAACCCTGTTGGAGTGAGCTCCACAATCACCCTCACTCTCTGGGGAAGACCATTCTCCTGATTTCCCAAAAGGATTGTTCAGGGACTGTCTTATATTGATAGTCCCCAATAGTTCTGACATCATTTCCAAATGAAATATCGTCTCTACACTATCCACTCAAACCCTCTCAGGTATTTTTAATCAAACAAAATGACACATCTCTGGACTAAGTGGGACTCAAACATAGCCTCTTGGCTCAGAGGAAGGGACATTACCACAATGCCTCAAAAGCCCTTCAAACCCTCTTTGGCCTGTCTCTAAGAGCACCCTGAGTTTGTTCTTCAGTGTGAATGGAACTGCACATGTTTACTTTTTCCTGCTGGGTCTAATCTTCTTGTAAGTATTATTGCCCTCTCCAGTGATTCTAATGACCTGGCCAGCATGATCCGCAATTCTCCAAGAATGGTCCAAAGTGCCACACACCTCTCATATAACATCCTTGTGTTTCAATTCCAACCCTCTTGAGGGGATTGCAATCACATTCTAAGTGCCCCCTGAGCTGGCTCTGTATTTTTTACTGATCTGTGTGTCTGTGGCTCCCTGACCCATTTTTACAGCTTTTGCCAGACTGCCCCAGGCCTCTGCACCAACACACACAGTTCGTGCACTGTATTGAAGAAAGGTTACTGCACTCGAAACATTAACGCTGCTTCTCGCTCCACAGATGCTGCCAGATCTGCTGACTTTCTCCAGCAATTTCTGTCTTTGTTTCATAAGCAGTTACATGAACAACTAATTATGAAACAAAAATTCATCAGGTCCATTGTATGGGCTGAACACGGGCTTTTGCCCAAAACGTTGATTCTCCTGCTCCTTGACCTGCTGTGCTTTTCCAGCACACTCTAATCTCCTATATCTGCAGTACCCACTTCTGCCTGGGGGAAGCTCTAGTGCCACTATCACTGGACTGTTAACCCAGAGACCCAGATAATGTTCTGGGGAAGCTGGATTCAAATCCCACCACGGCAAACGGTGGAATTGAATTCAATAAAAAATCTGAAATTAAGTGTCAAATGATGCCCATGAAAACATTGTTGATTGTCAGGAAATACCCAGGAATCTGCTATCCTTACCCGGTCTCACCTACAATGTGACTATCCTCCATCCAATACAGAATGGCCAATTAATGCTGGTATGGCCTGTGCTGTCCTTGTCCCGTGAATGAATAAAAACAATTTAGCAACTAACCCTATGCACAGACATTCCTCTCTTTGACCCCCACATCTATCACCTTAGCACCCCTTTACCCAACCTCAGATCCTGATAGAATCAGGCCATTTGGCCCATCAGGCTGGTACCAGAGCTGTGAAAGAATGATTCACTCAGACCCATTGGTTGCTGCTGGCTCCTCGTGAATTTGGGAAGAGCTGCCCTGTTGGGATTGTCCCAGTCTGGAATGACTCCCCATCAGCTTCCAAATATCTCACAGAAACTCCTCGGTCAGCTCCAGGTCACAGGGTGTTCTTTTTAAACAATAATGTAGCACAGACAAACATCCAAAAAATGCAGCTTTCATTGTCGAACTAAAAATAAAGAGAGTTTTCAGGAAGCGGATCGGAAAGTGTGGAGCAGACCCCACTCAGTGCCTTTCCTGAGGCGCTGGTAAAGTTTGTTTGGAGCCAAACACTGACCTGACTGTCCGCTCTCTCTCTGCTCCACCTCGTCTGGGCACTGCAGTCCGGCCAGCCTGCCTTACTCTGTCCTCCTGCAGCGTCCCGGGCTCGGCCAGCCTGGCACCGGGCGGGCTGGGGGATACGGAGGGCGGTGTGAACGGGTCTATCAGACGGTGACCTGAGTCTGGAGCAGACTGGGATCCCAGGCATAGTGCCCCGGGGCTGGGGAAAGCTGTACTGCCCAGGGTGAGGGGGTAGAGAGAGTGACCCCACCCTCAGCCCCAGTCCCTGATTAAACTGCTCTCCCCCCTCCCCGTGTCTCTCTCTCTCTCTCTCAGACACAGAGGGATCACCAGGAGACTCCCAGCTGCTGTAGACTCCAGCCCTGATTCCCTTCCCCTTCTGACCGCCCGCCAGAGGCTGCTCGCACTTTTAAACCGAGCGTCAAACAGAGGGAGGGACACAGGCAGTGTCTGTGTATGTGTGGGTGGGTGTATGTGTGTGGGTGGGTGTGTCTGTGTGTGGGTGTATGTGTGTGGGTGGGTGTGTCTGTGTGTGGGTGTATGTGTGTGGGTGGGTGTGTCTGTGTGTGGGTGTATGTGTGTGGGTGGGTGTGTCTGTGTGTGGGTGTATGTGTGTGGGTGGGTGTGTCTGTGTGTGGGTGTATGTGTGTGGGTGGGTGTATGTGTGTGGGTGGGTGTGTCTGTGTGTGGGTGTATGTGTGTGGGTGGGTGTATGTGTGTGGGTGGGTGTGTCTGTGTGTGGGTGTATGTGTGTGGGTGGGTGTATGTGTGTGGGTGGGTGTGTCTGTGTGTGGGTGTATGTGTGTGGGTGGGTGTATGTGTGTGGGTGGGTGTGTCTGTGTGTGGGTGTATGTGTGTGGGTGGGTGTATGTGTGTGGGTGGGTGTGTCTGTGTGTGGGTGTATGTGTGTGGGTGGGTGTATGTGTGTGGGTGGGTGTGTCTGTGTGTGGGTGTATGTGTGTGGGTGGGTGTATGTGTGTGGGTGGGTGTGTCTGTGTGTGGGTGTATGTGTGTGGGTGTATGTGTGTGGGTGTATGTGTGTGGGTGTATGTATGTGTGTGTGTGTATGTGTGTGTGAGAGAGCACACACACCCGCATACACACACACCCATACACACACATCCACACGCATACCCATACACACACACCCGCATACACACACACCCATACACACACATCCACACGCATACCCATACACACACACCCGCATACACACACACCCATACACACACATCCACACGCATACCCATACACACACACCCGCATACACACACACCCATACACACACATCCACACGCATACCCATACACACACACCCGCATACACACACACCCATACACACACATCCACACGCATACCCATACACACACACCCGCATACACACACACCCATACACACACATCCACACGCATACCCATACACACACACCCGCATACACACACACCCATACACACACATCCACACGCATACCCATACACACACACCCGCATACACACACACCCATACACACACATCCACACGCATACCCATACACACACACCCGCATACACACACACCCATACACACACATCCACACGCATACCCATACACACACACCCGCATACACACACACCCATACACACACATCCACACGCATACCCATACACACACACCCGCATACACACACACCCATACACACACATCCACACGCATACCCATACACACACACCCGCATACACACACACCCATACACACACATCCACACGCATACCCATACACACACACCCGCATACACACACACCCATACACACACATCCACACGCATACCCATACACACACACCCGCATACACACACACCCATACACACACATCCACACGCATACCCATACACACACACCCGCATACACACACACCCATACACACACATCCACACGCATACCCATACACACACACCCGCATACACACACACCCATACACACACATCCACACGCATACCCATACACACACACCCAGCACGCACTGCGCGCACACACACACATATAACAAAGATGCATCAATACATAAAGACTTTGTGGCCAATGACACTACCAGCTGCTGTGGTTCTGTTCGCCGAGCTGGAAGTTTTTGTTGCAAACGTTTCGTCCCCTGTCTAGGTGACATCCTCAGTGCTTGGGAGCCTCCTGTGAAGCGCTTCTGTGGTGTTTCCTCCGGCATTTATAGTGGCCTGTCCCTGCCGCTTCCGGTTGTCAGTTTCAGCTGTGCACTGTAGTGGCCGGTATATTAGTTCCAGGTCTATGTGTTTGTTGATGGAGTTTGTGGCAACTCCATCAACAAACACATCGACCTGGACCCAATATACCGGCCACTACAGTGCACAGCTGAAACTGACAACCGGAAGCGGCAGGGACAGGCCACTATAAATGCCGGAGGAAACACCACAGAAGCGCTTCACAGGAGGCTCCCAAGCACTGAGGATGTCACCGAGACAGGGGACGAAACGTTTGCAACAAAAACTTCCAGCTCGGCAAACAGAACCACAGCAACGAGCACCCGAGCTACAAATCTTCTCACAAACTTTGAACACTACCAGCTATTTAAAGGAAACAATCTCTGAGCTGGAATGACCTGGCTGCTCTTGAGAGCACCCGTCTGCCTCTGGGCTAATTCTCTGGAATCAGGAGAACAGTCTGTTGGGAAGGACGGAAAATAATCACCGATTCCTGCCTAAAAGGGACTGAGGTGGATTTCAATCTAATTTGAGAGGATAGTAACAGGAGGCATTTTGAAAGGAAGATTTATATTTATATAGCACCTTTCACAGTGAAAGGTCTTACTAACGTACTTCATAACCAAAGGTCTAGTAACTCCATTCAGCCCAGTGTGGGATCCACCTGCAACAAGCAATCACCTGGTGCCATTCCAGGACAGGCCTGAGAATCCCTTCTCTTGCAAATAATTTCCAACTGGCTTTTGTAAACAGTGATTGGCTGTGCCTCCTCCACAGGCTTTGACGGTGCATTCTAGCTCTGAAACATTCTCTGACTCAGAAAGATTTTCCTCATGTCGTTATTGCTTTGTTTGTCAGTTTACTTTTAATCTTCTTACTTTGGTTCTCAATTTTTTTTTAAGTAAATGGTGGATGTGGATACAGTTTACAACATTTGGATAAGTACACGAATAGGAAAAGATTTGGAGGGATGTGGGTGAAACGCAGGCAGATGGGACTGGTTTAGTTGGGGAACATGGTCAGCATGGACTGGTTGAACCAGTGTGTTACTCTACGACTCTAATTCACTCAAGGAAGATGTGGATGTGTGTTTATTGTCAGTTCCTAATTGCCATTGAACTGCCAGTTCAAACAGATAATCAACTACATTGCTGTAGCGCTGGAGTCACATGTAGACCTGCCCAGGTAAGGACAATAGATTTCCTTCCATGAAAGACATTGGTGAATCAAATGGGTTTTATCAAGAACCAACAATGGTTTAATCACTACCATTACTGAGATTTGTTTCCAATCCCAGATTTTATTAATTCAATTTAAATTTTCCACCTGGTGGGGTTTTAAACCCACAATCCCAGAATGTTAGCCCAGCTCTTTGGATTACTAGCCCAGTAATATTACCATGACACCAACATCTCTCCAGAATTCATTGCCAGAAGGCATCACTACAACAGAATAAAGGTGCAATTTCAAGAGGAAGTTGGAGTATTGCTGAACAAAGAGCAGCCAGAGAGTGGGTTTGGTGAAAGTGACGCATTGAGAAAGGGAGCAGCATTACACTTGAAGGACTGGCCTAGAGGGTGGTCTGGAGAGAAGCTGTTTTCCCTCGTCAGGGAATCTAGGGGCAGAGGGCAGGGTCGAAAAACATCATGCCAACCCTTTCAGGAGTGAGAGTAAGAAATACACAGAGGGTTGGATAGGCTTAGAACTGTCATCTAGATTATTATTAACCTTAAATCTGAGATTTTATTTAGTCAAAGAATTGAAGGGATGGAGGCTAAAGGTGTACATATGGAGCTCTGTTATGGATTAGTTGTGATCCCATTAAATATCTGATTAGGATAGAGAGACTAAGTGACCTCCTACAGTTCCCATGAGCAGTCTGGACCCTGCTCCTGAACTGCCAATGGTTTGGGATGAAGTTGCATAGATTCCTTTACAGTTTGTACATCTCTCAGCATTGTTAGCAGTGGCAGGTTGGTGGGAGGGTGGGTGGAGAGGGCAGACAATCCAGCTCCTCTCCTCTGATCCCTACCTTTATTTCCTTCTACCTCACAGCTGTCACCCTTCAGTTAAAGTGTAGCACTTCTTCAAACGTAAAGAGCCAATTACATGGTTTTCTTGAATGAAGAGTAATTCTATCACTCACTAATTCTGAGAAAAACAGTAAAACACAAAATGAAGCACAGCATCAGAAACACCGCTTCAAAAAGGGAGAGACAAGAATAAAGGGGTCACAGTTTAAAGGTTCTTAGAGTCCTGGAGGCATTAGGTTTTACCTGAGAACCCTGTTGTTGAATCAGTGTCAGGAGTTTTGAATCCCCAGCAGTATTGAAGTCCGTAGATATCCTTGACTTCTCTGTGAATGGTTGTCTCTCCAATTTGTTTTCTGACCCGGTGCTGTTTTTAAGATGAAATAAGAAAGAGAGCCTTGCAGTTTTTGCTGTTACTAGTCTATACTTCTTTTTCTCATCTGCTTCTTCAAAGCAGGTGATGAAATAGGGTTCACTTGAGCATTCTCAAGCTCACTCTATTGTCTCTCTAAACTGGATACTCCTACAGACCAGCGAGCACTGCCAATGAGACACATGCAAATTGAAACAGCCATTTAATTTCCCAACAGAGTGAGTCACTCAATGAATCTTCAGTCTCTTTGAATAAATTAATCAGTTCAGTTCAGATGGTTCAAGTGATTCCACATTGATTTTGGCAAGGCCTGGATGCCATTCATCAGGTGATCACTGCAGACACTTCAGGGCAGTGGTTGCCATTTTAAAACCATTTTAGCCTGTGAAAGCCCCAGCTATAATATCAGATGATGAAAGTTAAATATTGATTACTCCCCATTGTGCCCTGATCTATTTGCAATTTCTGCATTCAGTGAACCTAGCCCATGCTCCCTTCTTATAAGAGATAGGATTTATAATCATCTTGAAAAGAATAATTTGATTAGGGATAGTCAGCACAGTTTTGTGAAAGGTAGGTCGTGCCTCACAAACCTTATTGAGTTCTTTGAGAAGGTGACCAAACAGGTAGATGAGAGTAAACCGGTTGATGTGGTGTATATGGATTTTAGCAAGGCATTCGATAAGGTTCCCCACAGTAGGCTGTTGTACAAAATTCAGAAGAATGGGATTGTGGGAGATATAGCAGTTGGGATCAATAATTGGCCAGCTGAAAGAAGACAGAAGGTGGTGGTTGATGGGAAATGTTCATCCTGGAGTTCAGTTACAAGTGTTGTACTGCAAGGATCTGTTTTGGATCCACTGTTGCTTGTCATTTTTATAAATTAACTGGATGAGAGTGTAAAAGGATGGGTTAGTAAATCTGCGGATGACACTAAGATTGGTGGAGTTGTGAATAGTGACAAAGGATGTTGTAAGTTACAGAGAGACATGGATAAGCTGCAGAGCTGGGCTGAGAGGTGGCAAATAGAGTTTAGTGCGGACAAGTGTGGGGTGATTCATTTTGGATGGAGCAACAGGAATACAGAGTGGTGGGCTAATGGTAAGATTCTTGGTAGTGTAGATGAGCCGAGAGATCTCGGTGTCCAGGTACACAGATCCTTGAAAGTTGCGACCCAGGTTGACAGTGTTGTTAAGAAGGCATACAGTGTTTTGGCTTTTATTAATAGAGGAATCAAGTTCCGGAACCATGAGGTTATGCGGCCACACTTGGAGTATTGTGTACAGTTCTGGTCACTGCATTATAAGAAGGATGTGGAAGCTTTGGAAAGGGTGCAGAGGAGATTTACTAGGATATTGCCTGGTATGGAGGGAAGGTCTTACGAGGAAAGGCTGAGGGACTTGAGGCTGTTTTCATTAGAGAGAAGAAGGTTGAGAGGTGACTTAATTGAGACATATCAGATAATCCGAGGGTTAGATAGGGTGGACAGTGAGACCCTTTTTCCAAGTTTGGTGACAGTGAGCATGAGGGTGCATAGCTTTAAATTGAGGGATATAGGACAGATGTCAGAGGTAGTTTCTTTACTCAGAGAATAGTAAGGGTATGGAATGCTTTGCCTGCAACGGTAGTAGATTTGCCAACTTTAAGTACATTTAAGTCGTCATTGGACAAGCATATGGATGTACATGGAATAGTGTAGGTTAGATGGGCTTCAGATTGGTATGACAGGTCGGCACAACATCGAGGGCCGAAGGGCCTGTACTGCGCTGTTATGTTCTATGTTCTATGTACAAACAAAATCCTGCCACTTCACAAACTGATGAAATACAAACACATGAATAAGGAGCAGGAGGAGGCTAATGGCCCTTCAAATCTCCTCCAGTCAATAAGATTGTGGCTGATCTCCCTTTAATCTCAATTATAATTCCTGCATATCTCCAATAATCTTTCATCCCCACAGCCATCGAGAATCTCTCTACTTTGGTGTAAAAATATTGAAAGATTATCTTTTGAGGAAGGGAATTCCAAAGACTCACAACCCTCTGAAAGTAAAAATGCTTCCCCATCTCAGTTTAAAAATAAGTTCCCCCTTGCTTTAAAACTATGACCTACACCTGGATCCACTACACTTGATGGGTGTTGAATGGAAAGATCAAATCATATTATTGCAACTCGGGAGGAAGAAAAATATCAGGTAGCACTGGAAATCGGAAATAATGATGGACAATGATGCTCACTGCCTGCTGTGTGTTTCCACCACGTTATATTATTGTATTTCTTTATGGGTTTGTTTATCCAGGCATTAAACAATCCCCAGTGCTCTATCACTTGGATAATGAAGGCAGATTGGGAGACTCCCCTGTTTGGAAGTTTCCAGCTGATTCCAGTACTGTTAGATACCATAAGGGAGCTCCTTTCATGGGGCCACAGATAGAAGGGTCTCTTCAGTATTTAAACAGGAAGCTGTTTACATCGCACGGTGATGGAGCGATGCTGAAAAAAGTAGCAGGAGTCAAGACCTTGCATTAAATCTTGGGTTTGCACAGTTAGCACAGTGTGAATCAACAGTTATGTTGAAAAGTCCTTAGACTCCAACAATGCCTCTTGAGTAATACACCAAATCTCCTCTAAAAACCACAAGACAATACAGATGCAGGAAAGTGAAGTTAAAGCCGCAGCAGAGTAATCATTTTGAGTCGAGAGACCTTCCCTCAGAAAATCCATTCTGAAGAAGGGTCACTGGACCCGAAACTCCACTTTCTCTCCATAGATGCTGCAAGACCTGCCAAATATTTCCAGCAACTTAGAGACATAGAGTTGTAGAGATGTCCAGCAGAGAAACAGATCCTTCAGTCCAACTCAGCCTTGCTGACCAGATAACCCAATCCAATCTAGTCCCATTTGCCAGCACCCGGCCCATATCCCTCCAAACCCTTTCTATTCATATACACACCCAGAAGCCCTTTAAATGTTGTAATTGTACCAGCCTCCACCACTTTCTCTGGTAGCTCATTCCATACACGTACCACCCTCTGTGTGAAAAGGTTGCCCCTTATGTCACTTTTATATCTTTCTCCTCTCACCCTAAACTTATGCACTCTAGTTCTGGACTCCCCCACCCCAGGGAAAGGATTTTGTCTATTTATCCTATCCAAGCTCCTCCTGATTTTATAAATCTCTATATGGTCACCCCTCAGTCTCCAACGCTCCAGGGAAAACAGACCCCAGCCTGTTCAGCCTCTCCCTATAGCTCAAATCCTCCAACCCTGGCAACATCCTTGTAAATCTTTTCTGAACCCTTTCAAGTTTCACAACATCTTTCCGATAGGAAGGAGACCAGAATTGTACGTAATATTCCAAAAGTGGCCTAACCAATGTCCTGTACAGCCACAACATGACCTTCCAACTCCTGTAGTCAATGCTCTGACCAATAAAGGAAAGCATACCAAACACTTTCTTCACTATCCTATCTATCTGCGACTCCACTTTCAAAGAGCTATGAACCTGCACTCCAAGGTCTCTTTGTTCAGCAACACTCCCTAGGACCTTACCATTAAGTGTATAAGTCCTGCTAAGATTTGCTTTCCCAAAATGCAGCACCTCGCATTTATCTGAATTAAACTCCATCTGCCACTTCTCAGCCCATTGGCTCATCTGGTCCAGATCCTGTTGTAATCTGAGGTAACCCTCTTCGCTGTCCACTACACCTCCAATTTTGGTGTCATCTGCAAACTTACTAACTGTACCTCTTATGCTCGTATCCAAATCATTTATATAAATGACAAAAAGTAGTGGACCCAGCATTGATCCTTGTGGAACTCCACTGGTCACAGGCCTCCAGTCTGAAAAACAACCCTCCACCACCACCCTCTGTCTTCTACCTTCAAGTCAATTCTGTATCCAAATTGCTAGTTCTCCCTGTATTCCAGAGATCTAACCTTGCTAATCAGTCTCCCATGGGGAACCTTGTTGAATGCCTTAGTGAAGTCCATACAATCACGTCCACCCCTCTGCCCTCATCAATCCTCTCTGTTACTTGTACAAAAATTCAATCAAGTTTGTGAGCCATGATTTCCCATATACAAAGCCATGTTGACTATCCATAATCAGTCCTTGCCTTTCCAAATACATGTACATCCTGTCCCTCAGGATTGCCTCCAACAACTTGCCCACCACCGATGTCAGGCTCACTGGTCTATAGTTCCCTGGCTTGTCCTTACCACCTCTCCTAAATAACGGTACAATGTTAGCCAACCTCCAGTCTTCCGGCACCTCACCTGTGGCAAGCAAAACAAGATCTTTCACTTATCACTGTTCTTACATGTGACAATGATAAATCAAATCAAATTAGCTTCATCGTCTAGTACTGGCTGTCTCTTCTGTTATTAAGGCATGTACTGTACCTTTAAGAGAGAGTGAAGGCTGTTTTAGCAGTGTGAGATTACAGGCAACTGACATGTAACTAACTAGCAGCCTCAGAGTATACTGGAAAATTGAAAATATGTAACATTCGGTTGTAAACTAGACACCTCAGTTGTTTTGACTACCATTTGAATTTAACCACCAGTTTAAATTATGCCCCAGGATGCTAAAACCCAATCAAATTTGAATTTTACTGCATTGACAACATTGAAGCAGTGAGACGATCCAATATTTGGTGTATAAATAAGCTGGCATTTTGAGAGTTAGCCAGTGAAAGAGAGAGAGAGCTCCAACTACCATCAAGAGACTGCCCAAAAAACACTCTCTATCAAAGGGACCTTTTTCATATGAAACATCTTTGTAGCAGAAGACCGAAGACGACCCAGGGACATCTACAAACAGAGGAAGTCAGACACTGGAGACAACAGCCACTGTCTGGTTTTGAAAATTAAGTTGCTGTAATTTTAATACGGGCTTTTATTGGATCAGTATTATTATAGAGTGAGAGGTAGATAATTTTATTGGATCAGTATGTTATTATAGAGTGGGAGATAGATAATAAACCTTTAAGAGAAAGGAGGCATAGAGTTCTAAATAGTTATTGTTTAATGTTCACTTTTAGAGTTAAAGGATATAATTGATATTTTTTCTTTAAATAGTGGGATTTGGGTAGTTCTCTGTCACTCATAGTTTAACAGATTATGGGGGGGGGGGTTAGATCAGAGTGGTGCTGGAAAAGCACATCAGATCAGGCAGCATCTGAGGAGCAGAAAAAAATCGATGTTTCGGGCAAAAGCCCTTCATCAGGATCTAAACTCTGGTTTCCAGCATCAGCAGTCCTCACTTTTAGGGGAGGTGAGTTTTTCTGGGTGTTTGGTTTAATTAGCAGAGGGGTTCACCGCCCTGTCATAACAACATTTTCATACCAGATGAACATGAAAAGGATTCACTGAGACTTTACACTGAAATTAAACAATTCTTGCCATGGTCTTCGTTTTAAGGTGCTACATTTCAATTAAATATTCAGTATATCAAACAAAAAAATGGCACCTGAGGAGATGTATTATGGTTGTGTATGTTGCAAAGTCAGCAATTCTAACATGAACGCTGCTCACTGGCATTCAACTTGTAGTTTCACAACAAAACCTTAAATAAACCAGTTTGGAACAATATTTTGTATTTATATAGCACTGTTAACACAGTAACACATCCCAAGACACTCTAATTGGCAAGGATGTCATGAATCAAAATGTAACTTTTACCTGCACAAGGAGACAAGAAGCTCAGTCAGAAAAGGAGTGTTTAAGGGTATCTTAAAGGATGAGAAAGGGGTAGAGAGGAGATTGGTTTTAAGAGGGAATTTCAGAATTCAAGGCCCACACAGCTGAAGACACACCTATCTGTGATGGAGAGATTAGCATTACGATGTGCAGGAAGCCAGAATATAGTTTACCACATTGTAACATACATCAAGGGATTAAAGTTATACACAACCCCATGTGAATAATATTATCCTGTCAATTAGCAGACAAATTCCACCTCGGCTTGAACCATTGTCTATGAAGCACTGAAGCAGCTAAACAGTGGGAGCCAATCAATTTCAAACACTGGCTTTGACCAATGAAGTTCTGCTACAATGAAGAGTTTTCTATCAAATTCTCGGACGTTAACTGCAAGAAACCTCTCTGCTCTCCGAATCTTGTTGGAAGGATACTCAGTCTGTCTGACCTTAACAGCTCGGTAACACTTGGACAGTCATTTCTGACTGTGTCCATCAGCCAATGAGGAAAAATGTCCTTACCAGCAGCTTGTGGAAAACATACACATTCACTCAATACACACTTCAGATACATTCACCCATGGGTGACCTAATAGAAGTTGAGACAATAATGATGGGGCTGAGTTGTATCTATTTTGGGAGATTATTCAAGTTTAATGGATTTTGGAGAGGACTGGGGAATGAGTTTAAACAGTGTAAGAGTAGCATTAGACTGGAGATTGGATTCATTTCCCAGGGAGTGCCGAGTCTCTGTAATGTGCTCCTGGTGCTGGAGGGTGGTCAGGGTGGCTGACTCTCTGTGTCCCATCATTTTTGCATTGAGTCATAGAGTTATACAGCACAGAAACAGATGCATCAGTCCAACCAGTCCACACTGACCATAATCCCAAACCAAACTAGCTCCACTTACCTGCTCGTAGCCCGTATCCCTCCAAACATTTCCTATTCAGATACCTATCCAAGTGTTTTTTAAATGCTGTAATTGTCCCCACATCCACCACATCCTCTGGAAGTTCATCCCACACTCAAACCACTCTCTGTGTAAAGACATTGCTTCTCATGTCCTTTCAAAATCTCTCTCCTCTCACCTTAAAAATATGCCTCCTAGTTTTGAACTCCCCCACCCTAGGGAAAAAACCCTTGCTATCCACACCACTCATGATTTTATGAACCTCCATAGAGTCACCCCTCAACCTCCTACATTCCAGTGAAAAAAGTCTCAGTATTTATAATGTATTTTTATATCTCAAACCCTCTATTCCTGGCAACATGCTGGTAAATCTTGTCTGAGCCCTCTCCAGTTTAATAATATCCTTCCTATAACAGGGCGACTGTAACCGTATGTCTGGAGTGGTTTCTGACTGAGACGGAAATCTATAAAAGATTGGTGTAGTATTTTACCACATGGACTACAGCATTTCAACAAGGCAGCTCACCACTACGTTATTTAGGAATAGCCAATAAATGCTGACTCAGCAACACCAGTAATGAATACAAAACACATTTGATCCCTGTGTTCTCCTGGATTGGGTTTGAGATGTATTAAAGAGGAAGTTTCTAAAATATTTCATTTTTTTTATTTTCTCTGGGACTTTGGTCTCTTCAGGTGTAGCAACAATGGCCAATGTTTAATCTCAATGGTTCAGGCACATGGTCTGTGATACAGACTTGATGAACCAATCAGTTCTATGCAGCCTCAGTCCATAACCATTTGGAAGTGAATCACAATCCAATTTATCTATTATATATCCTCAGACTTACTATGCAACCCAAATTGTAAAACAAATGGTGGGGAAATCATTTGTTTTCACTCATTCAGGGGATGTTAGCATTGCTGACTAGACCAGTATTGACTGCCTGTCTCTCGCCACCCTGGAGATGGTGGTCATGTGCTGCTTTCTTGAACCACTACAGTCCTCAGTATTATAAACATCAACTCTGTCTCTTCAGGTACAATGCAGAGACAGTGTGAGGATCATGGGTGTGAGTGATGCTTCATGGTTAGTGTTGACCATGATACAATGACACCCACCATTGGGTTAGGATTCAAACCCAGGAAAGAGACACACACTAACCCTAATCCTGCACAACACCCCCCACAAGACCCCAAATACCATCTACAGCAACACAGTAATGGGCAGCACGGTGGCACAGTGGTTAGCACTGCTGCCTCACAGCACCAGGGTCCCAGGTTCAATTCCAGCCTCGGTGACTGTCTGTTGTGGAGTTTGCACATTCTCCCTGTGTCTGCGTGGGTTTCCTCTGGTTGCTCTGGTTTCCTTCCACAGTCACAAAGATGTGCAGACCATGCTAAATTGCCCATAGCGTTAGGTGCTTTAGTCAGAGGGAAATGATTCTGGGTGGGTTACTCTTCGGAGGGTTGGATTGGGCTGAAGGGCCTGTTTCCATACTGTAGGGAATCTAATCAAAAAAAAAACCTACCTTTATAGAATGCCTTTAAGTAATAGCTGGAAATGTGTTGCTGGAAAAGCGCAGCAGGTCAGGCAGCATCCAGGGAACAGGAGAATCGACGTTTCGGGCATAAGCCCTTCTTCAGGAATGAGGAAAGTTTGTCCAGCAGGCTAAGATAAAAGATAGGGAGGAGGGACTTGGGGGAGGGGCGTCGGAAATGTGATAGGTGGAAAGACCCACCGAACTCATCTCCGCATACCTTGACACCGTCCTGTCCCCCTTAGTCCAAGAAC